>NC_031982.2:22002913-22309182 GCF_001858045.2 Oreochromis niloticus | reverse complement strand
GAAAGAGGCGAGGCTGCCAGACTGGCCACCACCAGTAGGCAACGGTGAAGTGTCTTGCCCAAGGACACAACGACCCGACTGTCCGAGCCGCGGCTCGAACCGGCAACCTTCCCTTACAAGGCGAACGCCCAAGTCTTGAGCCACGATCGCCTTAACTAAAGAGCAGTTGTTGGACTGTGAGAGGGAGCCGGAGCACCTCAGAGAACACAACATGCAACAGCAGCCAGCAGATTCACATGCACGACCTTCTTGCTGTGAGGCAACAGTACCAACCACTGGTGCTGACCTTAGAGGCAGTCGTATGGTGGAAAATGTTACTGTGGATGCTTTAGATTATATTACATACAGAAAAAAGTACTGGTTTATTATTTTAGTGGGCAAGAGTCAAGATTGGATCTAAAGGATGTAAATGGACAAGCACAGTGCATTTCTACTCAGTCTGAACACTCGACACAGCCTCATTCACCCAACTGCACACACATGATTAGGGAAACTCAACGTTCAGTATCTTCTTTTTTTCATCAAAGACTTTCTCTGTATCTCTGCTCTGTTTGTTTTTGACTTGAAACACTAAATAAAAGTTTTACTACACATCTGTCTCTATTGTTTAATCAGCAGCTGTAATACTAAACTGTCCACATTTAGTAGATTTAGAGATATTTATTTCACCACTTTTAGTTAATGATACTTTATAAACTTATAGGGCTTTGGAGTTGACGTCACGCCGCAATGCATTGTGGGATCGCGGTGCCATGTCAGTAGGCCAGAAAGCAAAACAAGCGGTTTTTGTGTGTTTCAGGTACTGCACTCACAACGACTGAATGAAACTGCATTACAGCCATGGGTCATAGCACCAATGGGAGGGTTGAGGCTGCTCACTGCACATGCATGGCTGGAGTTGCAGAGACCTGCACCCATGTCGCTGCTCTTTTGTTTAAAGTCGAGGCTACAGTGCGTATCAGAGGCACCAGAACTGTAACAGACGAGCCAGCATATTGGGTATTGCCCGGAAATATGACCAGGATACAGCCCGAGGTTGCACATAACATTGACTTCTCCTCAGCAGCTGCCCAAAAACGTGGTCTTATGAAAACATAAAGACACCCTCCTTTTGCCTTTGAGAGGCAAAAGGAGGCGATCGCAAAAAAGGCAGATTCCTATTGCAACGCTGGAGAATTTGTCACCATTACTGGATACACTACTGTCAGGTACAAACACAAATCTTTGTTATCGGCGCCAACCACTGTGACCTCATTGTGTGGACACAGAGAGACCTTGCTGTGATACGCATCTTCCCTGATGTGGATTTCTGGGAACCACGTTTAAAGCAAGCACAAGATTTCTTTCTTAAAGTGTGTCTTCCTGAACTTGTTGGGAAATACTTCTCCAAACAACGTGCTGCTCTAAATAGCCTGTAATGTTTCATGTTGTGGTTCAAGATTGATGCCAGCTGTGTGTTGCCATGTAAATAGTTTGCATTTCATTTTTATGTACTTGCTAAGTACATGTGAACACATCAAGAATAAAAAACAAAAAAGATACTATTCTTTTCTGTTTTATTGAAACTACTTCACACAAAGTACAGTTATTTACAATGAACTACACATGCAACACAACAGCTTTATGAATACTCAACAAGAGCAAGTTTCATTTGGCGCTGGTTTGACAACCGCACTGGGGCACATATTAACCAAAACACAGCAAACCTTAACAATCACAGCAGTGTTGTGTTTTTTCTGCTCTGCCCTGTTCATTGCACACACAATCCTTTGTCTGCCCTTTAGCTTCCGTGATGCTGTCTGTCCGATCGCCACTGTCTACATTTGCAGCTGGTACCTCAACCTCCACTTGTCCAACACAACTGCTGTCCACTGCCTCCATGACATGGTGATTTTGTTGTTGGTCTTCTGTCAGATCTTCATCGATTACTTCTGCACGGGGCACACCTTCAGACTCTGCAGCTGCATAATAAAAGCCTGTAAGATAAAATTAGTGCATACACATAAGGTAAATGTACACCAATATTCCAATGACAGGTATGTGATTCATCTGGAAGTTATGTGCGGATTAGTGTACAATGAGAGCAATTTAGTATGTTTTTAGAGGTCCATGTGCAGTGTTGGTGCCCAGTCTGGATTTGTTACATCCATTTCATATGCTGGTTTGCCTGCAATAATGCTAAATCATAAGCTACTCAGTCGACATGATGGCATGACGTGGTTCTGCAGCATCACACATTAGCATGTATTATCTCATCATCTATGACCTCAGCACATTGAAAAAACACTAAAAGCCTTTTAAGAGTGATATGAATTAATTTAGAACTCACCGGAAAGAAAATGCCGCGAGCAAACCAACAAAAGCTGGGTTTGCACAGAACTCGATCCGCTCGTCTCACCGCTGCAATGCAAGCCTGATGTCTTTGTTTAGTAATATCAGATACATGGGATCCCTCACGTTGCCTCCAGGATGGAAAACGATGAAAAGAGAGCCCATTATCCAGCTTCTTGCCTTCACGATCGTGTGATCTAACGTTGCAACTGACAACACAACACGTACGAACCATAGCTGAAGCTGTATCCTGTGTCTGGCCTACTGTCATGACGGAAGGGGGCGTGGCCCACCTCCCGTGACATCACGCTCCAAAGCCCTATTCTGCGCCGAAACCCACTGTAGACGACCAATCGTCTGGTCGACGGAAGTTGCGTCACCAAAACAACAACAACACACAGCGAAGAAGCCGGCAAGTCCGCTATTTTTTTGAAATGGAAACTGGCATTTCTTCTATGTTTACGTGAAGTTACAGACTCTGGATTTAGCGGAAATTACACGACGCTGAATAGCGCATTTAAGCCTTTTTCTTTGTGGTAAATGTTAGCCGCGCGCTAGCCGACATCTAATGTATTACGCCCATTTCTAGTCTTTTCAGTGGCTACAACTGATGATCGCGACATTAGCAATTCATGTTGTAAATCCAGATGCCCATGCACCTCGTCAGCAGGCCTGGTGAGAACTATGGTCTTCACCAAACCTGCACACAGCAGCTGCTCAGCCGAGCCGCTGCCTTCACTCACGCACGGAGGGTATCCACGCGCCTTCAAGTCAACATGATGCTTTCCGTGGCTCGTTACAAACCATCTGAGATATATGAAGTAGTAAGTGTATTTAATATCATACTAGGCAGATTTACCGCACTGCCATTTACTACACATTTACCCGTGTGTGGCTATTGTCAGTACATCTCGCTCGTTGTAAACTTTCTTTAAGTATGTGTAACATTCACAATGATATTGTTGATGGTAACGTGTATGATTCCAGCCTACCTGATAGGCACTTTTGACTTTTTGTAGTTCAGTTCACTGATTGACTACCCTGCAGTGCTGTTTTCCTGTATTCCTGTTTCATCCACTTTAATAAAGTGTCCTGTGTTACAGTAACAGTGAGTTGTGGATTTACTTCATGAATGCCTAAGTTGGGCTTTAATCTGCCTTAGACATGTAGACACAACTATGTAGAAACACATAACAGACCTGAACCAAAGAAGCAATGTGTACAAGCAGGCAAAGACAAGTTTTGGAAGTATTTGTACAACACATGCCTCCACAACAACTTCAGTGTATCCTGGAATTGTTTAGTAAACACTAACAGAGCTATTATCTATATGTTATGTGTGTCAAATTTCCCCAGAATAGTCTTGGTTGACATCAGGTGACTGTGAAAGCCATGGTGTATGATCACGCCTTTTTCATAATCAACTACTCAGTCTATTTGTCACGGGACAAACATAATCTCTCATAGCAAGTTTGTAATGATTTTACAACTCTTTTACCTTTGACAAGTGAACCCTAACATGGCAGCAAAGTGCAACAATGTCTCTCTGTGTAGGGGTCAAGAGTTCAGGGCATGCCTTTAATTTCTTGCCTGTCTGTAAATGACAGTGTCATGGCATGAATAATCCTTCAGATTTTACCAGTAGAAAAGTAAAACAATTACATTGTCTCATCAGGAGAACCTAAAAGACTCCTCTTATGGCTAGTCTTTGCACATAATAATCACAGAAGAAAAGAAAGGAATTGATTTTCAGTTGCTCTTAATTTCAGGGGACTTTCCAACCTGTTGGTTCAAAAGAGCCAAAAGAAAATCCTCATCGATGTTGGAGTAAAAACTAGATGCTTTTATTGGAATATACACCGATAATGCTTACTGTCCTGTCATTGTAAACCAGTCAAAATACACAAATAACACATTGTGATCATGCTGAAGACCACAGACAGCATTCCAGGCGTCAGGTGAGATAAAGGAGCTGGAAACATCACCTGATAAAGAAAAAACAGACAACAGACTGAATGAATGAATGAAAGAAGGCTTCTTCATTGAACATTTTCCACCAATCACAAGCCTCTTCTTTCACTCTAGACTTTTGACCAATCACCGATCAGGATGAATTGCACTTCAGGTGACTGTTGTGATAATTTGTCCAAGTAAAAAATCCCAGAAATGTCATGTGACAACCTCTTTGGCTTCCATAATCGTGACATCACGCCCATTTAGAATCTTACACCACTTGATCCTTTGAGCCTTTGATCCTAAAACCCATAAATAGGAGTGAGAAGCAACAACTTTTATTCGTTGTTCGCAGCATTTATGTTCGCAGCATTGAAACGTTTGACAGAGAAGCCTTTCAAAACAATTGGATCCTTTTCAGAGTGACTTTTACACTTTCCAACATGTCTCTGAAAAAACACACAAGAAAGAAAAAGTAAAGCCCAGCTCTCCTCTTCTGGCTCAAGAAGACAATATTCAAGTTCAGAAGATGTGCTCGGAAGAAATGCATGAGGAAATCTCATGAACAATCGCAACACGAACACCCGGCCCAGCCAGAGTACATCTATTACGTCTGGCAGAGTTTTTTTAAACAGCGAAAGGAGATTATCTTCCTCAGACAAGAAAATGAGAGAAAGACTGCTGAAGTAGATAAATTGTTCAGCCAGCTTCTTGAAAAGGAAGATATTCAAAAGGAGAAAGAAATGGAACTCCTAGACATGCGTGGAAGGAACTTTGAGCTCAAAGCAAAGCTGATAAAGCAATAGAAAAACTCAAAGAAATCCTCCAGCAGAAGAAAAATGAGAAAGACAAGGACAAAAAGGATCGGGAGCTGCAATTAAAGCTTGATGAAGCTCTGCAAAAAAATACAGAAATCCTCCAAGAGAAGAAACAGCAGGACATAGAACTCCAAAACTTGGGGATAAAATACAAAGCATTGCTTCAAGAGAAAAAGCAACAACCGATCAAACAGAAAGAAAGCAAGCTTGAAGACTCGGAGGAAAACTACAGAGAGCTGAAAACAAAGCTTGATAAAGCGCTGCAAAGAAATAACCAGATTCTTCAAGAAAAAGAACAACTGGAAAGAAACCAGAGAGACATGCGGTGCCAACTCCAAAGCATGGAGGAAAAATGCAGAGTCCTGGAAGCAAAACTTGATAAAACTGCAGTGCACAAGCAGAAATATCAAGAGCTGCTTCAAGAGAAAAAACAACAGGACATAAAGCAGAAAGAAGACAAACGTTTACTCCAGGGCTTGAGAGTGAAAACCAAAAGCTGCAAGAACTTTACAAGAAAATGAACTACAAAGCAGCCGAAATGGAAGGAGAGAAGGAGAAACTGCGAAAACAGTGCTCAGCGATGCAGAGTCAGCTCAATGACATGCTGACAAAAAACACCGAACTCGAGGAACTTTCAAACACCTTGAAGTGCAAAAACACTGAGGTGCAGGTGCTAAAGCAGCAACTCCAGAAAACAAATGAAGACCTGCAGTGCAAACTTCAAGAAATGGAGAGGAAAAATCAACAGTTAGAAGACACTCACAACAAATTACAAGAGAGTTATACAGAGATGCAGGAGGCAAAGGTAATGCAGGAGGCAACTTCTAATGAGTTGAAAGAAAGGCTCGAAGACAAACAAGCCGAATTAGAAGAAGTGGAGAAAACATGCAGGAGACTTGAGAAGGAGAATACAGAAACAATCGATCAGCTGAGAAACCTGATCCTAGAGAAAAGGTTCTCGTGGAAAAGCTCCTGGAAAAGAAGAAGAAACGCTTCCGCTTCTTCTGGAGGAAGGACACTCATGCTTTGTCTGGTTTTCCACTGCTGATGTCACCTCGTCTTCCTCCACCTCTGTTCCATCGTAATTTGACCTCCCCTCTCCTGCCCTCTCCCTCTCTCCTGACACCTTCCCTCCCCTAGCTCCTTGAACTCCTAACACCTGTCCCATCTCCCTCCCCCTCTCTCTCTTTCACCCTCACCCCCAACCAGTCCCGACAGTTGACTGCCCCCTCTAGAGCCTGGTTCTGTCATAGGTTTCTTCCTTTAAAGGGAGTTTTTCCTATCCACTGTCGCCTAGTGCTTGCTCAGAGGGGATTGTTGGGGTTTTCTCTCCTCTATCTCTTTCCTCCTTTCTACCCCTTTCCTTGACACCCCCCCCCCCCCCCCCCCCCCCCCCCCGCTTCTATTTCCTCAATAATTTAATAATAAACACAATTGGCTGCATTTTAAATGTGTCTGATCAGTGTCTTCATTCAAGAATGAATTGTCTTTGTCACAGAGTCATGTGTATTTTGTGTTTTCCTCGGCTGGTGATCCTCGCGGTCGTTCAGCCCAGGAGTCCAGATTATTAGTGTTTTAATCACATTTAGTGTTACATTTAGATCACCACAATAGGATATCCACAGTTTAGGATTCAGGCATTTGTTTTAGTTCGATATCGTAATCATTCTGTGATTGAGTCGTTTACAGAACCAGCAGTTGCTAACATGTGTGAACACAGAAATCAAAGGGGTCCTTTTACACATGAATACTTTAAATCACAGTTAAGGTTGTCAGTGTTTCCAAGTTATTATTTTTGCTTGAATGAATCTTTCAGTGTGGCAGCCTGAACAGAATTTTATTTTCTGAAAACATTAACAAACTCAGACTAAAAATAAAATGAAAAACTTTGTCTTTCATCTGCTCCCTTTAGCATAAAAAGAGTCAAAAAGGCAAACTCGTGTGCCTTAGTAAGGGGTGCAGAACGACAGGTGGTTGCTGTACTTCAGCATCTAGCCAGCACTACAAAAGAGGAGTGAGAGGAGCATAAAGAGGGCAATGATTTTAAGTAGCAGGTCATTTCATATGCAATGTTTCCATCAGCTCAACAGACATCAGCAAACACAATCTTTGTGTGCAGTGTGCTGCTAGTGAACGGTCCAGCTGCTGTTTTTCACTCAGAGATGGAGAAAGATAAGAAAGACAGGAGAGCAGAGGAAGGAGAGAGGTTCGATTTAAAGGTAAGGACTGCTGAGTGGGATTTGATAAACTGGAAATTAAAATATTACATGTAAGTCCTCAAGTTTTAAAATCACATATTGGATCTGTACATGTGACATTACATTTTTCTATGTATTGAAAAGTGCTGCAAAACAAACTAAGCTAGACTAACTATAAAGGTTGCATGAAAATAATCTACAGTTCAGTACAGGATAAACTGGCTTGCAGCTCGTAGTTTAAAATAAAGCAGTGTGTGTGACTGGTGCACAGTGGCTGTGGTGCTCATGGTGAGAGTTGGGTCACATCAAGTGCAGCTGAGATGATTTTGAAGTGAAGCTGATGATGCTTAGATTTATTCACTGAATACCCTTCATACTGTTTAGTATAAACACGAGACAAATAGTGTGCTGTCAGTGTAGACGATGGAAATCAGCCAGGACAACTCATAAAACACCTGCTCACATCTTGTTAAATTCAGATGTGTAAATCCACAAAGAGCAGTAAACCTCAGTGCACCAGCAGCCCAGATCAGCTGATCACAGCCTGTATACAAAGAAAATCTACTGGAGCTCTGAATAGGAATTGCAATTCTTTACCTCTTGCTGCGCCACTGCAACCGATTTTAGAGTTCCCCCACCTGCTGAATCCCACTTTAACTCGTTCCTTACTCATTTTCGCTCTCTACAATGTAGAGATTCTTTAACATTTTTCTTCTTTTCTCTGCTCATGTTCTACCAAACTGATTCAAGCTGAGTATATTTATGAGAATTAAAATTTAAGGAAGTAAAGTTTTATTCTCATGTATTAATGTTACTTTAATAATACATTAATATAGAACAAAACCTTGTTCTATATTAATGTATTATTAGCTGTGCACAAAAATATCTTGTAGAAAAATCCTCCAAAGAGCTACTTTTACTTTTTTACGTTGAGTACATTTTAGACTTTCACACTTTTACTTGAGAAAACAAGTTGAATCAGTGCTTCAACTTTTACTGGAGTGGTTTTACCACTAATATCTGAGTCAGTACAGAATGTCTTTTTTGCCATCTCATGCCAAGGGTATTTAAACTGAGGAATCTCTTTCATGTTTGAATCCATCTTTAATGGGACCACAGAGGAAATATTTGCTGGAGCACACCTCGTGTCCCCCAGAATCCTTACTTTGTCAATATGAATGTTAAACAATCAAATCTTATGAAAATGGCCACAACTTGTATATTTAACACAGACTTAATGCTTCTCCCACAGCAGAAAGGCTGTGTATGTCTTTGCTGTTGTAGATTAGATTTAAGTTCACTTCTTTGCAACACTGCAAACTGGCACAAGGCAGACACTGAGAGGGAAGCAGGTTCAATGCTGAATGCTGTGGTAGCCGTTTTGGTTCAGGGTGCCTCTCACTCTGTACGAGTCACCGACCCTGGATTCAGCAAAACAGCCCCAGACCATCACACTTCCTCCTCCATGTTGACAGTTAATGCCACACACTGTGGAACCGTCCTTTCACCTATTTGATGGCATACAAAGATCCTGTGTGATGAACTGGACTGTAATCCCAGCCCTACCTCGAAACCATCCATCATTTCTACTACACTGTTTCGCTGCCCTTATACATGTCCTGCACCACTCTCAATTACTCTCATGTGAAAAAGTTTTTTCCCTTTCCTGATTTCGTATTTGTTTTGTATGTTTGTCAGAAGAAGAAGTTTTGTAAGAAGAACAAGCATACAGCACCTGGAACACAATAATTCTTGTGTGTGTGAGTGTGAGAGAGAGAATGAGAGACAGTGTCAACTGTGAGTGTGTCTTTGCCATGAAATGTACTTGAAAATGAGGCCGGGAAACAGCAATAATGCCCCCCACGAGCAAGAGACAGACAGAGATATATTCAGGATAACCGAGCCATCGGCAGCTCCACAAGAGTACCAAAGGCCTGAAGCCACACATATCTGCGCACTCATCTCTGCAGGAGCAGGAGGGAGGTCCTGAAAGGGGCTCCCATGACCAAGAGTTGGGAAGCCCTGAGGCAATGGACAGCCAACCCCACTAGAGGCCGGCTAACCCGGTGCAAGCCGAGATCAAGGTCCCCGAGGTCCCAGCACCCAAGACCCGCCCCTGAAAGAGCCCCGCCCCGACAGGAAAGAGGTCCAAGTCACCCCAGACACCCAGCACTTGCTGACAGCAAGAGCTTAAAAACAGCACTTAGTTCTCCTGCAAACTGAATGTAAATTGATGATTTTGAAGGGAAATCCTCTTTCGTTCTGTTATTTAACCTCCTAGGACCTGGCGTCCACATATGTGGACATCACATTTTGGGTTATTTAGACCAAAATACTCTGTTCTATCAAAATTTTAAACGAATATCCTCATATGTGACTCTCATTTTTCTTAAAAACAAAAATCTGGTAATTCTTTGTTTTTACATTCATCGGGCCCCAATATGCCCAAATATGAAAGAGAAATTAAAAATGCATGCTGTGGAAGAGTTCGGGTCTTAGGAGGTTCAACCAGTTTACAGAAGGATGACAGGATCACATCATATATGCAGTACTGTGCAAAAGTCTTTAGCCAGACCTCGTTTCTTTACATTTTGAAAATGTATCACACGATACTTTACCACTACACAATGTAGGGAAAGTTAGGATCTTGGCCTTATGTTCTCTAGGAATCGACGAAGGAGCGAATGACACACAGCTAAAAGAACAGTTAAGATTTATTTAAACAAAACCATAAACAGTCATTCAACAGTTCACAACAGTTCCAATAGTCTATCTTTGTCAGTCCGTGTATTCAGTTTCATAGTCCAGAGTTCAGAGTTCTTTTCAGTCTTTTCAGTTCAGGTGTGTGAAGTGTGTGTGTAGTGTTAATGTTAGTGGTACTACCCGGGTAGTGTATTGTTTTGAGATCTCATAAGCTTATCTGTCAAGAAGTAACAAAGTTGTCACTTCTAAGTAGGCTGGAAACTAGGGGTGGGCGATATAAACGATATACGATAGAAACGATATAGATTTGGCCAACGATAGAGATTTTGACTATAGGGCTTTGGAGTTGACGTCACGCCGCAATGCATTGTGGGAGCGCGGCACCATTTTCGGGGTCTACGAATCAAAACAAACACACTGTGTTGGAACGACGATTACAAGATGCTTAAAAGCAGCTCAAAAGAGAATGGACTGTATAGAGACCGATTGCGTTCAAGCGGCGGTACTTGCAGAAAATAGCGTGCATTGGAAATGTGGACCCGTATGAAACACGGCTGTGGAGTAGAAACCCTGAAGACCAACCGCTATTGACGTAGCCTGACATATTTTCGTACCTTATCTGTGGAGTCAGCGAGTACAAGTCGTCATTCAAACAAAGGTAAGTCAGCTCGAGTACTGCGTGTGAAATGCGTTTGATTTCCCTGCAAACATTCAGATTAGTGCAGCATAAATTCATTCATGAGGGAAATTACAGTGAGAACATGTGGAGGCTGTTAGAGGGATAACATAGTGAGTTCAGTGCATTGATGTGACATTGTCCTGAAGGATTTAGTTATTCTTTATGGTTAAAGAAATTGCAATGATTTATTCATATTTATTATAAAGAATTCTAATTATACATCTTGCTTCAATATTTGTATCTTGTGTCACTAAAAATACATTTATTTTAATTTTTACATTGATTAATGACCTGCAGAATCTCCTTATCATATTAAGTGATTCATAATTGTCACTTTATGCTTTCTCCATCTTGAAAGTGATTACATCCTTGCATTACATACTTTAGGTTCATTTTCTGCAGGCAGGTTTCTGAGAGAGAACAGGTAGATTTACCCTATAAAATGCAGCGTTCTATAGATGGACACATAAAGAAATGAAAAATTACATGTATGTGCTGACTTTCTAAACACTGTTACATTTATGATAAAGTAGATAAAACACACTTATGTCGGCCTTGGCTCATTAGTTCTTGTCTTTAAATTAACTTTGTCTGTGTGTGTTTCAGGTACTGCACTCTCAAAGACTGAATGAACCAGCATTGCAGCCATGGTTCACTGTGAGCATCACAGGGAAGGTTGAAGCCGCCCACTGCACCTGTGTGGCCGGAGTCGCGGAGACCTGCACCCATGTCGCTGCTCTTCTGTTTAATGTAGAAGCAACAGATCCGTGGCACAAGGACTGTTACAGATGAACCTGCATACTGGGTTTTGCTGGGTAATGTGACCAAGATACAGTCAGTGGTTGGCCATAAGATAGACTTCTCCTCTTCAGCTGCCCAAAAAAAGGCTCTTGATCAAAACATAAACAGACCATCCGTATTGAAAGGTAAAAGGAGCCGTCCTCAAAAAAGAAAAATCCCACCTGCTACTGTGGAGGAGTTGTCACTGCTATAATGCCATAATGTTTTATCTAGGGTCTAGATTTATGCCTGTAGTGCACTGCCATGTAAATAATTTGCATTTACTGAGTATGTACTGACTGAGTACCACTGTTCAAAAGTTGAATAAAGAAACAAACTAATTTTTGCCTTTTTTTATTATTAAAACCACTTTATAGAACATCACATCAGTTACAGTGTAGCATCCATGTCATTTATAGTTTACAAATGACAAAATGTTTACATAAAATCATGACAGTGTTTACATGATATCACCCACTACCAACATTATTTACTGTATCTTTTGAAAAAAAAATACCACTATTTATACAGCACAAGACTTAAGAATATTTAACAGGAGCAAGTTTCATTTTTCCCTGGTTTTACTACCACACTGTTCACCAAACGCAGCAAACCTTCACCATCTTATCCAGAAGGGTCACCTCTTCATCCTCACATGGAAGAAGTAATCTGATTGGCATGGTGGTATGTTTGAAGCAGGTCCCTTATGTAGCGCTGGAACCCAGTCACGATGTGTTTCATCCATTTCATAGGCTGGTTTGCTGCAATAATGCCAAATAATTAGCAACTCTATAAAGAGAAGGTAGTTCTGCAAAATCACTCAGTAGGATGTTTGTTCTAATTTGCTATGACCTCAGAGCGCATCGAAAATAAAACTAATAGGCTATAAAGAGTGATATGAACATATTTAGAACTTACCGGAATGAAAATGTCTGGAGCACCAACAGATATTTGGAGATGGAAGAGAACTGGATATCAGCTCGTCTCACAGCTGCTATCCAGGCTAGACGCCTTCATTTGGTAACATCCGATACACGAGCTGCCTCATGTTGCTTCCAGGTTGGGAAAGAATGAAAAGATAAACCCTTTTCAAGCTTATTCTCTTGCCGGTCGTGCGATCGAACATTGCAGCCGACCACACAGCAAATACGAACCATGGCTGTTGTGTGTGCCTTCGCTCCCTTTTCACTTGCGCTAGACCCCCAAAATGGCGGATCGGGCCAAAATCCTTTCCACGCCCACCCCCGTGACATCACGCTCCAAAGCCCTATATCGCTCTATCGCGATAGCGCATGTTGATGATGTCATCAAGCTGCGCCTGTTTTGGTCGAAAGTATGGCAGCGGCTACAACCATTATCATCTGTAAATTATGTTCTCCTGACTGAAGTTTGGCCCGTGTATAGCATCCTGCTCTTTGATTGCATTTGTCCCAAACCACCAGAATCCCTCATGTTAATATTTAACGAGTGGAAAAAAAGTTGCCGTTCATCCACCAGCTTCACTGTGCTAATGTTATGCTAACAAGGTGTGTCGCTAGCAATCACGTAGCACAACATTATATATCAGGTAGTCTAACTTCGGTAACCCTGCAAACGCCACTGCTGTTTAGTTTTCTGTCTTCATTTATGTTGGAAGTGATAGCAGAGCTGTACGTTTGAATTAGTTTAAAAAATCTCTCAATCAGAACATGGTATGAAATGTTTAGGTATAAACTAGCGAGCTAACTTCCTGTTAACTTCTATGTTGCATGTTCCATTCTTTAGGGCAGAAATACCGTGGTAACTTGCACATTTCATGGAGGAATAAACCACATACACGTTGTTAGAGTTTTACACCAGAGGCACACGCCTTCCTTTGCGCCCTCATTTATTGAACACACACTTCCGTATTTATACCTTTCAGATTAAGAGCACATACATATATGATAGGGCACTACTACTCCGTTAAATTTAATAAATTCTGTTTTCATGGATGCATGGATGTTAAACTTAATTGTCACAACCGATAAAGCAACAACGCTGATGATTTAATTAAAGATGAAAGAAGTTAGACTGTTTTTAGCTCTCAGTGTTCGTATGACGTTTTGGACCCAGATTACTCCTTACTACGGCAGCCGTAATGCTCTGACAATCCATCAAGCAGTCCATCGGCAGGCTTACCAAAGTTGTACTAAAACATTTTTAACAGATTTCTGCACGCCAAAATCGGTTCAAAGTCAGTGAGCACAACCAGAATTCATACATAAGGCACACTCTCGATTTTTGAGAAAATTAAAGGATTTTAAGTGTGCCTTATTGTGTGGAAAATACGTTATACAGAAGAAAAGAATATATCGTGATATATATCGTTACCGCACGTGCTTCAAATTATATTGCGATATGAATTTTAGGCCATATCGCCCAGCCCTACTGGAAACCTTCCTGCATCGCAGCTGGGGATCCTGAATCCTGGCTCGCAATTTTAGACTCCAACAAAAACACCAACCTGCACAGGGCAGTGAACACATTTCACATGAATATTATAAAACAACTTAATCAACACTAATGATCAAATACCTCTCACTCTTTGTATATAATGACGTAATGCAAAGCTGGACTTTTTCCTGTTTCTTAAAGACATGACTTTCAGATGCTATTCGGCTATTGGTGGAGACAGTGTGGGTGGTTTAGACCTGAAAAATCTTTTGTCCTCCATTCAAACAATTTCATGAATTTCTTTTAAGGACACCCCAGTCTGAGATATGCTGCAATAAATTTTGGGTACTGAAGAGAAAAACTTTGAAAGAGCTTCAGAAAGCCTGGAGGAAAAGCAGTGCTTGTTTAATCGAATGTAATAATACACATTGATTAAAAGTCCCAAAGTAAAGCGATCTCTCTGCTTTCTTATCAAACAGCTTCTGTCATAAAGCTTTGCAGCCAACTTTTACTTCGCCGCCATCTTGTGGCAGCATCTGGCTACTGTTATTTGCACATGTGCATTGTGTTTTTCTGTTCAACTATATTTTAAAACAAACTCCTTGAATTGATTAGTGGATTGAAGTAGTATATGAAATATTAGTGTTAGGTACGTCCCCCATTTCAGTTTATTAAACTTTGATTTTGCTGACATGTCTTGGAGATTTACACTGACAGCAGGTCTGCATTACATCATTATGTTGGAGAGGCTGATGGAGCTTTAAACTCCCTCCACTACACTGTTTATTGGACATTAGCTACATTTAAGCACAGTTTTCTCATTTGTCTGAATATTTGAGCTGAATCAGTTTTCAATGTGTAAGTTGTAGATTTGTTCCCTCTGTGGAGTCCACAGCTTCATGCAGTCCTTTCAGCTGAGTTTCTTGAGGCGCTGAGTGCAGTTTGAGTGCATTACAGCAGACTGATCTTCTGTGTTGTCGTTGAGTTTCCAGTGTGAGTGCACGAAAGGATCTCACAAATGAACATGTGGTCCCTGACACTCCAGCCACCTCTGCTGCCCCAGCCTCACCTCCAGCTGAGGCTCAGAGGAACACAGCAAAGAAGGCTTCCTGGTGGCGCAAGAAGTCTGAGGATGTTGTTTGTGAAGGTTCTCAGTCATCCAGGTCATTGTAGTCAAAGGAGTTTGCAAAGAAAAGCATCTGGACTTCTTTAAGTTGCTTGAAGACGTTTCACCTCTCATCCGAGAAGCTTCTTCAGTTCAGAACTGAGAAGCTTCTTCAGTTCAGCAACTTGAAGCAACTTAAAGAAGTCCAGACGCTTTTCTTTGCAAGCTCCTTTGACGAAGTCTGAGGATGTTCTGGAGAAGGACTCAGCAGGTCCGAAGCCTCCAGTCTCAGCTGTACCTGATAAAGAAGCCGTGGCACGTGAAACATTCCTGCCACCTTCTGCTACAGATCTGAGGTATAAGGTCATTTTACTGTGTTCCTGTTTAAAGCTGATTTATTGCTTTGTGTTTCTTCTCCTGTAATTTCATCACTGTAACGGCACTGTTTGTGTCTTTTTATCACGGTAACATCAGCACTGACAAATGTGAAGTCAAGGATGTTGGTGTCCAGACGGAGGTTTCGTGCCCTCCCAACTCGCTGCTGTTTTTCTGCACAGTACGTTCTACAGAGCCGAGTGTGACACGTGAACAGCTGTTATAGGAACATGTGGAGTCTGAATGTTAGGATTGACACTCACACGTTTCGATTGAACTAACTGGTGATGTGTTCCCCAAAGAAAAAGGTGACCTTCAATGATGAGCCGCTCTGTCCTGAAGTCCCTGAGAGAGGTGAGCCAGTTTCCAGGCCGTCTACCCCAGCAGGTCATGGTGGGAGCCAGGGGGCTACGTTGGACACAGAGTATGGATGCCGCTCAACGTCTCTGACCTCCTGCACAAACATCCTCTCCCAATGAGAGCTGGACTGCCTCAGGTAAGAGTCATGCACACACACTGAATATGGAGCCAGTGTTCAGATGAATATCAGGTTAAAGTCAGTGATTTGAAGAACAACAGAGGAAAATCCTCTGACTTGCTTCCTCTTTGTGCTCGTGTTTAAGATTGCCTAACCTGAAGCATACATGCTACATGGGCCCTGCTCTGCAAACTCTCCTCACACTGAGAGTCTTTACTGAGGAGCTCTGCAGCCAGCTGCAGCTGTGGAGGTTTCACCCAGAGTGCCTGCACATCAGGTACAGCGCAGACACCGTCGCTCTTTGGTTTCTCCACCAATTTGCTGATCAATGTGAAACACAAACTAACTTTGTCTCTGCTTCACTTCTGCTGTTTGCAGTCAGTTTGTGGACATCAAATTGAGCCGCTTCAACAACGACAGCTGGCACAAAAGCTCTGTCCTGACTGCCTTTAGAGACACGGTTGCTGCGTCTCATCCAGAGTTTGATGATGATGATCAGAAAGTGAGCAGCTGTCTTTTTGCACTACGCAGCACACTCATCTCTGCTATAGTTTGTACATTTGCACATGAAACTGTGTTTTGTTCTGTCTGTGTCTGTGTGCAGGACGCCCACGAGTTCCTCGTCTGTGCTCTGGACGTGCTCCAGTGTGAGTTCTCTAAGCTGCAGGCTGAAGCAGCTGCCTTGGACAAACCTTCCATCTGTCCAGTTAGAGCTCACATTGGCTTCACGATTTTGAGCAAAGAGCTGCAAAAAGTAGGAACACAGTAAACTTTGAATGTTTTCATGATGTTGCTGATATTTCTTAATCACCGTGAGTCTGTAATGTTTGAAATGATGTGATTCTGCAGATGTGGTGTGCAGTTCTTTGGGCGGGAGGACTAACTCCACCTCTCCTTGGACCTGGTACATCGAGGCTCAGTGAGCCAGTGCCTGGACTCATACCTGAAAGTAAGAGCTTGTTTAGACTCCATTCTGTGAACGGGCTTGCTCTCACAAATATATGAATTCATCTGTGAAAGAGTTCAACTCTAATGAACCTTTTCCTCCTGCTCCCTGCTGCAGGGTGGCCTGTTGGACTATGAGTGCCAGTGCGGAGCCAAGAAGATGAAAGAGGAGCTGTCTTTCTTGAACCTGCCCAAGTGAGTAACATCAGATCGGTCCCCAAAAGCCTCAAACCACCACAGTTCAGTCGGTGTCGGCCTAACAGTTTCTTTCATGTCATGTCCTCCTTGTGTCTTCCTCTGAGCCTCTCCTCTCCATCTCATCTCTTCCAGTGTGCTGATCCTCCAGCTGAAGCGATTTACATTCACTCCATCCTTCACAGTGGAGAAGAAGAACAGTGCCATCGTTCTGACGCAGCAGCTGGTGATCAGCAAGGACTCAACCTTTAGTGAAGAGGTAAGGGAAAAGGCACACAGTTCATTTCAAGCACAGATGGAGCCCATTTCTAAGCTAACGGGTGGTGCCGCTGCTCTCTCCCAGGAAACCGCTCGCTATTCGTTGGTCAGCGTGATCAGCCATTTGGACTCCTCAGCTTACAGCGGTGAGTGTGTGCTTTCAGACACGTGCTGAATGCAGATCAGCTTGACGGCGCTCATCAGATTAGCGGAAGAGACGACGTCACAGACAGCTGGCTCTCCCAGCAAACAGTCAGCATGTCTGCGCAAATACTCAGTGTAACTTTTAGAAAAACACTCAGTTTATTTGTGTTTTCTTTGCAGCACCAAAAAAGGCTGCAGAGTCTGGACTCAGGGTCGAGTTTCATCCTGCAAAACAAAAATGAAGTTCTACAGAAGTCTAATGATAAATTTCACTTCAAGGGATCTTGGATTAAAAGAATGAAACTCAGTAGATAATGGCAACATAGTTACACCAGTTTCCAAAAATGACAAGTCCTATCAGATATTTAGATATTTATCTAGTGTAGTGTCAAAAGTCGTAAGTAAACAGTTTGGCATATGTAGAAATTGGCTTCAGTGTTTCACTCAGTCCAATATCTACCTAATTTATTTTGACCCTGTATTTTAGTATTTGACACGAACAGCAACTGTGCCATGTGTTCGTTTCCAGCGCCACCAGGATCGGGACCTTCGATGACAAATCAGGTGAGTTGAACACTACTTGAAGTTTGGAAAAATGTGCATCAGTGTTTGAAAAGTAATTGTATTTCATAACAGGAAAAAATAAAATAAAGGTAAAGTTTTGAAAAGTTTGTGTCTTAACTCTTTTAAGACAACAGTAATATTGTCACGGTTTGCGGGTGCAAGCCGTGTGGGAATTATTAGGACCAGAAGCAGCAGCTCAGGTGCAGGTGAATATTTATTGACAGGAGTGCAAATCAACAGAAATGGCAGGTGACATGAACAGGAAAACCTAAACTGGGTAAAACTAACAAAACCAATCAGAAACGAGGATGCAGGGAGGTCCGGGGAAATACACATGAAGAGACGCAGGGAGACCGAGGGGAGACAACACAGACGAAACAGCAACTAACAGAGGCAGACACGAGGTTTAAATACACAGAAGGATAACGAGGGAATGAGACACAAAAGGAGGGCACAGCTGGGAGTAATCCGACCTGACGAGACAGGGGAAAAGTAAACTGAACACACTGAGATAAGACAGAGACTTTTAAAGTAAAACAGGAAACACATACACGTAATGACACAGACTCAAAAACGCAGATTTAACACAGGGATACACGGGTAGAAAAGAATGAACACTAACCGAGGAAGAACAGAACCAAAATTACAATAATAGAAAACACAAAACGCTGGGTCAAAAGGACCCAGGATCATGACAGTACCCCCCCCTCAAGGGCTGGCCCCAGACAGCCCAAAACAAGAAAACCAAGAAACGCCCAAAAACAGAAAACAACCCAACCAGGGCGGGCGGTGGGGGTCCAGGAAGGAGGGCTCGAAGCCAAAACAAAACAGGAGCACCAGAAAACACAACACGAGTCCAAAACCAAAAGACGACAAAAAGGAAACACATCAGAGCACAGGAAAACAGTCCAAAACAGAACACCTCAGGGGGCCGGCCGTGAGGACGGCAACGTGGACACAGTTCAGGGGGACGGCCAGGGGGCCGACAGCACCGGAGCCCAAACAGTTCAGGGGGCCGGCCGTGCGGAAGGCAGCGGCGGCCACGGGGAAGCAGTTCAGGGGTCGGCCGTGCGGAAGGCAACGGCGGCGACGTGGAAACAGTTCAGGGGGTCGGCCAGGGGGCCAACAGCACCGGAGCCCAAACAGTTCAGGAGGCCGGCCGTGCGGAAGGCAGCGGCGGCCACGTGGAAGCAGTTCAGGGGGCCGACCGTGAGGACGGCAATGGCGTCGTCGTTGGCGAACGAGGTGATGGAGCTGGTCCGGAGGCCGACCGTGCGGAAGGCAACGGTGGCGACTCAGGCGAAAAGAGTCTGGGGGCCGCCCACGACGGCGATGGCGCCTGGCCAGTGGCCTGGAAGATGGCCGGTTAGCTGCAGACCCAGACGGGGCTGGCGATGCTAAAGCGGAAGACACGGAGGCCGCAGGCGACGGCGTGGAAGCCGGAGACGGAGGCGCTGCAGCTGGCGTGGATGATGAGGCTGCAGCTGGCGTGGGAGCCGGAGGCGCTGCAGGCGGCGGCGTGGGAGCCGGAGACGGAGACGCTGCAGGCGGCGGCGTGGGAGCCGGAGACGGAGGCGCTGCAGGCGGCGGCGTGGGAGCCGGAGGCGCTGCAGGCTGGACGGGTCCCTTGGATCCTCCAGCGAAGACTGACGACGTGGAGGCACTGGAGGCGCAGGCGGCACTGGAGGCACTGGAGGCGCAGGCGGCACTGGAGGCACTGGAGGCGCAGGCGACACTGGAGGCACTGGAGGCACTGGAGGCACTGGAGGCGCAGGCGGCACTGGAGGCACTGGAGGCACTGGAGGCACTGGAGGCGCAGGCGGCACTGGAGGCACTGGAGGCACTGGAGGCGCAGGCGGCACTGGAGGCGCAGGAGGCGCAGGCGGCACTGGAGGCACTGGAGGCGCAGGCGGCACTGGAGGCGCAGGCGGCACTGGAGGCACTGGAGGCGCAGGCGGCACTGGAGGCACTGGAGGCGCAGGCGGCACTGGAGGCACTGGAGGCACTGGAGGCGCAGGCGGCACTGGAGGCACTGGAGACTGAACTGAAAGTGACACTGGAGGCACTGGAGACTGAACTGAAAGTGACACTGGAGGCACTGGAGACTGAACTGAAAGTGACACTGGAGGCACTGGAGACTGAACTGAAAGTGACACTGGAGGCACTGGAGACTGAACTACTGGTGACACTGGAGGCACTGGAGACTGAACTACTGGTGACACTGGAGGCACTGGAGACTGAACTACTGGTGACACTGGAGGCACTGGAGACTGAACTACTGGTGACACTGGAGGCACTGGAGGCGCAGGCGGCACTGGGGCCTGGACTACAGGCGGCACTGGGGCCTGGACTACAGGCGGCACTGGAGACTGCACTGAGGGTGAAGCTGAGAGCACTGGAGACTGCTGCGGGGCAGCTAACTGAGCTGAGAGCACTGGAGACTGCTGCGGGGCAGCTAACTGAGCTGAGAGCGGCTGCGGGGCAGCTAACTGAGCTACTGGAGGCTGGGCAGCTACTGGAGGCTGGGACGAGGAGGTGGGAAGTTTGTGTAGCTCCGAACTTGGACTGACCTACAGGGGGCACTGGAGACTGACCTACAGGGGGCACTGGAGACTAACCTACAGGGGGCACTGGAGACTGAGCCGGAGGGAGCCCTGGAAACTGAGCTACGGGTGGCACTGGGGACTGAACTGAAAGTGACACTGGAGGCACTGGAGACTGAACTACTGGAGGCACTGGAGAATGAACTGAAAGTGACACTGGAGGCACTGGAGACTGAACTACTGGTGGCACTGGAGACTGAACTGAAAGTGACACTGGAGGCACTGGAGACTGAACTGAAAGTGACACTGGAGGCACTGGAGACTGAACTGAAAGTGACACTGGAGACTGAACTACTGGTGACACTGGAGGCACTGGAGACTGAACTACTGGTGACACTGGTGACACTGGAGGCACTGGAGACTGAACTACTGGTGACACTGGAGGCACTGGAGACTGAACTACTGGTGACACTGGTGACACTGGAGGCACTGGAGACTGAACTACTGGTGACACTGGAGGCACTGGAGACTGAACTGAAAGTGACACTGGAGGCACTGGAGACTGAACTGAAAGTGACACTGGAGACTGAACTGAAAGTGACACTGGAGGCACTGGAGACTGAACTGAAAGTGACACTGGAGACTGAACTACTGGTGACACTGGTGACACTGGAGGCACTGGAGACTGAACTACTGGTGACACTGGTGACACTGGAGGCACTGGAGACTGAACTACTGGTGACACTGGTGACACTGCAGGCACTGGAGACTGAACTACTGGTGACACTGGAGGCACTGGAGGCACTGGAGACTGAACTACTGGTGACACTGGAGGCACTGGAGACTGAACTACTGGCGACACTGGAGGCACTGGAGACGCAGGCGACACTGGAGGCACTGGAGGCGCAGGCGACACTGGAGGCACTGGAGGCGCAGGCGACACTGGAGGCACTGGAGGCGCAGGCGACACTGGAGGCGCAGGCGACACTGGAGGCGCAGGCAACACTGGAGGCACTGGAGGCGCTGGAGGCACTGGAGGCACTGGAGGCACTGGAGGCACTGGAGGCGCAGGCGGCACTGGAGGCACTGGAGGCACTGGAGGCACTGGAGGCGCAGGCGACACTGGAGGCACTGGAGGCGCAGGCGGCACTGGAGGCACTGGAGGCACTGGAGGCACTGGAGGCGCAGGCGGCACTGGAGGCACTGGAGGTCTCCAGTGCCTCCAGTGTCACCAGTGTCACCAGTAGTTCAGTCTCCAGTGCCTCCAGTGTCACCAGTAGTTCAGTCTCCAGTGTCACTTTCAGTTCAGTCTCCAGTGCCTCCAGTGTCACTTTCAGTTCAGTCTCCAGTGCCTCCAGTGTCACTTTCAGTTCAGTCTCCAGTGCCTCCAGTGTCACTTTCAGTTCAGTCTCCAGTGTCACCAGTAGTTCAGTCTCCAGTGCCTCCAGTGTCACTTTCAGTTCATTCTCCAGTGCCTCCAGTAGTTCAGTCTCCAGTGCCTCCAGTGTCACTTTCAGTTCAGTCCCCAGTGCCCCCTGTAGGTCAGTCTCCAGTGCCCCCTGTAGGTCAGTCTCCAGTGCCCCCTGTAGGTCAGTCTCCAGTGCCCCCTGTAGGTCAGTCTCCAGTGCCCCCTGTAGGTCAGTCTCCTGTGCCCCCTGTAGGTCAGGCCCCTGTGCCCCCTGTAGGTCAGGCCCCTGTGCCTCCAGTGTCACCGTTACTTGCAGTTCAGGTTCCAGTATTACCAGATTCACCCGTTCACTCCATGCAGGGAGAAGGCTTTCTGTCTACGCAGTGTACTTTTCAGGGTCTAGCCGCCGTTGGCACAGTTAGCCACTCCAGGGCTTCCCCAGAGGCTGGGTCTCTGTCCCCAGCCGATTCTGGACCCCTGAAGATTAAGCAGCCCCCTGAGAACCACTTCATGTCAGCGTTGCCTGGGCAGAGCCAGTGCTCAGTGCATTGTCAGTCGCCACTGTGTCAGCTAGTGGCCTCCATGACTGCTGGCTTGGTCATGGCTTCTGCTGGAGGGTCCGAGGGACCGCTCCGGCCTTTGTCTCGTGTCTCCGCTGGAGGGTCCGAGGGACCGCTCCGGCCTTCGTCTCGTGTCTCCGCTGGAGGGTCCGGGGGACCGCTCCGGCCTTCGTCGTCAGTCTTCGCTGGAGGATCCAAGGGACCCGTCCAGCCTGCAGCGCCTCCGGCTCCCACGCCGCCGCCTGCAGCGCCTCCGTCTCCGGCTCCCACGCCGCCGCCTGCAGCGTCTCCGTCTCCGGCTCCCACGCCGCCGCCTGCAGCGCCTCCGGCTCCCACGCCAGCTGCAGCCTCATCATCCACGCCAGCTGCAGCGCCTCCGTCTCCGGCTTCCACGCCGTCGCCTGCGGCCTCCGTGTCTTCCGCTTCAGCATCGCCAGCCCCGTCTGGGTCTGCAGCTAACCGGCCATCTTCCAGGCCACTGGCCAGGCGCCATCGCCGTCGTGGGCGGCCCCCAGACTCTTTTCGCCTGAGTCGCCACCGTTGCCTTCCGCACGGTCGGCCTCCGGACCAGCTCCATCACCTCGTTCGCCAACGACGACGCCATTGCCGTCCTCACGGTCGGCCCCCTGAACTGCTTCCACGTGGCCGCCGCTGCCTTCCGCACGGCCGGCCTCCTGAACTGTTTGGGCTCCGGTGCTGTTGGCCCCCTGGCCGACCCCCTGAACTGTTTCCACGTCGCCGCCGTTGCCTTCCGCACGGCCGACCCCCTGAACTGCTTCCCCGTGGCCGCCGCTGCCTTCCGCACGGCCGGCCCCCTGAACTGTTTGGGCTCCGGTGCTGTCGGCCCCCTGGCCGTCCCCCTGAACTGTGTCCACGTTGCCGTCCTCACGGCCGGCCCCCTGAGGTGTTCTGTTTTGGACTGTTTTCCTGTGCTCTGATGTGTTTCCTTTTGTCGTCTTTTGGTTTTGGACTCGTGTTGTGTTTTCTGGTGCTCCTGTTTTGTTTTGGCTTCGAGCCCTCCTTCCTGGACCCCCACCGCCCGCCCTGGTCGGGTTGTTTTCTGTTTTTGGGCGTTTCTTGGTTTTCTTGTTTTGGGCTGTCTGGGGCCAGCCCTTGAGGGGGGGGTACTGTCATGATCCTGGGTCCTTTTGACCCAGCGTTTTGTGTTTTCTATTATTGTAATTTTGGTTCTGTTCTTCCTCGGTTAGTGTTCATTCTTTTCTACCCGTGTATCCCTGTGTTAAATCTGCGTTTTTGAGTCTGTGTCATTACGTGTATGTGTTTCCTGTTTTACTTTAAAAGTCTCTGTCTTATCTCAGTGTGTTCAGTTTACTTTTCCCCTGTCTCGTCAGGTCGGATTACTCCCAGCTGTGCCCTCCTTTTGTGTCTCATTCCCTCGTTATCCTTCTGTGTATTTAAACCTCGTGTCTGCCTCTGTTAGTTGCTGTTTCGTCTGTGTTGTCTCCCCTCGGTCTCCCTGCGTCTCTTCATGTGTATTTCCCCGGACCTCCCTGCATCCTCGTTTCTGGTTGGTTTTGTTAGTTTTACCCAGTTTAGGTTTTCCTGTTCATGTCACCTGCCATTTCTGTTGATTTGCACTCCTGTCAATAAATATTCACCTGCACCTGAGCTGCTGCTTCTGGTCCTAATAATTCCCACACGGCTTGCACCCGCAAACCGTGACAATATTACTGTTGTCTTAAAAGAGTTAAGACACAAACTTTTCAAAACTTTACCTTTATTTTATTTTTTCCTGTTATGAAATACAATTACTTTTCAAACACTGATGCACATTTTTCCAAACTTCAAGTAGTGTTCAACTCACCTGATTTGTCATCGAAGGTCCTGATCCTGGTGGCGCTGGAAACGAACACATGGCACAGTTGCTGTTCGTGTCAAATACTAAAATACAGGGTCAAAATAAATTAGGTAGATATTGGACTGAGTGAAACACTGAAGCCAATTTCTACATATGCCAAACTGTTTACTTACGACTTTTGACACTACACTAGATAAATATCTAAATATCTGATAGGACTTGTCATTTTTGGAAACTGGTGTAACTATGTTGCCATTATCTACTGAGTTTCATTCTTTTAATCCAAGATCCCTTGAAGTGAAATTTATCATTAGACTTCTGTAGAACTTCATTTTTGTTTTGCAGGATGAAACTCGACCCTGAGTCCAGACTCTGCAGCCTTTTTTGGTGCTGCAAAGAAAACACAAATAAACTGAGTGTTTTTCTAAAAGTTACACTGAGTATTTGCGCAGACATGCTGACTGTTTGCTGGGAGAGCCAGCTGTCTGTGACGTCGTCTCTTCCGCTAATCTGATGAGCGCCGTCAAGCTGATCTGCATTCAGCACGTGTCTGAAAGCACACACTCACCGCTGTAAGCTGAGGAGTCCAAATGGCTGATCACGCTGACCAACGAATAGCGAGCGGTTTCCTGGGAGAGAGCAGCGGCACCACCCGTTAGCTTAGAAATGGGCTCCATCTGTGCTTGAAATGAACTGTGTGCCTTTTCCCTTACCTCTTCACTAAAGGTTGAGTCCTTGCTGATCACCAGCTGCTGCGTCAGAACGATGGCACTGTTCTTCTTCTCCACTGTGAAGGATGGAGTGAATGTAAATCGCTTCAGCTGGAGGATCAGCACACTGGAAGAGATGAGATGGAGAGGAGAGGCTCAGAGGAAGACACAAGGAGGACATGACATGAAAGAAACTGTTAGGCCGACACCGACTGAACTGTGGTGGTTTGAGGCTTTTGGGGACCGATCTGATGTTACTCACTTGGGCAGGTTCAAGAAAGACAGCTCCTCTTTCATCTTCTTGGCTCCGCACTGGCACTCATAGTCCAACAGGCCACCCTGCAGCAGGGAGCAGGAGGAAAAGGTTCATTAGAGTTGAACTCTTTCACAGATGAATTCATATATTTGTGGGAGCAAGCCCGTTCACAGAATGGAGTCTAAACAAGCTCTTACTTTCAGGTATGAGTCCAGGCACTGGCTCACTGAGCCTCGATGTACCAGGTCCAAGGAGAGGTGGAGTTAGTCCTCCCGCCCAAAGAACTGCACACCACATCTGCAGAATCACATCATTTCAAAGATTACAGACTCACGGTGATTAAGAAATATCAGCAACATCATGAAAACATTCAAAGTTTACTGTGTTCCTACTTTTTGCAGCTCTTTGCTCAAAATCGTGAAGCCAATGTGAGCTCTAACTGGACAGATGGAAGGTTTGTCCAAGGCAGCTGCTTCAGCCTGCAGCTTAGAGAACTCACACTGGAGCACGTCCAGAGCACAGACGAGGAACTCGTGGGCGTCCTGCACACAGACACAGACAGAACAAAACACAGTTTCATGTGCAAATGTACAAACTATAGCAGAGATGAGTGTGCTGCGTAGTGCAAAAAGACAGCTGCTCACTTTCTGATCATCATCATCAAACTCTGGATGAGACGCAGCAACCGTGTCTCTAAAGGCAGTCAGGACAGAGCTTTTGTGCCAGCTGTCGTTGTTGAAGCGGCTCAATTTGATGTCCACAAACTGACTGCAAACAGCAGAAGTGAAGCAGAGACAAAGTTAGTTTGTGTTTCACATTGATCAGCAAATTGGTGGAGAAACCAAAGAGCGACGGTGTCTGCGCTGTACCTGATGTGCAGGCACTCTGGGTGAAACCTCCACAGCTGCAGCTGGCTGCAGAGCTCCTCAGTAAAGACTCTCAGTGTGAGGAGAGTTTGCAGAGCAGGGCCCATGTAGCATGTATGCTTCAGGTTAGGCAATCTTAAACACGAGCACAAAGAGGAAGCAAGTCAGAGGATTTTCCTCTGTTGTTCTTCAAATCACTGACTTTAACCTGATATTCATCTGAACACTGGCTCCATATTCAGTGTGTGTGCATGACTCTTACCTGAGGCAGTCCAGCTCTCATTGGGAGAGGATGTTTGTGCAGGAGGTCAGAGACGTTGAGCGGCATCCATACTCTGTGTCCAACGTAGCCCCCTGGCTCCCACCATGACCTGCTGGGGTAGACGGCCTGGAAACTGGCTCACCTCTCTCAGGGACTTCAGGACAGAGCGGCTCATCATTGAAGGTCACCTTTTTCTTTGGGGAACACATCACCAGTTAGTTCAATCGAAACGTGTGAGTGTCAATCCTAACATTCAGACTCCACATGTTCCTATAACAGCTGTTCACGTGTCACACTCGGCTCTGTAGAACGTACTGTGCAGAAAAACAGCAGCGAGTTGGGAGGGCACGAAACCTCCGTCTGGACACCAACATCCTTGACTTCACATTTGTCAGTGTTGATGTTACCGTGATAAAAAGACACAAACAGTGCAGTTACAGTGATGAAATTACAGGAGAAGAAACACAAAGCAATAAATCAGCTTTAAACAGGAACACAGTAAAATGACCTTATACCTCAGATCTGTAGCAGAAGGTGGCAGGAATGTTTCACGTGCCACGGCTTCTTTATCAGGTACAGCTGAGACTGGAGGCTTCGGACCTGCTGAGTCCTTCTCCAGAACATCCTCAGACTTCGTCAAAGGAGCTTGCAAAGAAAAGCGTCTGGACTTCTTTAAGTTGCTTCAAGTTGCTGAACTGAAGAAGCTTCTCAGTTCTGAACTGAAGAAGCTTCTCGGATGAGAGGTGAAACGTCTTCAAGCAACTTAAAGAAGTCCAGATGCTTTTCTTTGCAAGCTCCTTTGACTACGATGACCTGGATGACTGAGAACCTTCACAAACAACATCCTCAGACTTCTTGCGCCACCAGGAAGCCTTCTTTGCTGTGTTCCTCTGAGCCTCAGCTGGAGGTGAGGCTGGGGCAGCAGAGGTGGCTGGAGTGTCAGGGACCACATGTTCATTTGTGAGATCCTTTCGTGCACTCACACTGGAAACTCAACGACAACACAGAAGATCAGTCTGCTGTAATGCACTCAAACTGCACTCAGCGCCTCAAGAAACTCAGCTGAAAGGACTGCATGAAGCTGTGGACTCCACAGAGGGAACAAATCTACAACTTACACATTGAAAACTGATTCAGCTCAAATATTCAGACAAATGAGAAAACTGTGCTTAAATGTAGCTAATGTCCAATAAACAGTGTAGTGGAGGGAGTTTAAAGCTCCATCAGCCTCTCCAACATAATGATGTAATGCAGACCTGCTGTCAGTGTAAATCTCCAGGACATGTCAGCAAAATCAAAGTTTAATAAACTGAAATGGGGGACGTACCTAACACTAATATTTCATATACTACTTCAATCCACTAATCAATTCAAGGAGTTTGTTTTAAAATATAGTTGAACAGAAAAACACAATGCACATGTGCAAATAACAGTAGCCAGATGCTGCCACAAGATGGCGGCGAAGTAAAAGTTGGCTGCAAAGCTTTATGACAGAAGCTGTTTGATAAGAAAGCAGAGAGATCGCTTTACTTTGGGAGGAGGAAAAGCAGTGCTTGTTTAATCAATGTGTATTATTACATTCAATTAAACAAGCACTGCTTTTCCTCCAGGCTTTCTGAAGCTCTTTCAAAGTTTTTCTCTTCAGTACCCAAAATTTATTGCAGCATATCTCAGACTGGGGTGTCCTTAAAAGAAATTCATGAAATTGTTTGAATGGAGGACAAAAGATTTTTCAGGTCTAAACCACCCACACTGTCTCCACCAATAGCCGAATAGCATCTGAAAGTCATGTCTTTAAGAAACAGGAAAAAGTCCAGCTTTGCATTACGTCATTATATACAAAGAGTGAGAGGTATTTGATCATTAGTGTTGATTAAGTTGTTTTATAATATTCATGTGAAATGTGTTCACTGCCCTGTGCAGGTTGGTGTTTTTGTTGGAGTCTAAAATTGCGAGCCAGGATTCAGGATCCCCAGCTGCGATGCAGGAAGGTTTCCAGTAGGGCTGGGCGATATGGCCTAAAATTCATATCGCAATATAATTTGAAGCACGTGCGGTAACGATATATATCACGATATATTCTTTTCTTCTGTATAACGTATTTTCCACACAATAAGGCACACTTAAAATCCTTTAATTTTCTCAAAAATCGAGAGTGTGCCTTATGTATGAATTCTGGTTGTGCTCACTGACCTTGAACCGATTTTGGCGTGCAGAAATCTGTTAAAAATGTTTTAGTACAACTTTGGTAAGCCTGCCGATGGACTGCTTGATGGATTGTCAGAGCATTACGGCTGCCGTAGTAAGGAGTAATCTGGGTCCAAAACGTCATACGAACACTGAGAGCTAAAAACAGTCTAACTTCTTTCATCTTTAATTAAATCATCAGCGTTGTTGCTTTATCGGTTGTGACAATTAAGTTTAACATCCATGCATCCATGAAAACAGAATTTATTAAATTTAACGGAGTAGTAGTGCCCTATCATATATGTATGTGCTCTTAATCTGAAAGGTATAAATACGGAAGTGTGTGTTCAATAAATGAGGGCGCAAAGGAAGGCGTGTGCCTCTGGTGTAAAACTCTAACAACGTGTATGTGGTTTATTCCTCCATGAAATGTGCAAGTTACCACGGTATTTCTGCCCTAAAGAATGGAACATGCAACAGGTTATGGGCCCAGAAGGGATGTGGGAAGCCGGTGGAACCGTCTGTGCTTCGACGGAGACGAGAGAAACTACGAATTGTGGGAAACAAAGTTCCTGGGATACCTGCGGCTACTTGGGCTAAAGGCTGCTATTTTGGACGAGCCCGGTGAGTCGGAGGAAGAAGACAAGGACTTGGATGAAAAGAATGAAGTAGCTTATGCAGAGCTAATCCAAGTATTGGATGATAGAAGTCTTTCACTCGTGATGAGAGATGCCAGGGATGACGGACGGAAAGCGTTGAAAATTCTGAGAGAGCACTACGCCGGTAAGGGGACACCACGTGTGATTAGCCTGTACACAGAGCTAACGTCGCTACAGAAAACGCCCAGTGAGAGCGTCACAGACTATATAATAAGGGCTGAGACTGCCATTACAGCTCTGAGGAATGCAGAAGAGACATTAAGTGATGGACTGCTCATTGCAATGGTGTTAAAAGGGTTGCCTGAATCTTTCAAGCCGTTTTCCATACACGTAACCCACAGTGACAAAGCAATGACATTTAGTGAATTTAAAGCTAAATTAAGAAGCTACGAGAGCACCGAAAAGGCCACATGTTCTGAAGATAATGTGATGAAGGCAAATAACTGGAAGAAAGAAAGAGACAATGCAGAAATCATATGTTACAACTGTGAAAAAAAGGGTCATATAGCACGTGAGTGTTACACAAAGGCCGAAAGGAAAGAACAAAAAGAGAAGCAGTGGTGCGGTTACTGCAAAAGCTCAACGCATAAGGACAGCGACTGTCGCCGACGAAAGAAGATTACTGCTAAACACGTAACTGATGCAGAAGATCATAGTTTCGCGTTCAAAGTTAAAGACTGTGGAAATCAAGGGCTGAAACAGAGAGGCCTAATGGTTGATACAGGGGCTACTTCTCACATTATTACGGACATTCAGAGATTCAAAAGTTTTGATGAGACATTCACACCTGGAAGACACTTCATGGAGTTAGCTGACGGGACGAGGACGAGTGGGGTCGCACTGAAGAGGGGAGATGTGGAGGTCTATCTACAAGACAGCGAGGGACGAAAGGTGAAGGCGACACCGGAGGGAGCACTTTACATTCCCTCTTACCCGCAAGATATCTTCTCGGTCCAGGCGGCAACGGCCAAAGGAGCCTCAGTAACCTTCAAGAAGGGCTGCAACCAGCTTATCCATAAGAACGGGACAAGGTTTAAGATAAGTGAATATGAACGCCTATACTATTTGAACAGTGTGACATCTGATCATTATGTTGACAACGACGAATGCAATGGCTGTCATGATGTAGAAACTTGGCACAAAATCCTCGGCCACTGTAACTATGAAGACTTGGTTAAACTAGAGAACATTACCGAGGGTATGAAAATAAAAGGTAAAGCTAAACATTATCAAGATTGTGAAGTGTGTATAAAAGGGAAATTTATCCAAACCAGGAATAGAGAGCCTGATGAAAGAGCAGAAGAAGCATTAGAGCTAGTGCACACTGACTTAGCTGGACCGATAGAACCAGAAGCTAAAGACGGGTTCAGGTACACGTTAGCATTTACTGATGATTACTCAGGCACAATGTTTGTGTACTTTTTAAAGGCTAAAAGTGACACTGTAAAAGCAACTGAAAGATTTTTGGCAGACGTCGCTCCCTATGGGCAAGTAAAGAGAATCAGATCAGACAATGGAACTGAATTTACATCTAAAGAGTTTCAGACATTGTTAAATAAAAACATGATAAAGCATGAGACATCAGCGCCGTATTCACCTCATCAGAATGGGACTGCCGAGAGACAATGGCGAACACTTTTTGAAATGGCACGGTGTATGTTGATTGAAAGTAACCTGCCAAAGAGATTATGGACTTATGCTGTTATGACTGCCGTAGTAATTCGTAATAGGTGTTACAACAGACGTACAAAGCAAACCCCTTATTACATGCTGACAGGAAAGAAGCCAGACATGTCGAGGATGGGGATTTTTGGGTCAGTTTGCTACGGTTACGGACACAACAAAAAGAAGTTAGATGCGAGATGTGACGAAGGAGTTTTTGTGGGTTACGATAAAAACAGTCCGTCGTATCTAATCTACTACCCTAAAACAGGACGAGTTCTTAAACATAGGTTGGTTAAGTTCCTCACTAAAAGTGTAGTTGAGCACCAAACCCAGACTATTCAGGATGATGATGATGGAGATACTGATTTGACTCCAGGGGACATCTTGCAGTACCCCGCTAGAATGGACAAAACAGGGAATGACCAGAGATCAAATGAAAGTATGATCCTTGAACCTGAAAGTGACATTCAGGACAATGGCATAAATGACACACAAAACTCAGACAAACAGAGTGACAGAACAGAGTCTGAACGATATCCTAAACGAAACAGGAGAAGGCCAGATTACCTGAAAGACTATGTCCAAACTGCAGAAGATGACCAAACATCGCTCACTGTAGATTACTGTTACAGGGTGATGTATAACATACCAAAGACATTTGAAGACGCTATGCAGTCATCGAACTCTAAGTGTTGGTCAGATGCTATGGAAGATGAAATGAGATCCTTGAAAGACAATGATACGTTCACTCTAACCACGCTACCAGAAGGTAAAAATGCAGTGGGAGGGAGATGGGTGTATGTGATAAAAGAGAACCCGAATCGGACTAAAATATTTAAAGCAAGATATGTTGCTAAAGGCTATAGCCAAGTTCAAGGCATTGATTACAAAGAAACCTTTTCACCGACTGCAGATATGACATCAGTGCGTACTCTGATGCAATTAGCAGTACAGTACAACTTTAAACTCCATCAAATGGACGTGAAGACTGCTTATTTGCACGCCCCAATCGATTGTGAGGTGTATATGTAGCAACCAGAAGGTTTTGAAGTAAAATCAGACACAGGTGAAAAACTGGTCTGCAAACTAAACAAATCACTATATGGTTTGAAACAATCTGGCAGGAACTGGAATAAGATGTTACATGACCATTTATGTGAAAAAGGTTACAAACAAAATCCTGTAGACCATTGTGTATATTCCAGACAGACACCGAGTGAGACAGTGATTCTTATCATCTGGGTTGATGATGTAATCATAGCTGCCAACAGTGAAGACGCTATCGGAAACGTGAAACAAATGTTGAATGAGAAATTTAAAATGAAGGATCTTGGTGAGCTCAAACATTTCTTGGGTATTGACTGTATACAAGAGAACCATGAGATAAGACTAAACCAGACACGGTACGTCACAAAAATCCTGGAAAAGTTCAAAATGTCTGACTGTAAGCCACGTTCTACTCCTTGTGAACTCAAAAATGACTTTGATGCACATGGTGAATCAGTTGATTCAGGAAAATATAGAGAATTAGTGGGCAGTTTGATTTACTTAATGACATGTACAAGACCAGATTTGAGTTGGATAGTGAGCAAACTGTCACAATCTCTGTCTGAGCCAAAAGAGCATCATTGGACAGCAGCAAAACATGTATTACGTTACCTTAAGGGGACACTAAACAAAGAGCTGTGCTATAAAAGGACAGAAGGAAACCTAAATCTTATAGCATACAACGATGCAGATTGGGCCAAAGATTTGAGTGACAGGAGAAGTACAACGGGTTATTGTTTTGTACTATCCAAAAATGGGCCAGTCATCTGCTGGAAAACCAGGAAGCAAGCTACAGTAGCTTTATCAACGTGCGAGGCAGAGTACATGGCGATGGCCGCCACAGTACAAGAAAGCTTATACCTCTCACAGCTACTTAATGGCATGGACATTAAAAGGCAATATTCACCAGTTACCGTTCTTGCAGACAATCAAGGTGCAATTGCATTGTCCAGAAATCCTATAAACCGTCAAAGATGTAAACACATCGATGTCAAGTACCATTTTATTAGGTCTGCTATAACTGAGAAGGAAGTACAAGTTAAATATTGTGCAACAGAAGACATGGTAGCAGACATCATGACTAAGTCTGTAAGTAAAGTGAAAATAGATAAATTTACGCATATTTTGTTTGGAACATAAATGTTAATATGTGAATGTCATGTAAATATGTATATCATGTAAATGTGTAATGTACAGTGTTAAGAGCAAGTGGGGGTGTTGCCCTATCATATATGTATGTGCTCTTAATCTGAAAGGTATAAATACGGAAGTGTGTGTTCAATAAATGAGGGCGCAAAGGAAGGCGTGTGCCTCTGGTGTAAAACTCTAACAACGTGTATGTGGTTCATTCCTCCATGAAATGTGCAAGTTACCACGGTATTTCTGCCCTAAAGAATGGAACATGCAACATAGAAGTTAACAGGAAGTTAGCTCGCTAGTTTATACCTAAACATTTCATACCATGTTCTGATTGAGAGATTTTTTAAACTAATTCAAACGTACAGCTCTGCTATCACTTCCAACATAAATGAAGACAGAAAACTAAACAGCAGTGGCGTTTGCAGGGTTACCGAAGTTAGACTACCTGATATATAATGTTGTGCTACGTGATTGCTAGCGACACAGCTATGTTAGCATAACATTAGCACAGTGAAGCTGGTGGATGAACGGCAACTTTTTTCCCACTCGTTAAATATTAACATGAGGGATTCTGGTGGTTTGGGACAAATGCAATCAAAGAGCAGGATGCTATACACGGGCCAAACTTCAGTCAGGAGAACATAATTTACAGATGATAATGGTTGTAGCCGCTGCCATACTTTCGACCAAAACAGGCGCAGCTTGATGACATCATCAACATGCGCTATCGCGATAGAGCGATATAGGGCTTTGGAGCGTGATGTCACGGGGGTGGGCGTGGAAAGGATTTTGGCCCGATCCGCCATTTTGGGGGTCTAGCGCAAGCGAAAAGGGAGCGAAGGCACACACAACAGCCATGGTTCGTATTTGCTGTGTGGTCGGCTGCAATGTTCGATCGCACGACCGGCAAGAGAATAAGCTTGAAAAGGGTTTATCTTTTCATTCTTTCCCAACCTGGAAGCAACATGAGGCAGCTCGTGTATCGGATGTTACCAAATGAAGGCGTGTAGCCTGGATAGCAGCTGTGAGACGAGCTGATATCCAGTTCTCTTCCATCTCCAAATATCTGTTGGTGCTCCAGACAGTTTCATTCCGGTAAGTTCTAAATATGTTCATATCACTCTTTATAGCCTATTAGTTTTATTTTCGATGCACTCTGAGGTCATAGCAAATTAGAACAAACATCCTACTGACTGATTTTGCAGAACTACCTTCTCTTTATAGAGTTGCTAATTATTTGGCATTATTGCAGCAAACCAGCCTATGAAATGGATGAAACACATCGTGACTGGGTTCCAGCGCTACATAAGGGACCTGCTTCAAACATACCACCATGCCAATCAGATTACTTCTTCCATGTGAGGATGAAGAGGTGACCCTTCTGGATAAGATGGTGAAGGTTTGCTGCGTTTGGTGAATAGTGTGGTAGTAAAACCAGGGAAAAATGAAACTTGCTCCTGTTAAATATTCTTAAGTCTTGTGCTGTATAAATAGTGGTATTTTTTTTTTTCAAAAGATACAGTAAATAATGTTGGTAGTGGGTGATATCATGTAAACACTGTCATGATTTTATGTAAACATTTTGTCATTTGTAAACTATAAATGACATGGATGCTACACTGTAACTGATGTGATGTTCTATAAAGTGGTTTTAATAATAAAAAAAGGCAAAAATTAGTTTGTTTCTTTATTCAACTTTTGAACAGTGGTACTCAGTCAGTACATATTCAGTAAATGCAAATTATTTACATGGCAGTGCACTACAGGCATAAATCTAGACCTCTAGATAAAACATTATGGCATTATAGCAGTGACAACTTCTCCACAGTAGCAGGTGGGATTTTTCTTTTTTGAGGACGGCTCCTTTTACCTTTCAATACAGATGGTCTGTTTATGTTTTGATCAAGAGCCTTTTTTTGGGCAGCTGAAGAGGAGAAGTCTATCTTATGGCCAACCACTGACTGTATCTTGGTCACATTACCCAGCAAAACCCAGTATGCAGGTTCATCTGTAACAGTCCTTGTGCCACGGATCTGCACTGTTGCTTCTACATTAAACAGAAGAGCAGCGACATGGGTGCAGGTCTCCGCGACTCCGGCCACACAGGTGCAGTGGGCGGCTTCAACCTTCCCTGTGATGCTCACAGTGAACCATGGCTGCAATGCTGTTCATTCAGTCTTTGAGAGTGCAGTACCTGAAACACACACAGACAAAGTTAATTTAAAGACAAGAACTAATGAGCCAAGGCCGACATAAGTGTGTTTTATCTACTTTATCATAAATGTAACAGTGTTTAGAAAGTTAGCACATACATGTAATTTTTCATTTCTTTATGTGTCCATCTATAGAACGCTGCATTTTATAGGGTAAATCTGCCTGTTCTCTCTCAGAAACCTGCCTGCAGAAAATGAACCTAAAGTATGTAATGCAAGGATGTAATCACTTTCAAGATGGAGAAAGCATAAAGTGACAATTATGAATCACTTAATATGATAAGGAGATTCTGCAGGTCATTAATCAATGTATAAAATTAAAATAAAATGTATTTTTAGTGACACAAGATACAAATATTGAAGCAAGATATATAATTAGAATTCTTTATAATAAATATGACTAAATCATTGCAATTTCTTTAACCATAAAGAATAACTAAATCCTTCAGGACAATGTCACATCAATGCACTGAACTCACTATGTTATCCCTCTAACAGAGCCTCCACATGTTCTCACTGTAATTTCCCCTCATGAATGAATTTATGCTGCACTAATCTGAATGTTTGCAGGGAAATCAAACGCATTTCACACGCAGTACTCGAGCTGACTTACCTTTGTTTGAATGACGACTTGTACTCGCTGACTCCACAGATAAGGTACGAAAATATGTCAGGCTACGTCAATAGCGGTTGGTCTTCAGGGTTTCTACTCCACAGCCGTGTTTCATACGGGTCCACATTTCCAATGCACGCTATTTTCTGCAAGTACCGCCGCTTGAACGCAATCGGTCTCTATACAGTCCATTCTCTTTTGAGCTGCTTTTAAGCATCTTGTAATCGTCGTTCCAACACAGTGTGTTTGTTTTGATTCGTAGACCCCGAAAATGGTGCCGCGCTCCCACAATGCATTGCGGCGTGACGTCAACTCCAAAGCCCTATAGTCAAAATCTCTATCGTTGGCCAAATCTATATCGTTTCTATCGTATATCGTTTATATCGCCCACCCCTAGTTTCCAGCCTACTTAGAAGTGACAACTTTGTTACTTCTTGACAGATAAGCTTATGAGATCTCAAAACAATACACTACCCGGGTAGTACCACTAACATTAACACTACACACACACTTCACACACCTGAACTGAAAAGACTGAAAAGAACTCTGAACTCTGGACTATGAAACTGAATACACAGACTGACAAATATAGACTATTGGAACTGTTGTGAACTGTTGAATGACTGTTTATGGTTTTGTTTAAATAAATCTTAACTGTTCTTTTAGCTGTGTGTCATTCGCTCCTTCGTCGATTCCTAGAGAACATAAGGCCAAGATCCTAACTTTCCCTACATTGTGTAGTGGTAAAGTATCGTGTGATACATTTTCAAAATGTAAAGAAACGAGGTCTGGCTAAAGACTTTTGCACAGTACTGCATATATGATGTGATCCTGTCATCCTTCTGTAAACTGGTTGAACCTCCTAAGACCCGAACTCTTCCACAGCATGCATTTTTAATTTCTCTTTGATATTTGGGCATATTGGGGCCCGATGAATGTAAAAACAAAGAATTACCAGATTTTTTTTTTTTTACCATATTTTTGTTTTTAAGAAAAATGAGAGTCACATATGAGGATATTCGTTTAAAATTTTGATAGAACAGAGTATTTTGGTCTAAATAACCCAAAATGTGATGTCCACATATGTGGACGCCAGGTCCTAGGAGGTTAAATAACAGAACGAAAGAGGATTTCCCTTCAAAATCATCAATTTACATTCAGTTTGCAGGAGAACTAAGTGCTGTTTTTTAAGCTCTTGCTGTCAGCAAGTGCTGGGTGTCTGGGGTGGCTTGGACCTCTTTCCTGTCGGGGCGGGGGTCTTTCAGGGGGCGGGTCTTGGGTGCTGGGACCTCTGGGACCTTGATCTCGGCTTGCACCGGGTTAGCCGGCCTCTAGTGGGGTTGGCTGTCCATTGCCTCAGGGCTTCCCAACTCTTGGTCATGGGAGCCCCTTTCAGGACCTCCCTCCTGCTCCTGCAGAGATGAGTGCGCAGATATGTGTGGCTTCAGGCCTTTGGTACTCTTGTGGAGCTGCCGATGGCTCGGTTATCCTGAATATATCTCTGTCTGTCTCTTGCTCGTGGGGGGCATTATTGCTGTTTCCCAGCCTCATTTTCAAGTACATTTCATGGCAAAGACACACTCACAGTTGACACTGACTCTCATTCTCTCTCTCACACTCACACACACAAGAATTATTGTGTTCCAGGTGCTGTATGCTTGTTCTTCTTACAAAACTTCTTCTTCTGACAAACATACAAAACAAATACGAAATCAGGAAAGGGAAAAAACTTTTTCACATGAGAGTAATTGAGAGTGGTGCAGGACATGTATAAGGGCAGCGAAACAGTGTAGTAGAAATGATGGATGGTTTCGAGGTAGGGCTGGGATTACAGTCCAGTTCATCACACAGGATCTTTGTATGCCATCAAATAGGTGAAAGGACGGTTCCACAGTGTGTGGCATTAACTGTCAAACATGGAGGAGGAAGTGTGATGGTCTGGGGCTGTTTTGCTGAATCCAGGGTCGGTGACTCGTACAGAGTGAGAGGCACCCTGAACCAAAACGGCTACCACAGCATTCAGCATTGAACCTGCTTCCCCTCTCAGTGTCTGCCTTGTGCCAGTTTGCAGTGTTGCAAAGAAGTGAACTTAAATCTAATCTACAACAGCAAAGACATACACAGCCTTTCTGCTGTGGGAGAAGCATTAAGTCTGTGTTAAATATACAAGTTGTGGCCATTTTCACAAGATTTGATTGTTTAACATTCATATTGACAAAGTAAGGATTCTGGGGGACACGAGGTGTGCTCCAGCAATATTTTCTCTGTGGTCCCATTAAAGATGGATTCAAACATGAAAGAGATTCCTCAGTTTAAATACCCTTGGCATGAGATGGCAAAAAAGACATTCTGTACTGACTCAGATATTAGTGGTAAAACCACTCCAGTAAAAGTTGAAGCACTGATTCAACTTGTTTTCTCAAGTAAAAGTGTGAAAGTCTAAAATGTACTCAACGTAAAAAAAGTAAAAAGTAGCTCTTTGGAGGATTTTTCTACAAGATATTTTTGTGCACAGCTAATAATACATTAATATAGAACAAGGTTTTGTTCTATATTAATGTATTATTAAAGTAACATTAATACATGAGAATAAAAACTTTACTTCCTTAAATTTTAATTCTCATAAATATACTCAGCTTGAATCAGTTTGGTAGAACATGAGCAGAGAAAAAGAAGAAAAATGTTAAAGAATCTCTACATTGTAGAGAGCGAAAATGAGTAAGGAACGAGTTAAAGTGGGATTCAGCAGGTGGGGGAACTCTAAAATCGGTTGCAGTGGCGCAGCAAGAGGTAAAGAATTGCAATTCCTATTCAGAGCTCCAGTAGATTTTCTTTGTATACAGGCTGTGATCAGCTGATCTGGGCTGCTGGTGCACTGAGGTTTACTGCTCTTTGTGGATTTACACATCTGAATTTAACAAGATGTGAGCAGGTGTTTTATGAGTTGTCCTGGCTGATTTCCATCATCTACACTGACAGCACACTATTTGTCTCGTGTTTATACTAAACAGTATGAAGGGTATTCAGTGAATAAATCTAAGCATCATCAGCTTCACTTCAAAATCATCTCAGCTGCACTTGATGTGACCCAACTCTCACCATGAGCACCACAGCCACTGTGCACCAGTCACACACACTGCTTTATTTTAAACTACGAGCTGCAAGCCAGTTTATCCTGTACTGAACTGTAGATTATTTTCATGCAACCTTTATAGTTAGTCTAGCTTAGTTTGTTTTGCAGCACTTTTCAATACATAGAAAAATGTAATGTCACATGTACAGATCCAATATGTGATTTTAAAACGTGAGGACTTACATGTAATATTTTAATTTCCAGTTTATCAAATCCCACTCAGCAGTCCTTACCTTTAAATCTAACCTCTCTCCTTCCTCTGCTCTTCTGTCTTTCTTATCTTTCTCCATCTCTGAGTGAAAAACAGCAGCTGGACCTTTCGCTAGCAGCACACTGCACACAAAGATTGTGTTTGCTGATGTCTGTTGAGCTGATGGAAGCGTTGCATCTGAAATGACCTGCTACTTAAAATCATTGCCCTCTTTATCCTCCTCTCACTCCTCTTTTGTAGTGCTGGCTAGATGCTGAAGTACAGCAACCACCTGTCGTTCTGCACCCCTTACTAAGGCACACGAGTTTGCCTTTTTGACTCTTTTTATGCTAAAGGGAGCAGATGAAAGACAAAGTTTTTCATTTTATTTTTAGTCTGAGTTTGTTAATGTTTTCAGAAAATAAAATTCTGTTCAGGCTGCCACACTGAAAGATTCATTCAAGCAAAAATAATAACTTGGAAACACTGACAACCTTAACTGTGATTTAAAGTATTCATGTGTAAAAGGACCCCTTTGATTTCTGTGTTCACACATGTTAGCAACTCTTTCCCAGATCTCAGTGGTGGAGAACTATAGCTAGCTCAGGCTCATTTGGTGTTTCACTTATTGTACTAAAACTGTGTTTAAACTATTAAATTACACTCTGTACATGTTCTAGGGAGTTTTGGGTAAGACCATCTATGAATGCTGTTATAATTACATGAAATTAAAAACGATGAGTTCCATGTTAAAATGTAAAATAATAATGTTTGAAGTTCTTTTAAAAATTCTGTAATTCCTTTTAAAAGTAATACAATATGTTTAATGGGTTTAAAAGAGCATTTGAATTATATATGGTTCATTTTTACAAGTATGCTGCTTTACTGTGATGAGGGAAGTGAATGTGTTTGTGATCAGTAGCTGGATTGACAGAAGTTGTGACGGAAAGTACAAGAAGTTTGTGTATATGTAAGTGTGTATGTATGAACTGGACCATCTGTTTGACAATCTTTGTTGATGTGCATATTTTGCATATTATGTACAGAAAACATGCCCTCCACCTTTTGGAAACATGTGACTACAGAGCCGATAAAAGCAGTATAAAAACATTTGATGTTGAAAAGACATCCACAACGACCACATTTGGACTATAATTAGCCGGTACACGGAGGTCCTCTGGATGTCAACATTAGACGTTCCGTAGACACACCGCTTGGCGCGTCAGTCCAAAAATGAAATAGAAAAGACGTCACTCTGATGTCACTGATCGCAGTGGATCCTTACCAATGACTGTAGAAAAATGCTTCTGCCCTCCATCCAGGACCTGTACCTCTCAAGAACCAGGAAACGGGCAGGGAAAATCATCACAGACCCCTCACACCCTGGACACAGACTTTTTGACCCGCTGCCCTCTGGCAGACGGTACAGAAGCCTGCAGACCAGGACCACCCGACATAGGAACAGTTTCTTTCCCCTCGCCATCTCCCTCCTAAACAGTTGACCTGTCGTACTGCTCCCACTGCCAGACTGCAACTGCACCTTATGTACATTCTGTAGTATTCACTCCACCTCATTTCATTTCTGTCATCCTGTATTCTATGTATATAAGTTTAGATTGGTTATTTATAGTTGGTTTACACAGCTTTGTGTATGTATGTGTATGCATGTGTAATGTGTATATATAGACACGTGTGTGTGTGTGTGTGTGTGTGTGTGTGTGTGTGTGATCTACATTGCTGTGCTTGAGAGTCACCATCTACCGGAACCAAATTCCTTGTATGTGTCTGCACATATACATGGCCAATAAACACGATTCTGATTCTGATCATTTGAGTTTTGTAACATGGCAAATGTGCATGATCAGCAACAATACTCAGGCAGGCTGTGGTGTTTAAATGATGTGGCCCAAAGTGTGCCAAGAAAATATCCTGAACCATTAATATAAGGCAGGATGGAACCATGTGCTCATCTGCTTACGCCAAATTCTGACACTAGTATCCAAATGTTGCAGCAGAAGGTGAGACTTATCAGACCAGGCATCGTTTTTCCAGTCTTCTGCTGTCCATTTTTTGGTGAGCCCCTGTCATTGTAGCCTCAGTTTCCTGTTCCTCTTAGCTGAAAGAGTGGCACCAGATGTGGTCTTCTGCAGTTGTCCGCTTCATCAGCATCTCATGTGTTCAGAGATGGTCTTCTGCACACCTCAGTTTAACCTGTTGTTATTTGAGTTTCTATTGCCTTCCTATCAACATTAAGCAGTCTAGCCATTCTCCTCTGACCTTTGGCAGCAAAAGGGTATTTTTACCCAGAGAACTGCTGCTCACTTGATATTTCCAGGTTTTTTTGAACAGTTCTCTGTAAACCCTAGAAATGATTGTGCTGAGAAATCCCAGCAGATCAGCATTTTCTGAAATACTCCACAACCATGCCACATTCAAAGTTGCCTAAATCACCTTTCTTCCCCATTTTGATGCTCAGTTTGATTTTCAGAAAGTCGTCTTGACCATGTCTACGTGCATAAATGTATTGAGTAGCTGCCATATGATAGTGGAACAGGTGTACCTAAAACGTGACTGGTGAGTCTATATGCACATATTCCAAAGTCTTGCAAATTACAAAATAAACAAAGCCTTTCACTGAACCATTGCCCCAGAATAAATACATGTGACTGTAGCATCAAGTCATTGCTATTTAACAGAAACATCAAATACAAGGGTAGCTATGATCACAATCAGCTCTTACACAACTTTTACAAACATTATGGTATAAATTGACTCCAGAAAGCTCACCGGATTCAGTACGATGTCAGAAATATTCTTTCTGAAACTGAAATAGCAAGAATATAGAAAGTGCACTCAACATCCCCCCAACAGGCCTCCAGTTATATATGACTATGTAAATAACATGAATATTATCTTGTTTGTTTTCAAGTTGTTTTATTATTGTAAAAAAAGAAAATATGTACATTATATAAAGTGTGCAGTTGCTTTTTCAACCTTCTTTTAATTGGTGGCTGTAGCTAGGGAGGTAGAGCAGCTCCAGTCTGCATGCCAAATATTCTTGGGCAAGATACTCAAGTTCCTCTCGGTTGTATCTATCAGAGTGTCAGTGTTTGATAGAAAACACATCAGTAGAAAAAGCATAGAAAAAAGTCCTGATCTGAATTAGACAAGTTTCAAGGATTTCGAGTGCTCAGGTACAATAGAAAAGTGCTGTTCAAGAACCAGTCCATTTACCATTTGGTTTACTAGCTGGCAAAATGTTGAAATTGATCAAAAAATATACTTTTCTTTCTCTTCTTGTTGATCCACAGATTCATTGAGAGTAACAAACTAGAGACTACATCCAAATATGCCTTCAGAGGACTCAGGGACCTGACTCACTTGTATGTTCCAGTGACTGAAAATACAACTGTTATCTGTTATACATGATTTAATGATGTCTCTTTTCATAATCAACTGCATTTGTTTCCAGGTCTTTGGCAAACAATAACATTAAAGCCTTGCCCAGGGACCTCTTCATTGACCTTGACTCCCTTATAGAGCTGTGAGTTTGTACATAGTTAAATAGGCAAATAGTGTACTGTGTAATTCTTGCAGTCTGTCTTTCTCCCTGTTTAGCCGTGAAATAAAATATTCCCTTTCTGCAGGGACCTGCGAGGCAATGCCTTTGAATGTGACTGCAGAGCCAAGTGGCTTATGACGTGGTTAAAGAACACCAATGCCACAGTGTCGGATGTTGTGTGTGCTGGACCAGAGGACATGAAGGGCAAGCGCCTCAATGATATGACCAGCCTGCAGAATGAGTGTGTCTCCACAGGTGAGAAACACCTGAGCCAGCTGCCCTTCTCTCATGTCCAGCTGAGATCAGGATGAGAGAACTCAGCAGAGTCTTTCTAAGATGTGTAGAGGTTATTCATTTAACGTGGCTTTGTTGGTTTGTGAAAAATACATTTCCCAATGTGCCTTTCCACAGATTTCATCCTTCATCAGTCTGTTGCCTCAGAATCGTTGTCTGTTGACACATTCAGCTATAAGAATGATGTCTACGTGGCCATTTCTGCTCCCAGCACAGAGAGCTGTATGATTTTCCAGTGGGACCACATAGAAATGAACTTCAGGACTTATGATAACATCACAGGTAAAGTTTGATTTCGCCTTCTGCAGGAAATGTGTCCTAACTTACGACATAACTGGAAACCCCTCTTGATCCTGCAGCGCAACCTTCTAACCATTTAAGTCCTTGCAGGCTGTGTCGACCCAACGTGTAGTTACATCTCTGCATGTCAGGTTACGTGGAAGGTTAGGTGGAGGGTTAAAGGGAGTTTCCAGTGACACTGTAAGTTAGGAAGTCTAAATCACACATTAGGCTAACAAACACTCCCAGAATGCTCCCAGTTTCATTCTCACGCGATTCATGTGTTTCTCTGCCCTTTAGGTCAGTCCATTGTGGGTTGTAAATCTGTTATCATCGAAAATGAGGTGTTTGTCATTGTGGCTCAGCTGTTTGGTGGTTCCCACATTTACAATTTGATGACGACCAAAGCAGGTTCAATAAGTTCCAGGATATCGAGGTGTCCAAGATCTCTAAGCCCAATGATATTGAGGCCTTCCAGATTAGCTCTGATTGGTTCTTTGTGATTGCTGACAGCTCAAAAGCTGGCCTCTCCACCCTCTACAAGTGGAATGATAATGGCTTTTATTCGTACCAGTCACTGCACGAGTGGTACCGCGACACGGATGTAGAGTTTCTCGACTTGGATGGGAAAGCTCACCTTATTCTAGCGAGCCGCTCACAGGTTCCAGTGATCTACCAGTGGAGCCGGAGCAACCAGAAGTTCATCCTGCAGGGTGAGATCCCCAACATGGAGGATGTAGTGGTTGTGAAACACTTCCGGATCAAGGAGGAGCTCTACCTGGCTATGACGCGGTATATCGGTGATTCCAAAGTTCTGCGTTGGGGCACAAACAGTTTGCTGAGATCCAAGCTTTGCCCTCTCGAGGCTCCATGATTCTCCAGCCGTTCTCTTTCAAGGAACGTTACTATCTGGCTCTGGGAAGCGACTACACCTTCTCACAGATCTACCTGTGGGATGAGGACCACAAAATCTTTGACCGCTTTAAGGAGGTGTACATCCAAGCCCCACGCTCTTTCACCGTGGTATCTACCGACCGCAGGGACTTTATTTTTTCCTCAAGCTTCAAGGGAAACACGCAGATCTTTGAGCACATCATCATCGACCTGAGCTTGTGAGGGGCTGTGCCTTATCGTCCCGTCTGAAATCAAATGTCTTCCACTTGAAAGACAAATTCAAGAAGGAAAAAAAAAAAGAGAAAGGACCTTATAAACTGTTAAATATCCACACCTTCATAGTTTTCACTCACAAATTAGAGCGGGGTCAAGATGTATCGTGACTATTTCTGAATGGCCTTGCACTCATGGATCCTCAGACTTTCTGAAGTACTACCCTTTCATAACTACTACTATTCTCTTAAAAATACCACTGAAGTTCATGACGGGTTAAAAAAAGAGACATTTAATTGAATCTATTTGGATTAATCTTTTTTTTTGTTTAATATCTTTCTCTCAGTAGTTTTATGCAGCTATAAAAATACATCAGGACCTGAATGAACGTAACAAATTTATTCTGATTTGCGGTGACTGATGATGGATTGAATGATTTTGCCACCTACCTGTATCCTCATACCCTGTGGTAACGTACAGTACCTTGCCTTATCAACACTGGGGTCTTTTGTTTGATGGTTACACAGTGCCTCCTTCTGGCCGTGATGAAGTACCACACCCCTCTGCTCTTTCCATTACAGGGAATGTCTAGAAAGCACAAACCTTTAATTATCATAGCTGAGATCATAGAGTGTAGCTGTTTGTTGGAAGGTGTCTTTGTAGATGCTGTAGATTATAATGCATACAGTAGGAAGCAGTGGTTTGTTGTTACAGTTAGTAAAATATCCAGGACTTGACCTTATACAAATTCATTAACGGAGAATCGCCATTTAGATACAACTTCTAGATCTGCTGTAATATAATGTGGCAAAGTACAGAGAAACTTTATCAGTATTGCAAAGGACCTGTGTTTAGATGATGTCAGGGAAAATAAACCTCCTGATATGTTTAAAAAAACAGTTTTGCCCAATTAACAATATTTTTTTTTACTAACATCTGAAGTCAGAAGCATCAGAGGCAGAATTTGTGTGACCAAAAGAAGGAAAATAAATGTACATGTAAATATATCTTCAAGCTTACTGAATTTTTTTTTCAAGTTTTTATTCTGCTTTTGGAAATGCTGAATGTTGACAAGCTCCAAAATGTACATAAACCAAGGATTGTAATGTCACCACCTGTTTGAATGGACCTTTGCACTTACAAAACTCAAATGTTACTGCAGCCTGCAAGAGCATGACATTCAAAAAAGGGTGTTTGCCAAATTCTTTTTCAATAAACCTAACAAAGACTAAAAGTGCTTCTAGGTTAACAATATGCAAGCGTTACAATTCTTTTGTATGATTTTGTTTAAGCCTAATGAATGTTCCTCTTAAAAATATGATGCAATATCAAAATAAATCTGTGAAAACATGAATTCTGAATGTGTTTTGTATTGACTGATAATCAGGATTATGGTTATAATTCAAGTTTATTTGTGTCACTGTAGTGATCAATCACTGATACTGATCATTAAAAATCAAACTTCCCTTCTTTGCCTAAAAAAACCCCAAAACCCCAAAATGGACATTATGATTGTAAAGTTGCACAAAGAAAGAAGAAACATTCAGTACTGTCTGGTGTTTGAATGGTCACAGATGCAAAAGTGTAAAACCTTATAATGTGCAGTCTGTATGCAATCTAACCAGCATTAAAATCTCACCATTATATTCTGGCGTTCACATGTCAGTATTTCAGACACTCAAACACTTAAACACCTCAAACCCACTGTCAAATATGCTGGTTCAAGTGTGGTGATTTGAGCTTCTTCTGCAGACACAAGCAATGAGCACCTTGCAGTCAACGAACTCCTCTGTATGCCAAAGTTTTTTAGAGTCAAAGGTGAGGCTGTCTGTCCGACAGATAAAGCTTCTTCTAAATTAGGCCATGCAACAGGATAATGACCCCAAGCACAGCAGCAAATCTACAGCATGGAAGTCCAGACCTCAACCTGACTGAAATGCTGTGTATAAAGGAATGCTTGCAAATGTCATTGATTTGAAGTTATTGCTGCTAACTGCTGGTTCTGTAAACTACTCAATCACAGAATGATTACAATATTGAACTAAAACAAATGCCTGAATCCTAAATTGTGGATATCCTATTGTGGTGATCTAAAATGTAACACTAAATGTGATTAAAACATGAATAATCTGGACTCCTGGGCTGAACGACCGCGAGGATCACCAGCCCGAGGAAAACACAAAATACACATGACTCTGTGACAAAGACAATTCATTCTTGAATGAAGACACTGATCAGACACATTTAAAATGCAGCCAATTGTGTTTATTATTAAATGCTCCTCCGTGAATCGCTACCTTATCGTGGTGGAGGGGTTTGTGTGTCCCAGGGATCCCAGGGGCTATGTTGCCTGGGGCTTTTGCCCCCTGGTAGGGTCTCCCATGGCAAATTGGTCCTGGGTGAGGGACCAGACAAAGTGCGATTCAGAAGACCCTTGTGAAGAGAACATCGAGGGAACAGTTTACCCTGCCCGGGATAGGGTTACCGGGGCCCCACCCTGGAGCCAGGCCCGGGGAGGGTGCCCGAGGGCGAGCGTCTGGTGGCCGGGCCTTAGTCCATGGGGCCCGGCCGGGCACAGCCCGAAGAGGAGACATGGGCCCATCCTCCTGCAGGCCCACCACCCGCAGGAGGCGCCATAGGGGTCGGGTGCATTGTGTGTCGGGCGGCGGCCAGGAGCGGAGGCCCTGGCGGACCGATCCCCGGCTTCCAAGACTGGCAATAGGGACATGGAATGTCACCTCTCTGGTGGGGAAGGAGCCTGAGTTAGTGCGTGAGGTTGAGAGGTACCGGCTAGATATAGTCGGGCTCACCTCTACGCATGGCCTGGGCTCTGGAACCAGTCTCCTGGAGAGGGGCTGGACTCTGTCTCAGTCTGGAGTTGCCCCTGGTGAGAGGCGGCGGGCTGGGGTGGGTATTTTAATATCCCCCCGGCTTGCCGCCAGTACGTTGGGGTTTTTCCCGGTGGATGAGAGGGTTTGTTCCCTGCGCCTCAGGGTTGGGGAACGGGTCCTGACTGTCATCTGCGCTTATGCGCCGAGTGGCAGTTCAGAGTACCCAGCCTTCTTAGAGTCTCTGGGCGGGGTGCTGGAAGGTGCCCCACCTGGAGACTCTGTTGTCCTGCTGGGAGACTTCAATGCTCACGTGGGTAACGACAGCGAGACCTGGAGGGGCGTGATTGGGAGGAACGGCCTCCCTGATCTGAACCCGAGCGGTGTTTTGTTATTGGACTTCTGTGCAAATCACAGTTTGGCCATAACGAACACCTTGTTCGAACATAAGAGTGTCCATAAGTGCACGTGGCACCAGGACGCTCTAGGCCGCAGGTCGATGATCGATTTTGTAATCGTATCACCAGACCTGCGACCATATGTTCTGGACACTCGGGTGAAGAGAGGGGCTGAGCTGTCAACTGATCACCACCTGGTGGTGAGTTGGATCAGGTGGCGGGGGAGGACGCTGGACAGACCCGGTGTACCTAAACGTGTAGTGAGGGTGTGCTGGGAACGTCTAGCAGAGGCCCCAGTCCGCGAGATCTTCAACGCACACCTCCGGCAGAGCTTCAACAGCATTCCGAGGGAGACTGGGGACATTGAGTCCGAATGGACCATGTTCAGCGTCTCCATTGCGGAAGCTGCTGCATTGAGCTGCGGCCGCAAGGTGGTTGGTGCCTGCCGTGGTGGTAATCCCCGAACCAAATGGTGGACACCAGAGGTGAAGGGAGCCACCAGGCTGAAGAAGGAGTCCTATAGGGCTTGGTTAGCCTGTGGGACTCCGGAGGCAGCCGACAGGTATCGACAGGCCAAGCGGGATGCGGCTCGGGCAGTGGCTGAAGCAAAAACTCGGGTGTGGGAGGAGTTCGGAGAGGCCATGGAAAAAGACTTTCGGACTGCCTCGAAGAGATTCTGGCAAACCGTCAGGCGTCTCAGGAGGGGAAAGCGGTGCTCTACCTGCACTGTGTATAGTCCTGGCGGAGCGCTGCTGACGTCGACTGAGAAAATTGTCAGGCGGTGGAAGGGATACTTCGAGGACCTCCTTAATCCCACTGACACGTCTTCCGAGGAGGAAGCAGAGTCTGGGGATGAGGGGAATGACCCGCCAATTTCCGGGGGCGAGGTCACTGAGGCAGTTAAACAACTCCTTGGTGGCAGAGCCCCTGGTGTTGATGAGGTCCGCCCCAAGTTCCTGAAGGCTCTGGACGTTGTAGGGCTGTCCTGGTTGACACGCCTCTGCAATGTTGCGTGGAGATCAGGGGCAGTATCCCTGGACTGGCAGACCGGGGTGGTGGTCCCCATCTTTAAGAAGGGAGACCGGAGGGTGTGTTCCAACTACAGGGGGATCACACTCCTCAGCCTCCCTGGGAAAGTCTATGCCAGGGTGCTGGAAAGGAGAGTTCGTCCGTTAGTCGAACCTCGGATACAGGAGGAACAATGCGGTTTTCGTCCTGGTCGCGGAACACTGGACCAGCTCTTTATCCTCTCAAGGATACTTGAGGGTGCATGGGAGTTTGCCCAACCAGTCCACATGTGTTTTGTGGACTTGGAGAAGGCATTCGACCGTGTCCCTCGGGGTGTCCTGTGGGAGGTGTTGCGGGAGTATGGGGTGTCTGGCCCATTGCTACGGGCCATTCGATCCCTATACAACCGTTGCAAGAGTTTGGTTCGCATCGCCGGCAATAAGTCGGACTTGTTTCCGGTGGGTGATGGGCTCCGCCAGGGCTGCCCTTTGTCACCGGTTCTGTTCATAATTTTTATGGACAGGATTTCTAGGCGCAGCCAAGTGGCGGAGGGCTTTCACTTCGGTGGCCTCAGAATCTCATCTCTGCTTTTTGCGGATGATGTGGTTCTGTTGGCTTCATCGGGTGAAGGCCTCCAGCTCACACTGGAACGGTTCGCAGCCGAGTGTGAAGCAGCGGGAATGAGGATCAGCACCTCCAAATCTGAGGCCATGGTTCTCAGCCGGAAAAGGGTGGAGTGCCCACTCCGGGTCGGGGATGAGTTCCTGCCCCAAGTGGAGGAGTTCAAGTATCTCGGGGTCTTGTTCGCGAGTGATGGGAGAAGGGAGCCGGAGATCGACAGACGGATTGGTGCTGCGGCTGCAGTGATGCGGACGCTGCACCGGTCCATCGTGGTGAAGAGGGAGCTGAGTGTAAAAGCGAAGCTCTCAATTTACCGGTCGATCTACGTCCCCACCCTCACCTATGGCCACGAGCTGTGGGTAGTGACCGAAAGAACGAGATCGCGGATACAAGCGGCAGAAATGAGCTTCCTCCGAAGGGTGGCTGGCCTCTCCCTTAGAGATATGGTGAGAAGTTCGGCCATCCGAGAGGGGCTCAGAGTAGAGCCGCTGCTCCTCCACATCGAAAGGAGCCAGTTGAGGTGGTTCGGGCATCTGACAAGGATGCCTCCTGGGCGCCTCCTGGGTGAGGTGTTCCGGGCATGTCCCACCGGGAGGAGGCCCCGGGGCAGACCCAGGACACGCTGGAGAGATTATATCTCTCGGCTGGCCTGGGAACGCCTTGGTGTTCCCCCGGATAAGCTGGAGGAGGTGGCTGGGGAGAGGGAGGTCTGGGCTTCTCTGCTTAGGCTGCTGCCCCCGCGACCCGGCCTCGGATAAGCGGATGAAGATGGATGGATGGATATGGATTAAATTATTGAGGAAATAGAAAGGGGGGGGGGTGTCAAGGAAAGGGGTAGAAAGGAGGAAAGAGATAGAGGAGAGAAAACCCCAACAATCCCCTCTGAGCAAGCACTAGGCGACGGTGGATAGGAAAAACTCCCTTTAAAGGAAGAAACCTATGACAGAACCAGGCTCTAGAGGGGGCAGTCAACTGTCGGGACTGGTTGGGGGTGAGGGTGAAAAGAGAGAGAGGGGGGAGGGAGATGGGACAGGTGTTAGGAGTTCAAGGGAGCTAGGGGAGGGAGAGGTGTCAAGGTGTCAGGAGAGAGGGAGAGGGCAGGAGAGGGGAGGTCAAAATTACAATGGAACAGAGGTGGAGGAAGACGAGGTGACATCAGCAGTGGAAAAACCAGACAAAGCATGAGTGTCCTTCCTCCTGAAGAAGCGGAAGCGTTTCTTCTTCTTTTCCAGGAGCTTTTCCATGAGAACCTTTTTCTCTAGGATGAGGGATCTCAGCTCGTCCACTGTTTCTGTATTTTGCTTCTTAAGTTTGTTGCATATTTTTTCCACTTCTTCTAATTTGGCTTGTTCTTCTTTGAGCCTTTCTTTTAGTTCTTTAGCTGTTGCCTCCTGTTTTTGCACTTTCTCCTTTTCTCCTTCCAGTTCAGCTGTTGTGTGCTTAATTTTGTTGCCAAGTTCTTGCAGTTTTTGCTTTGTCTTCTCAAAGTCCTGGACAAGAAGAAGTTTTTCTTCGTTCTGCTTTATGTCCTGTTGTTCTTTCTCTTGACACAGCTCTTGATATTTGTTCTGTGTTTCATAATGCATTGCCTGCAGTGCTCTGTATTTTCCTTCCATGCCTTGGAGCTGGCACTGCATTTCTCCCTGGTTTATGACCAGTTGTTCTTTCACTTCAAGGATTTCTGTATTTTTTTGTAAAGCTTCATCGAGCTTTACTCGCAAGCCTTCATTGTTTTTCTCCATGTTCTGAAGCTTGCAATCTAATTCTTTTTGTTTCATCTCCTGTTGCTTTTTCTCTTGCAGCAACTCGTCATATTTGTGCATTGTTTTTTCAAGCCTTGCCTGCAGCATCCTGTCTTTTCCCTCCATGTGTTGGAGTTGGCTCTCCATGTTTCGCTGCTTTATGTCCTGTTGGTTTTTCTCTTCGAGGATCGCTTCATTTATTTGCAGAGCTTCATCAAGCTTTACTTGCAGCTCGTCATTTTGTTTCTTGATGTTCTTAAGCTCGCGGCCCATTCGCTTTTGTTTGATCTGCTGCTGCCTTTTCTCTTGAAGAACCTCTTTATTTGTTTCCTGATTTTTTTCATCCCTTGCTTTTACCACTCTGTATTTGATCTCCATCTTTTCGAGTTGATCGTGCATCTGTCTTTCTCTCATGTCCTGTTGTTTCTTCTCTTGGAGGATTTCTTTAATTTTTTCTAGAGCTTCATCCAGCTTTCCTTGGAGCTCTTGGTTCCTTTCCTCCATGTCTTTGATATCCCACTGTTTTTCCTCAACAATACTCTCCTTTTCTTGGAGCAGGTAGGACATTTTTTTTAATTGAGCGCTCTGTCTCTCATTTTCCTCCATCAATAACGCAATCTTCTCTCTGTTAAGAAGATTTTCATTCTCCATTTCTGCCAAGCGCTTCTCCTCTAATTCAACTTGTTCATCCCAAGGAAGAGAGGAGAGGTAAGGGTCTTCTGGTTCATCCCAGGGAAGAGCGCCGGGGTCAACTTCTTGACTTTTTGGTTCTTCACCTTGAGACATGTTGGAGTCTGTAGTCAGGATCCAAATGTTTCTAAATGGTGAACAGTTGAGGGCTGCAAACAGAAATGCTGCCAGTAATGGACTAAAAGTCGTTGTTTTTCACCGTTATTTGGCGGTTTTAGGATCAAATGATCACGTTGGTGGTAAGACTCTAAATCTCTGTCATGAACAATCGAAGGCTGCGAACATAAATGCTGCAAATAACGGACTAAAAGTTGTTGCTTCTCACTCCTATTTATGGGTTTAAGGATCAAAGGATCAGAGGATCAAAGTGGTGGTAAGATTCTAAATGGGCGTGATGTCACGATTATGGAAGCCAAAGAGGTTGTCACATGACATTTCTGGGATTTTTCACTTGGACAAATTATCACAACAGTGTACAACAACATGGTTATCATAGTTATAATAATAAACTTTATGATGTGTTGCTAACATTTTGGTTGTTGTGATGATTCAAATTTGTTCAGTAAACTTCATCAAAATGAACATGTGTTGACATAAGCTTATATTTGGATCTCATATCTTCTTATTAAATGTAGCTAATGTCCAATAAACTGAACTCTGGGACTTACCTAACACTAATATTTCATATATTACTTCAACTCACTAATTTAATTAAAGGGTTTTGTATTAAATTATAACGTAGTAAAAAAACACAATGCACATGTGCAAGTAACAGTAGCCAGCTGCTGCCACAAGAGGGTGACGAATTAAAGATTCACAGAGAGATCTCTTTACTTTGGGACATTTAAACAATGTGTATTATTACATTTGATTAAACAAGCACTGCGTTTCCTCCAGGCTTTCTAAAGCTCTTTCAAAGTTTCTCTTTTCAGTCTTTTTTCAGTCCAGTCCTTGTACCAAACATTTATCTCATGAAACTGGATGAATGGAGGACAAAAGAAGATGTTTCAGACCTAAACCCCCACTATCTACACCAGCTGAATAGCATCTGTAAATCACATCTTTAACAGACAGACAAAGTCCAGCAAAGTCTCCACACAGGACCTGAGAGATGCATCTGAACCTTCAGTTCACTCCAAGATCACACATGTGCAGGAGAACTGAGTGCTGCTGTCAGATTTAAAAGTGCTTTAAACATGATGATACTGTCTTTGTTAAACAGCAGAATAGGTTTATAAAGTATCATTAACTAAAAGTGGTGAAATAAATATCTCTAAATCTACTAAATGTGGACAGTTTAGTATTACAGCTGCTGATTAAACAATAGAGACAGATGTGTAGTAAAACTTTTATTTAGTGTTTCAAGTCAAAAACAAACAGAGCAGAGATACAGAGAAAGTCTTTTGATGAAAAAAAGAAGATACTGAACGTTGAGTTTCCCCTAATCATGTGTGTGCAGTTGGGTGAATGAGGCTGTGTCGAGTGTTCAGACTGAGTAGAAATGCACTGTGCTTCTCCATTTACATCCTTTAGATCCAGTCTTGACTCTTGCCCACTAAAATAATAAACCAGTACTTTTTTCTGTATGTAATATAATCTAAAGCATCCACAGTAACATTTTCCACCATACGACTGCACTCTAAGGTCAGCACGGTGGTGCAGTGGTTGGTACTGTTGCCTCACAGCAAGAAGGTCGTCCATGTGAATCTGCTGGCTGCTGTTTGCATGTTGTGTTCTCTGAGGGTGCTCCGGCTCCCTCTCACAGTCCAACAACTTGCTTTTTTAGGTTAATTGGTGATTCTTTTGGGAATTACAATTATCTATTGGGAATGTGATCATGAGAGGTGAACTGTAAAGTGTGTACCCTGAGTTTTACCTTGTGAAAGCTGGGATAGTCTTCAAGCCATCTCCAGCAACCCTTAAGTGCTTAAGAGGAAGGAAGAAGGAAAGGAAGGAAGGATAACTACAGTTTATGATCTCAGCTGTGATTATTAAAGGTTTGTGCTTTCTAGACATTCCCTGTAATAGAGAGAGCAGAGGGGTGTGATACTTCATCACGGCCAGAGGGAGGCACTGTGGAACCATCAAACAAAAGACCCCAGTGCTGATAAGGCAACATGCTGTCCATTACCACCAGGTATGAGGACACAAGGTAGGTGGCAAACTCATCTGATCCATCCTCAGTCGCCCCAAATGAGAGTAAATGTGTTACTTTCCTTCAAGTCCTGTCATATTATTTTGTATCCACAAAACTATTAGAACAGAAACATTAGAAATAAATTAAAAAGATAAATCCAAATAGATGAATAGTTCTGTTTTTACCTTCATGAATGTCATGAATATTTTCAGGAGAATAGAAGTGGTACTTATATAATGGTAGTGCCCATTGCCTGAGATCCCATGATTGTAAGGTGACTGAGAAATATTTTTAATTACACGGTTGTGGCACTGATTCAGTCTTTAGCACTACGGTCACCCCGGTGTGTCGGCCACAACACCAATTAAGGCCAAACTGTCTCAGAGTGTAGAAGAAGAAGCTTGAAGTTTGTTCAGTTTATTCTTTCACAGTTTAAGTCCTGTGGCTGTAATCACATGTGTGTGTGTGTGTGTGTGTGTGTGTGTGTATATGTGATTTTTTTTATCATTCACGCACACATCACATCCCACAGGAATCACTGCACCCCCACTGGACCAACACCGCTCATCCGACACTAAAACTGCCCACCTTACTAATTGGATGACATCGGTGTGCTGGCTCAAACTAACAGAAGGTTAAATGCTAAATGAACAGTATATAAACTGGTATATAAACTTATAAACACCTGTATAAGAACAGAATTGTCCTATAAACTTTGGGGCCTTTATACACTCATTATCCTTTCTATCTCTGCTCCTGGTCACGTTGCTGTCAACTCGTCGTGTGTGTGACTGTTTAATTTAGCCATTTGTGTTCAGGTCTCTTAGCTCCTATAATAAAACTGTTCATATTCCAAGCCAGCCTGCAAGTCCTTGCATTTGGTCAGAACAACATACAAAACTCATTAAACTAAATCATTAATTTATATTTACCAGACAGGTTTTGTTTAGTTTTTCCCTGAATTTCAAACATGTCTTACCAGTCAAAACGTTCTGGGGTTTGAGATCTCGATGAAGAATTTTAGGATTTCCACAGTGAAGCACCTTTAGACTTTTAAGAATTTGTTTGATAAGTTTCTTTAACATCACTGGGTCATGGTCATTGTTCCTGATATATTCTTCCAATGTGTATTCACAAAGTTGCAGACAAAGATATCCAAAGTTCTCGTCCTCCTGAAAATCAACATATCGTACGATATAAGGATGATCGAGTTCAGGGAGTCGTAGGATTCCTTCTTCGTTCTTCAGCTCTTCATAGTTGCTTTTAGACATTCTCTTGATGGCAACTTCTGTGCCGTCCTCTCTCAGCCCCAAGAAGACTTCAGTGCCATCGCTTCCCTTCGCTATTCTGAATTCTGCATCATTCACATAAATAATGCTTCTGATTCTGGATATTTTACTGTCATCTGAGCCAACAAGTTTCTCCAGTTTGTCCTTCCACCTCTTGCTGACTGGAAGCCAGTTTTTTTTTTCTGATTCCCCACACTTTCTAAATGGATAAACTCCTAGAATGCTCTTTAATTTCCAATATACTAACAGTAACACTATGCAATGAAACAGACAGCTAAAATTGTCAATGGAATGTATGTTGATGGGGCGACTGCCACTTGCTCGTCAGGGATAAGACTCATTTTTTTCCTTCAGATTACCTGTGAAAGAGAAATCACTGAAAGTAGCCAAGTAATGCAAAATCTGGTTCCAGTTTAATCTTAAGAAAAGCTAAAAAAATATCAATAAAATTTGAGTTTAAAGAATATTAACAGTTTATAATGGTTTTCAGAAGTGAATAATTCTATTTTGGCTACCAGACTGGAAGATTCATGTATATTATATATAATTCACATGCAAACACTGACATCCTTAGTTATAATTCATCAATTTCATCACTTTTGCTTTTGTTATAACTAAACTTTCTGCATTTATCTTTAATAGTTTTTGAGACAGTCATGTTCAAATATTTGCTCAAATTACAATGTGCAAGAAAAATGGCTTGAATGTGGCTTGGTGGGCCTTTAAAACAAAGATATCTACAGGTAAAGGTAAAATGAACAGAAATCACTGTATACTGTGATATTCAAACTTTGAATCATAAAAATCAGAGATAGTGGAGCACAAAATATTCTAAATGTTATGAGGATTTGAGACTGGAGTGACGCAAGTTCCATCTCGAAACGCCAGTATTTTATTCTACGTGGACAGGACAATTTACCGATACTTTGTTTTTGTGATATAACTAGTTATAGCTGTTCTATCAAACATGAAAATTGAATGAAAATAACATTTTCTTTGTGACTGAATTTCCTGTTAAAAAGTATTCTCCATTGTTTATTTTACTGAATTGTGTAATAAAACTATATAGCATTCAGAAATTATCACCAGTTGTCTTCTGTAATTTGAGATTTTTAATAATACGTAACCAAATATGGGATTTTGCAGAAGTGCTGGCCGTTTTTCCCCATGTTATAATTAGGAAAAACTTAAGACATTTTTTGATGTATGTGTCCCAAATTACAGATCCTGTCTTATTTTAGGGAAATATATTCATGTATATATTTCACACATTTCTTTCAGTGTGTGAAAGAAAGGTCTGAAAGTGTGCATCTTCAAATGTATTTGACATGTCAAGCTAATTTTTCACACCAATCATTATAATGTTCCCATTTTTCTGTAACTTGGAGATGGTCGAGTAGAAGGCTTGCTTGATTTCATGATGACCCAGCTGACATGTATACCAAGATTTATGTTGCTGTGATCAAACAATAACATCGGTGTGGTTTTCTTAATCAAGCAGACAGAGCCCACTGTTTCTACTGGTGTCGCTAATCATGTTAATAAAATCTCTGTACCCAAAGAAAACTTTTATTATTATAATTAGTAACACATGTGTTTACCTACAATTTTATTTTAGGTATTACAGAGAACAAAGTAAAGGTTTGAACAGTGAGGACTGCAGCAGTATATGTACTTGAAGCCCTCATATTTATTTTAAAAGTAAAAGCCCTCCGAATTCTCATTTTTGAACTACTCTTTCAAAGACTTCAGAATGCTCTTAAAAGGAACATTTGTGTTTCCATAAGATAATTGCAGTCTATATCAACAGTATACACCCTCACAGAGATACCATGTCAAGTCAATCTGATTTTGGATATCACAATTTCCCTAAATATTACTGTTGTCTTAAAAGAGTTAAGACACAAACTTTTCAAAACTTTACCTTTATTTTATTTTTTCCTGTTATGAAATACAATTACTTTTCAAACACTGATGCACATTTTTCCAAACTTCAAGTAGTGTTCAACTCACCTGATTTGTCATCGAAGGTCCTGATCCTGGTGGCGTTGGAAACGAACACATGGCACAGTTGCTGTTCGTGTCAAATACTAAAATACAGGGTCAAAATAAATTAGGTAGATATGAGACTGAGTGAAACATTGAAGCCAATTTCTACATATGCCAAACTGTTTACTTACGACTTTTGACACTACACTAGATAAATATCTAAATATCTGATAGGACTTGTCATTTTTGGAAACTGGTGTAACTATGTTGCCATTATCTACTGAGTTTCATTCTTTTAATCCAAGATCCCTTGAAGTGAAATTTATCATTAGACTTCTGTAGAACTTCATTTTTGTTTTGCAGGATGAAACTCGACCCTGAGTCCAGACTCTGCAGCCTTTTTTGGTGCTGCAAAGAAAACACAAATAAACTGAGTGTGAGTGTTTTTCTAAAAGTTACACTGAGTATTTGCGCAGACATGCTGACTGTTTGCTGGGAGAGCCAGCTGTCTGTGACGTCGTCTCTTCCGCTAATCTGATGAGCGCCGTCAAGCTGACCTGCATTCAGCACATGTGTCTGAAAGCACACACTCACCGCTGTAAGCTGAGGAGTCCAAATGGCTGATCACGCTGACCAACGAATAGCGAGCGGTTTCCTGGGAGAGAGCAGCGGCACCACCCGTTAGCTTAGAAATGGGCTCCATCTGTGCTTGAAATGAACTGTGTGCCTTTTCCCTTACCTCTTCACTAAAGGTTGAGTCCTTGCTGATCACCAGCTGCTGCGTCAGAACGATGGCACTGTTCTTCTTCTCCACTGTGAAGGATGGAGTGAATGTAAATCGCTTCAGCTGGAGGATCAGCACACTGGAAGAGATGAGATGGAGAGGAGAGGCTCAGAGGAAGACACAAGGAGGACATGACATGAAAGCAACTGTTAGGCCGACACCGACTGAACTGTGGTGGTTTGAGGCTTTTGGGGACCGATCTGATGTTACTCACTTGGGCAGGTTCAAGAAAGACAGCTCCTCTTTCATCTTCTTGGCTCCGCACTGGCACTCATAGTCCAACAGGCCACCCTGCAGCAGGGAGCAGGAGGAAAAGGTTCATTAGAGTTGAACTCGTTCACAGATGAATTCATATATTTGTGGGAGCAAGCCCGTTCACAGAATGGAGTCTAAACAAGCTCTTACTTTCAGGTATGAGTCCAGGCACTGGCTCACTGAGCCTCGATGTACCAGGTCCAAGGAGAGGTGGAGTTAGTCCTCCCGCCCAAAGAACTGCACACCACATCTGCAGAATCACATCATTTCAAACATTACAGACTCACGGTGATTAAGAAATATCAGCAACATCATGAAAACATTCAAAGTTTACTGTGTTCCTACTTTTTGCAGCTTTTTGCTCAAAATCGTGAAGCCAATGTGAGCTCTAACTGGACAGATGGAAGGTTTGTCCAAGGCAGCTGCTTCAGCCTGCAGCTTAGAGAACTCACACTGGAGCACGTCCAGAGCACAGACGAGGAACTCGTGGGCGTCCTGCACACAGACACAGACAGAACAAAACACAGTTTCATGTGCAAATGTACAAACTATAGCAGAGATGAGTGTGCTGCGTAGTGCAAAAAGACAGCTGCTCACTTTCTGATCATCATCATCAAACTCTGGATGAGACGCAGCAACCGTGTCTCTAAAGGCAGTCAGGACAGAGCTTTTGTGCCAGCTGTCGTTGTTGAAGCGGCTCAATTTGATGTCCACAAACTGACTGCAAACAGCAGAAGTGAAGAAGAGACAAAGTTAGTTTGTGTTTCACATTGATCAGCAAATTGGTGGAGAAACCAAAGAGCGACGGTGTCTGCGCTGTACCTGATGTGCAGGCACTCTGGGTGAAACCTCCACAGCTGCAGCTGGCTGCAGAGCTCCTCAGTAAAGACTCTCAGTGTGAGGAGAGTTTGCAGAGCAGGGCCCATGTAGCATGTATGCTTCAGGTTAGGCAATCTTAAACACGAGCACAAAGAGGAAGCAAGTCAGAGGATTTTCCTCTGTTGTTCTTCAAATCACTGACTTTAACCTGATATTCATCTGAACACTGGCTCCATATTCAGTGTGTGTGCATGACTCTTACCTGAGGCAGTCCAGCTCTCATTGGGAGAGGATGTTTGTGCAGGAGGTCAGAGACGTTGAGCGGCATCCATACTCTGTGTCCAACGTAGCCCCCTGGCTCCCACCATGACCTGCTGGGGTAGACGGCCTGGAAACTGGCTCACCTCTCTCAGGGACTTCAGGACAGAGCGGCTCATCATTGAAGGTCACCTTTTTCTTTGGGGAACACATCACCAGTTAGTTCAATCGAAACGTGTGAGTGTCAATCCTAACATTCAGACTCCACATGTTCCTATAACAGCTGTTCACGTGTCACACTCGGCTCTGTAGAACGTACTGTGCAGAAAAACAGCAGCGAGTTGGGAGAACACGAAACCTCCGTCTGGACACCAACGTCCTTGACTTCACATTTGTCAGTGCTGATGTTACCGTGATAAAAAGACACAAACAGTGCAGTTACAGTGATGAAATTACAGGAGAAGAAACACAAAGCAATCAATCAGCTTTAAACAGCAACACAGTAAAATGACCTTATACCTCAGATCTGTAGCAGAAGGTGGCAGGAATGTTTCACGTGCCACGGCTTCTTTATCAGGTACAGCTGAGACTGGAGGCTTCGGACCTGCTGAGTCCTTCTCCAGAACATCCTCAGACTTCGTCAAAGGAGCTTGCAAAGAAAAGCGTCTGGACTTCTTTAAGTTGCTTCAAGTTGCTGAACTGAAGAAGCTTCTCAGTTCTGAACTGAAGAAGCTTCTCGGATGAGAGGTGAAACGTCTTCAAGCAACTTAAAGAAGTCCAGATGCTTTTCTTTGCAAGCTCCTTTGACTACGATGACCTGGATGACTGAGAACCTTCACAAACAACATCCTCAGACTTCTTGCGCCACCAGGAAGCCTTCTTTGCTGTGTTCCTCTGAGCCTCAGCTGGAGGTGAGGCTGGGGCAGCAGAGGTGGCTGGAGTGTCAGGGACCACATGTTCATTTGTGAGATCCTTTCGTGCACTCACACTGGAAACTCAACGACAACACAGAAGATCAGTCTGCTGTAATGCACTCAAACTGCACTCAGCGCCTCAAGAAAGTCAGCTGAAAGGACTGCATGAAGCTGTGGACTCCACAGAGGGAACAAATCTACAACTTACACATTGAAAACTGATTCAGCTCAAATATTCAGACAAATGAGAAAACTGTGCTTAAATGTAGCTAATGTCCGATAAACAGTGTAGTGGAGGGAGTTTAAAGCTCCATCAGCCTCTCCAACATAATGATGTAATGCAGACCTGCTGTCAGTGTAAATCTCCAAGACATGTCAGCAAAATAAAAGTTTAATAAACTGAAATGGGGGACGTACCTAACACTAATATTTCATATACTACTTCAATCCACTAATCAATTCAAGGAGTTTGTTTTAAAATATAGTTGAACAGAAAAACACAATGCACATGTGCAAATAACAGTAGCCAGATGCTGCCACAAGATGGCGGCGAAGTAAAAGTTGGCTGCAAAGCTTTATGACAGAAGCTGTTTGATAAGAAAGCAGAGAGATCGCTTTACTTTGGGACTTTTAATCAATGTGTATTATTACATTTGATTAAACAAGCACTGCTTTTCCTCCAGGCTTTCTGAAGCTCTTTCAAAGTTTTTCTCTTCAGTACCCAAAATTTATTGCAGCATATCTCAGACTGGGGTGTCCTTAAAAGAAATTCATGAAACTGTTTGAGTGGAGGACAAAAGATTTTTCAGGTCTAAACCACCCACACTGTCTCCACCAATAGCCGAATAGCATCTGAAAGTCATGTCTCTAAGAAACAGGAAAAAGTCCAGCTTTGCATTACGTCATTATATACAAAGAGTGAGAGGTATTTGATCATTAGTGTTGATTAAGTTGTTTTATAATATTCATGTGAAATGTGTTCACTGCCCTGTGCAGGTTGGTGTTTTTGTTGGAGTCTAAAATTGCGAGCCAGGATTCAGGATCCCCAGCTGCGATGCAGGAAGGTTTCCAGCCTACTTAGAAGTGACAACTTTGTTACTTCTTGACAGATAAGCTTATGAGATCTCAAAACAATACACTACCCGGGTAGTACCACTAACATTAACACTACACACACACTTCACACACCTGAACTGAAAAGACTGAAAAGAACTCTGAACTCTGGACTATGAAACTGAATACACGGACTGACAAATATAGACTATTGGAACTGTTGTGAACTGTTGAATGACTGTTTATGGTTTTGTTTAAATAAATCTTAACTGTTCTTTTAGCTTTGTGTCATTCGCTCCTTCGTCGATTCCTAGAGAACATAAGGCCAAGATCCTAACTTTCCCTACATTGTGTAGTGGTAAAGTATCGTGTGATACATTTTCAAAATGTAAAGAAACGAGGTCTGGCTAAAGACTTTTGCACAGTACTGCATATATGATGTGATCCTGTCATCCTTCTGTAAACTGGTTGAACCTCCTAAGACCCGAACTCTTCCACAGCATGCATTTTTAATTTCTCTTTCATATTTGGGCATATTGGGGCCCGATGAATGTAAAAACAAAGAATTACCAGATTTTTGTTTTTAAGAAAAATGAGAGTCACATATGAGGATATTCGTTTAAAATTTTGATAGAACAGAGTATTTTGGTCTAAATAACCCAAAATGTGATGTCCACATATGTGGACGCCAGGTCCTAGGAGGTTAAATAACAGAACGAAAGAGGATTTCCCTTCAAAATCATCAATTTACATTCAGTTTGCAGGAGAACTAAGTGCTGTTTTTTAAGCTCTTGCTGTCAGCAAGTGCTGGGTGTCTGGGGTGGCTTGGACCTCTTTCCTGTCGGGGCGGGGTCTTTCAGGGGGCGGGTCTTGGGTGCTGGGACCTCTGGGACCTTGATCTCGGCTTGCACCGGGTTAGCCGGCCTCTAGTGGGGTTGGCTGTCCATTGCCTCAGGGCTTCCCAACTCTTGGTCATGGGAGCCCCTGTCAGGACCTCCCTCCTGCTCCTGCAGAGATGAGTGCGCAGATATGTGTGGCTTCAGGCCTTTGGTACTCTTGTGGAGCTGCCGATGGCTCGGTTATCCTGAATATATCTCTGTCTGTCTCTTGCTTGTGGGGGGCATTATTGCTGTTTCCCAGCCTCATTTTCAAGTACATTTCATGGCAAAGACACACTCACAGTTGACACTGTCTCTCATTCTCTCTCTCACACTCACACACACAAGAATTATTGTGTTCCAGGTGCTGTATGCTTGTTCTTCTTACAGGTGGACAAACATACAAAACAAATACGAAATCAGGAAAGGGAAAAAACTTTTTCACATGAGAGTAATTGAGAGTGGTGCAGGACATGTATAAGGGCAGCGAAACAGTGTAGTAGAAATGATGGATGGTTTCGAGGTAGGGCTGGGATTACAGTCCAGTTCATCACACAGGATCTTTGTATGCCATCAAATAGGTGAAAGGACGGTTCCACAGTGTGTGGCATTAACTGTCAAACATGGAGGAGGAAGTGTGATGGTCTGGGGCTGTTTTGCTGAATCCAGGGTCGGTGACTCGTACAGAGTGAGAGGCACCCTGAACCAAAACGGCTACCACAGCATTCAGCATTGAACCTGCTTCCCCTCTCAGTGTCTGCCTTGTGCCAGTTTGCAGTGTTGCAAAGAAGTGAACTTAAATCTAATCTACAACAGCAAAGACATACACAGCCTTTCTGCTGTGGGAGAAGCATTAAGTCTGTGTTAAATATACAAGTTGTGGCCATTTTCATAAGATTTGATTGTTTAACATTCATATTGACAAAGTAAGGATTCTGGGGGACACGAGGTGTGCTCCAGCAAATATTTTCTCTGTGGTCCCATTAAAGATGGATTCAAACATGAAAGACATTCTGTACTGACTCAGATATTAGTGGTAAAACCACTCCAGTAAAAGTTGAAGCACTGATTCAACTTGTTTTCTCAAGTAAAAGTGTGAAAGTCTAAAATGTACTCAACGTAAAAAAAGTAAAAAGTAGCTCTTTGGAGGATTTTTCTACAAGATATTTTTGTGCACAGCTAATAATACATTAATATAGAACAAGGTTTTGTTCTATATTAATGTATTATTAAAGTAACATTAATACATGAGAATAAAAACTTTACTTCCTTAAATTTTAATTCTCATAAATATACTCAGCTTGAATCAGTTTGGTAGAACATGAGCAGAGAAAGAGAAGAAAAATGTTAAAGAATCTCTACATTGTAGAGAGCGAAAATGAGTAAGGAACGAGTTAAAGTGGGATTCAGCAGGTGTGGGAACTCTAAAATCGGTTGCAGTGGCGCAGCAAGAGGTAAAGAATTGCAATTCCTATTCAGAGCTCCAGTAGATTTTCTTTGTATACAGGCTGTGATCAGCTGATCTGGGCTGCTGGTGCACTGAGGTTTACTGCTCTTTGTGGATTTACACATCTGAATTTAACAAGATGTGAGCAGGTGTTTTATGAGTTATCCTGGCTGATTTCCATCGTCTACACTGACAGCACACTATTTGTCTCGTGTTTATACTAAACAGTATGAAGGGTATTCAGTGAATAAATCTAAGCATCATCAGCTTCACTTCAAAATCATCTCAGCTGCACTTGATGTGACCCAACTCTCACCATGAGCACCACAGCCACTGTGCACCAGTCACACACACTGCTTTATTTTAAACTACGAGCTGCAAGCCAGTTTATCCTGTACTGAACTGTAGATTATTTTCATGCAACCTTTATAGTTAGTCTAGCTCAGTTTGTTTTGCAGCACTTTTCAATACATAGAAAAATGTAATGTCACATGTACAGATCCAATATGTGATTTTAAAACGTGAGGACTTACATGTAATATTTTAATTTCAGTTTATCAAATCCCACTCAGCAGTCCTTACCTTTAAATCGAACCTCTCTCCTTCCTCTGCTCTCCTGTCTTTCTTATCTTTCTCCATCTCTGAGTGAAAAACAGCAGCTGGACCTTTCGCTAGCAGCACACTGCACACAAAGATTGTGTTTGCTGATGTTTGTTGAGCTGATGGAAACGTTGCATCTGAAATGACCTGCTACTTAAAATCATTGCCCTCTTTATCCTCCTCTCACTCCTCTTTTGTAGTGCTGGCTAGATGCTGAAGTACAGCAACCACCTGTCGTTCTGCACCCCTTACTAAGGCACACGAGTTTGCCTTTTTGACTCTTTTTATGCTAAAGGGAGCAGATGAAAGACAAAGTTTTTCATTTTATTTTTAGTCTGAGTTTGTTAATGTTTTCAGAAAATAAAATTCTGTTCAGGCTGCCACACTGAAAGATTCATTCAAGCAAAAATAATAACTTGGAAACACTGACAACCTTAACTGTGATTTAAAGTATTCATGTGTAAAAGGACCCCTTTGATTTCTGTGTTCACACATGTTAGCAACTCTTTCCCAGATCTCAGTGGTGGAGAACTATAGCTAGCTCAGGCTCATTTGGTGTTTCACTTATTGTACTAAAACTGTGTTTAAACTATTAAATTACACTCTGTACATGTTCTAGGGAGTTTTGGGTAAGACCATCTATGAATGCTGTTATAATTACATGAAATTAAAAACAATGAGTTCCATGTTAAAATGTAAAATAATAATGTTTGAAGTTCTTTTAAAAATTCTGTAATTCCTTTTAAAAGTAATACAATATGTTTAATGGGTTTAAAAGAGCATTTGAATTATATATGGTTCATTTTTACAAGTATGCTGCTTTACTGTGATGAGGGAAGTGAATGTGTTTGTGATCAGTAGCTGGATTGACAGAAGTTGTGACGGAAAGTACAAGAAGTTTGTGTATATGTAAGTGTGTATGTATGAACTGGACCATCTGTTTGGCAATCTTTGTTGATGTGCATATTTTGCATATTATGTACAGAAAACATGCCCTCCACCTTTTGGAAACATGTGACTACAGAGCCGATAAAAGCAGTATAAAAACATTTGATGTTGAAAAGACATCCACAACGACCACATTTGGACTATAATTAGCCGGTACACGGAGGTCCTCTGGATGTCAACATTAGACGTTCCGTAGACACACCGCTTGGCGCGTCAGTCCAAAAATGAAATAGAAAAGACGTCACTCTGATGTCACTGATCGCAGTGGATCCTTACCAATGACTGTAGAAAAATGCTTCTGCCCTCCATCCAGGACCTGTACCTCTCAAGAACCAGGAAACGGGCAGGGAAAATCATCACAGACCCCTCACACCCTGGACACAGACTTTTTGACCCGCTGCCCTCTGGCAGACGGTACAGAAGCCTGCAGACCAGGACCACCCGACATAGGAACAGTTTCTTTCCCCTCGCCATCTCCCTCCTAAACAGTTGACCTGTCGTACTGCTCCCACTGCCAGACTGCAACTGCACCTTATGTACATTCTGTAGTATTCACTCCACCTCATTTCATTTCTGTCATCCTGTATTCTATGTATATAAGTTTAGATTGGTTATTTATAGTTGGTTTACACAGCTTTGTGTATGTATGTGTATGCATGTGTAATGTGTATATATAGACACGTGTGTGTGTGTGTGTGTGTGTGTGTGTGTGTGTGTGTGTGTGATTTACATTGCTGTGCTTGAGAGTCACCATCTACTGGAACCAAATTCCTTGTATGTGTCTGCACATATACATGGCCAATAAACACGATTCTGATTCTGATCATTTGAGTTTTGTAACATGGCAAATGCGCATGATCAGCAACAATACTCAGGCAGGCTGTGGTGTTTAAATGATGTGGCCCAAAGTGTGCCAAGAAAATATCCTGAACCATTAATATAAGGCAGGATGGAACCATGTGCTCATCTGCTTACGCCAAATTCTGACACTAGTATCCAAATGTTGCAGCAGAAGGTGAGACTTATCAGACCAGGCATCGTTTTTCCAGTCTTCTGCTGTCCATTTTTTGGTGAGCCCCTGTCATTGTAGCCCCAGTTTCCTGTTCCTCTTAGCTGAAAGAGTGGCACCAGATGTGGTCTTCTGCAGTTGTCCGCTTCAAGGTTCAGCATCTCATGTGTTCAGAGATGGTCTTCTGCACACCTCAGTTTAACCTGTTGTTATTTGAGTTTCTATTGCCTTCCTATCAACATTAAGCAGTCTAGCCATTCTCCTCTGACCTTTGGCAGCAAAAGGGTATTTTTACCCAGAGAACTGCTGCTCACTTGATATTTCCAGGTTTTTTTGAACAGTTCTCTGTAAACCCTAGAAATGATTGTGCTGAGAAATCCCAGCAGATCAGCATTTTCTGAAATACTCCACAACCATGCCAGATTCAAAGTTGCCTAAATCACCTTTCTTCCCCATTTTGATGCTCAGTTTGATTTTCAGAAAGTCGTCTTGACCATGTCTACGTGCATAAATGTATTGAGTAGCTGCCATATGATAGTGGAACAGGTGTACCTAAAACGTGACTGGTGAGTCTATATGCACATATTCCAAAGTCTTGCAAATTACAAAATAAACAAAGCCTTTCACTGAACCATTGCCCCAGAATAAATACATGTGACTGTAGCATCAAGTCATTGCTATTTAACAGAAACATCAAATACAAGGGTAGCTATGATCACAATCATCTCTTACACAACTTTTACAAACATTATGGTATAAATTGACTCCAGAAAGCTCACCGGATTCAGTACGATGTCAGAAATATTCTTTCTGAAACTGAAATAGCAAGAATATAGAAAGTGCACTCAACATCCCCCCAACAGGCCTCCAGTTATATATGACTATGTAAATAACATGAATATTATCTTGTTTGTTTTCAAGTTGTTTTATTATTGTAAAAAAAGAAAATATGTACATTATATAAAGTGTGCAGTTGCTTTTTCAACCTTCTTTTAATTGGTGGCTGTAGCTAGGGAGGTAGAGCAGCTCCAGTCTGCATGCCAAATATTCTTGGGCAAGATACTCAAGTTCCTCTCGGTTGTATCTATCAGAGTGTCAGTGTTTGATAGAAAACACATCAGCAGAAAAAGCATAGAAAAAAGTCCTGATCTGAATTAGACAAGTTTCAAGGATTTCGAGTGCTCAGGTACAATAGAAAAGTGCTGTTCAAGAACCAGTCCATTTACCATTTGGTTTACTAGCTGGCAAAATGTTGAAATTGATCAAAAAATATACTTTTCTTTCTCTTCTTGTTGATCCACAGATTCATTGAGAGTAACAAACTAGAGACTACATCCAAATATGCCTTCAGAGGACTCAGGGACCTGACTCACTTGTATGTTCCAGTGACTGAAAATACAACTGTTATCTGTTATACATGATTTAATGATGTCTCTTTTCATAATCAACTGCATTTGTTTCCAGATCTTTGGCAAACAATAACATTAAAGCCTTGCCCAGGGACCTCTTCATTGACCTTGACTCCCTTATAGAGCTGTGAGTTTGTACATAGTTAAATAGGGAAATAGTGTACTGTGTAATTCTTGCAGTCTGTCTTTCTCCCTGTTTAGCCGTGAAATAAAATATTCCCTTTCTGCAGGGACCTGCGAGGCAATGCCTTTGAATGTGACTGCAGAGCCAAGTGGCTTATGACGTGGTTAAAGAACACCAATGCCACAGTGTCGGATGTTGTGTGTGCTGGACCAGAGGACATGAAGGGCAAGCGCCTCAATGATATGACCAGCCTGCAGAATGAGTGTGTCTCCACAGGTGAGAAACACCTGAGCCAGCTGCCCTTCTCTCATGTCCAGCTGAGATCAGGATGAGAGAACTCAGCAGAGTCTTTCTAAGATGTGTAGAGGTTATTCATTTAATGTGGCTTTGTTGGTTTGTGAAAAATACATTTCCCAATGTGCCTTTCCACAGATTTCATCCTTCATCAGTCTGTTGCCTCAGAATCATTGTCTGTTGACACATTCAGCTATAAGAATGATGTCTACGTGGCCATGTCTGCTCCCAGCACAGAGAGCTGTATGATTTTCCAGTGGGACCACATAGAAATGAACTTCAGGACTTATGATAACATCACAGGTAAAGTTTGATTTCGCCTTCTGCAGGAAATGTGTCCTAACTTACGACATAACTGGAAACCCCTCTTGATCCTGCAGCGCAACCTTCTAACCATTTAAGTCCTTGCAGGCTGTGTCGACCCAACGTGTAGTTACATCTCTGCATGTCAGGTTACGTGGAAGGTTAGGTGGAGGGTTAAAGGGAGTTTCCAGTGACACTGTAAGTTAGGAAGTCTAAATCACACATTAGGCTAACAAACACTCCCAGAATGCTCCCAGTTTCATTCTCACGCGATTCATGTGTTTCTCTGCCCTTTAGGTCAGTCCATTGTGGGGTGCAAATCTGTTATCATCGAAAATGAGGTGTTTGTCATTGTGGCTCAGCTGTTTGGTGGTTCCCACATTTACAAGTTCGATGACGACCAAAGCAGGTTCATAAGTTATATCGAGGTGTCCAAGATCTCTAAGCCCAATGATATTGAGGCCTTCCAGATTGGCTCTGATTGGTTCTTTGTGATTGCTGAGAGCTCAAAAGCTGGCCTCTCCACCCTCTACAAGTGGAATGATAATGGCTTTTATTCGTACCAGTCACTGCACGAGTGGTACCGCGACACGGATGTAAAGTTTCTCGACTTGGATGGGAAAGCTCACCTTATTCTAGCGAGCCGCTCACAGGTTCCAGTGATCTACCAGTGGAGCCGGAGCAACCAGAAGTTCATCCTGCAGGGTGAGATCCCCAACATGGAGGATGTAGTGGTTGTGAAACACTTCCGGATCAAGGAGGAGCTCTACCTGGCTATGACGCGGTATATCGGTGATTCCAAAGTTCTGCGTTGGGGCACAAAACAGTTTGCTGAGATCCAAGCTTTGCCCTCTCGAGGCTCCATGATTCTCCAGCCGTTCTCTTTCAAGGAACGTTACTATCTGGCTCTGGGAAGCGACTACACCTTCTCACAGATCTACCTGTGGGATGAGGACCACAAAATCTTTGACCGCTTTAAGGAGGTGTACATCCAAGCCCCACGCTCTTTCACCGTGGTATCTACCGACCGCAGGGACTTTATTTTTTCCTCGAGCTTCAAGGGAAACACGCAGATCTTTGAGCACATCATCATCGACCTGAGCTTGTGAGGGGCTGTGCCTTATCGTCCCGTCTGAAATCAAATGTCTTCCACTTGAAAGACAAATTCAAGAAGGAAAAAAAGAGAGAAAGGACCTTATAAACTCTCAAATATCCACACCTTCATAGTTTTCACTCACAAATTAGAGCGGGGTCAAGATGTATCGTGACTATTTCTGAATGGCCTTGCACTCATGGATCCTCAGACTTTCTGAAGTACTACCCTTTCATAACTACTACTATTCTCTTAAAAATACCACTGAAGTTCATGACAGGTTAAAAAAAGAGACATTTAATTGAATCTATTTGGATTAATCTTTTTTTTTGTTTAATATCTTTCTCTCAGTAGTTTTATGCAGCTATAAAAATACATCAGGACCTGAATGAACGTAACAAATTTATTCTGATTTGTGGTGACTGATGATGGATTGAATGATTTTGCCACCTACCTGTATCCTCATACCCTGTGGTAACGTACAGTACCTTGCCTTATCAACACTGGGGTCTTTTGTTTGATGGTTACACAGTGCCTCCTTCTGGCCGTGATGAAGTACCACACCCCTCTGCTCTTTCCATTACAGGGAATGTCTAGAAAGCACAAACCTTTAATTATCATAGCTGAGATCATAGAGTGTAGCTGTTTGTTGGAAGGTGTCTTTGTAGATGCTGTAGATTATAATGCATACAGTAGGAAGCAGTGGTTTGTTGTTACAGTTAGTAAAATATTCAGGACTTGACCTTATACAAATTCATTAACGGAGAATCGCCATTTAGATACAACTTCTAGATCTGCTGTAATATAATGTGGCAAAGTACAGAGAAACTTTATCAGTATTGCAAAGGAGCTGTGTTTAGATGATGTCAGGGAAAATAAACCTCCTGATATGTTTTTTAAAAAAAACAGTTTTGCCCAATTAACAATATTTTTTTTACTAACATCTGAAGTCAGAAGCATCAGAGGCAGAATTTGTGTGACCAAAAGGAAGGAAAATAAATGTACATGTAAATATATCTTCAAGCTTACTGAATTTTTTTTTTCAAATTTTTATTCTGCTTTTGGAAATGCTGAATGTTGACAAGCTCCAAAATGTACATAAACCAAGGATTGTAATGTCACCACCTGTTTGAATGGACCTTTGCACTTACAAAACTCAAATGTTACTGCAGCCTGCAAGAGCATGACATTCAAAAAAGGGTGTTTGCCAAATTCTTTTTAGATAAACCTAACAAAGACTAAAAGTGCTTCTAGGTTAACAATATGCAAGCGTTACAATTCTTTTGTATGATTTTGTTTAAGCCTAATGAATGTTCCTCTTAAAAATATGATGTAATATCAAAATAAATCTGTGAAAACATGACTTCTGAATGTGTTTTGTATTGACTGATAATCAGGATTATGGTTATAATTCAAGTTTATTTGTGTCACTGTAGAGATTAATCACTGATACTGATCATTAAAAATCAAACTTCCCTTCTTTGCCTAAAAAAACCCCAAAACGGACATTATGATTGTAAAGTTGCACAAAGAAAGAAGAAACATTCAGTACTGTCTGGTGTTTGAATGGTCACAGATGCAAAAGTGTAAAACTTTATAATGTGCAGTCTGTATGCAATCTAACCAGCATTAAAATCTCACCATTATATTCTGGCGTTCACATGTCAGTATTTCAGACACTCAAACACTTAAACACCTCAAACCCACTGTCAAATATGCTGGTTCAAGTGTGGTGATTTGAGCTTCTTCTGCAGACACAAGCAATAAGCACCTTGCAGTCAACGAACTCCTCTGTATGCCAAAGTTTTTTAGAGTCAAATGTGAGGCTGTCTGTCCGACAGATAAAGCTTCTTCTAAATTAGGCCATGCAACAGGATAATGACCCCAAGCACAGCAGCAAATCTACAGCATGGAAGTCCAGACCTCAACCTGACTGAAATGCTGTGTATAAAGGAATGCTTGCAAATGTCATTGATTTGAAGTTATTGCTGCTAACTGCTGGTTCTGTTAACGACTCAATCACAGAATGATTACAATATCGAACTAAAACAAATGCCTGAATCCTAAACTGTGGATATCCTATTGTGGTGATCTAAAATGTAACACTAAATGTGATTAAAACACGAATAATCTGGACTCCTGGGCTGAACGACCGCGAGGATCACCAGCCCGAGGAAAACACAAAATACACATGACTCTGTGACAAAGACAATTCATTCTTGAATGAAGACACTGATCAGACACATTTAAAATGCAGCCAATTGTGTTTATTATGAAATTATTGGGGAAATAGAAAGGGCGGGGGGGGTTGTCAAGGAAAGGGGTAGAAAGGAGGAAAGAGATAGAGGAGAGAAAACCCCAACAATCCCCTCTGAGCAAGCACTAGGCGACGGTGGATAGGAAAAACTCCCTTTAAAGGAAGAAACCTATGACAGAACCAGGCTCTAGAGGGGGCAGTCAACTGTCGGGACTGGTTGGGGGGTGAGGGTGAAAAGAGAGAGAGGGGGGAGGGAGATGGGACAGGTGTTAGGAGTTCAAGGGAGCTAGGGGAGGGAGAGGTGTCAAGGTGTCAGGAGAGAGGGAGAGGGCAGGAGAGGGGAGGTCAAAATTACGATGGAACAGAGGTGGAGGAAGACGAGGTGACATCAGCAGTGGAAAAACCAGACAAAGCATGAGTGTCCTTCCTCCAGAAGAAGCGGAAGCGTTTCTTCTTCTTTTCCAGGAGCTTTTCCATGAGAACCTTTTTCTCTAGGATCAGGTTTCTCAGCTGATCGATTGTTTCTGTATTCTCCTTCTCAAGTCTCCTGCATGTTTTCTCCACTTCTTCTAATTCGGCTTGTTTGTCTTCGAGCCTTTCTTTCAACTCATTAGAAGTTGCCTCCTGCATTACCTTTGCCTCCTGCATCTCTGTATAACTCTGTTGTAATTTGTTGTGAGTGTCTTCTAACTGTTGACTTTTCCTCTCCATTTCTTGAAGTTTGCACTGCAGGTCTTCATTTGTTTTCTGGAGTTGCTGCTTTAGCACCTGCACCTCAGTGTTTTTGCACTTCAAGGTGTTTGAAAGTTCCTCGAGTTCGGTGTTTTTTGTCAGCATGTCATTGAGCTGACTCTGCATCGCTGAGCACTGTTTTCGCAGTTTCTCCTTCTCTCCTTCCATTTCGGCTGCTTTGTAGTTCATTTTCTTGTAAAGTTCTTGCAGCTTTTGGTTTTCCCTCTCAAAGCCCTGGAGTAAACGTTTGTCTTCTTTCTGCTTTATGTCCTGTTGTTCTTTCTCTTGAAGCAGCTCTTGATATTTCTGCTTGTGCACTGCAGTTTTATCAAGTTTTGCTTCCAGGACTCGGCATTTTTCCTCCATGCTTTGGAGTTGGCACCGCATGTCTCTCTGGTTTCTTTCCAGTTGTTCTTTTTCTTGAAGAATCTGGTTATTTCTTTGCAGTGCTTTATCAAGCTTTGTTTTCAGCTCTCTGTAGTTTTCCTCCGAGTCTTCAAGCTTGCTTTCTTTCTGTTTGATCGGTTGTTGCTTTTTCTCTTGAAGCAATGCTTTGTATTTTATCCCCAAGTTTTGGAGTTCTATGTCCTGCCGTTTCTTCTCTTGGAGGATTTCTGTATTTTTTTGCAGAGCTTCATCAAGCTTTAATTGCAGCTCCCGATCCTTTTTGTCCTTGTCTTTCTCATTTTTCTTCTGCTGGAGGATTTCTTTGAGTTTTTCTATTGCTTTATCAAGCTTTGCTTTGAGCTCAAAGTTCCTTCCACGCATGTCTAGGAGTTCCATTTCTTTCTCCTTTTGAATATCTTCCTTTTCAAGAAGCTGGCTGAACAATTTATCTACTTCAGCAGTCTTTCTCTCATTTTCTTGTCTGAGGAAGATAATCTCCTTTCGCTGTTTAAAAAAACTCTGCCAGACGTAATAGATGTACTCTGGCTGGGCCGGGTGTTTCGTATTGCGATTGTTCATGAGATTTTCCTCATGCATTTCTTTCAAGCACATCTTCTGTACTTGAATATTGTCTTCTTGAGCCAGAAGAGGAGAGCTGGGCTTTACTTTTTCTTTTCTTGTGTGTTTTTTCAGAGACATGTTGGAAAGTGTAAAAAGTCACTCTGAAAAGGATCCAATTGTTTTGAAAGGCTTCTCTGTCAAACGTTTCAATGCTGCCAACATAAATGCTGCGAACAACGAACTAAAAGTTGTTGCTTCTCACTCCTATTTATGGGTTTTAGGATCAAAGGCTCAAAGGATCAAAGTGGTGGTAAGATTCTAAATGGGCGTGATGTCACGATTATGGAAGCCAAAGAGGTTGTCACATGACATTTCTGGGATTTTTTACTTGGACAAATTATCACAACAGTCACCTGAACCTCCACATATTGAGCAAATATACACATTTACAAATCATTATCTTAATTTTTCAGTGGCGCCTTCTCCTCTCCAACACCCACAGTATCCTCCTTTGTTTTCTGATTTAAATAACTCAAACAGCATGTGATTAAATAAGAACTGTGTTGCACAAAAACACAATTTTTTTTAAAAAAATATTAAAAAACTTGACATATCAGGCTGTACCTTTCTCCTTTTTAGAGTCCAGCAAAACATGTTTGCACTGGTTGCTGTTTGAGCAAATAATCCCTCTGACTTGTAAAGTTTTTACAAAATACTTCTTCTCTCTGCAAATGTCTGAAAGTGTGTGAACTTACAGTCCTCAGAATGTGACACCTACACAATGTATTTGAGTTAGCAGGTTACAAACATAAACATGGTTACCATAGTTAGAATAATAAACTTTATGATGTGTTGCTAACATTTTGGTTGTTGTGATGATTCAAATTTGTTCAGTAAACTTCATCAAAATGAACATGTGTTGACATAAGCATATATTTGGATCTCATATCTTCTTATTAAATGTAGCTAATGTCCAATAAACTGAACTCTGGGACTTACCTAACACTAATATTTCATATATTACTTCAACTCACTAATTTAATTAAAGGGTTTTGTATTAAATTATAACATAATAAAAAACCACAATGCACATGTGCAAGTAACAGTAGCCAGCTGCTGCCACAAGAAGATGACGAATTAAAGGTTCACAGAGAGATCTCTTTACTTTGGGACATTTAAACAATGTGTATTATTACATTTGATTAAACAAGCACTGCTTTTCCTCCAGGCTTTCTAAAGCTCTTTCAAACTTTCTCTTTTCAGTCTTTTTCAGTCCAGTCCTTGTACCAAAAATGTATCTCATGAAACTGGATGAATGGAGGACAAAAGAAGATGTTTCAGACCTAAACCCCCACTATCTACACCAGCTGAATAGCATCTGTAAATCACATCTTTAACAGACAAAGTCCAGCAAAGTCTCCACACAGGACCTGAGAGATGCATCTGAACCTTCAGTTCACTCCAAGATCACACATGTGCAGGAGAACTGAGTGCTGCTGTCAGATTGAAAAGTGCTTTAAACATGATGATACTGTCTTTGTTAAACAGCAGAATAGGTTTATAAAGTATCATTAACTAAAAGTGGTGAAATAAATATCTCTAAATCTACTAAATGTAGACTTTAAATTTTGGACAGTTTAGTATTACAGCTGCTGATTAAACAATAGAGACAGATGTGTAGTAAAACTTTTATTTAGTGTTTCAAGTCAAAAACAAACAGAGCAGAGATACAGAGAAAGTCTTTTGATGAAAAAAAGAAGATACTGAACGTTGAGTTTCCCCTAATCATGTGTGTGCAGTTGGGTGAATGAGGCTGTGTCGAGTGTTCAGACTGAGTAGAAATGCACTGTGCTTGTCCATTTACATCCTTTAGATCCAATCTTGACTCTTGCCCACTAAAATAATAAACCAGTACTTTTTTCTGTATGTAATATAATCTAAAGCATCCACAGTAACATTTTCCGCCATACAACTGCAGTCTAAGGTCAGCACGGTGGTGCAGTGGTTGGTACTGTTGCCTCACAGCAAGAAGGTCGTGCATGTGAATCTGCTGGCTGCTGTTTGCATGTTGTGTTCTCTGAGGGTGCTCCGGCTCCCTCTCACAGTCCAACAACTTGCTTTTTTAGGTTAATTGGTGATTCTTTTGGGAATTACAATCATCTATTGGGAATGTGATCATGAGTGGTGAACTGTAAAGTGTGTACCCTGAGTTTTACCTTGTGAAAGCTGGGATAGTCTTCAAGCCATCTCCAGCAACCCTTAAGTCCTTAAGAGGAAGGAAGAAGGAAAGGAAGGAAGGATAACTACAGTTTATGATCTCAGCTGTGATTATTAAAGGTTTGTGCTTTCTAGACATTCCCTGTAATAGAAAGAGCAGAGGGGTGTGATACTTCATCACGACCAGAGGGAGGCACTGTGTAACCATCAAACAGAAGACCCCAGTGCTGATAAGGCAACATGCTGTCCATTACCACCAGGTATGAGGACACAAGGTAGGTGGCAAACTCATCTGATCCATCCTCAGTCGCCCCAAATGAGAGTAAATGTGTTACTTTCCTTCAAGTCCTGTCATATTATTTTGTATCCAAAAAACTATTAGAACAGAAATATTTAACTTAAAAAGATAAATCCAAATAGATGAATAGATCTTTTTTCATCTTCATGAATGTTACATGAATATTTTCGCTACCATTATACAAGTAGCACTGGTATAATGGTAGTGCCTGTTGCCTAAGATCCAATGATTGCAAGGTGACTAAGAAATATCTCTAATTTAAGAAAACTATGAACGAGTTGACATTCGAAAGTTGATAAAGTCAAGAATGGGAAAGAAAATCCTGAGCTGAATAAACAGGTGGAAAAGAAGAAATCATTTCAGTTACAGTAACATAAAAACACTGACACTAGAGAAAAAAAGGAAAAATATCGGTATATAAAATACAATATTAAAGAAAGTAATAATCCCCTTAAAATGAGACCAATACACTAAATCTTTTATCTGCACAGATAAAAATATATTCTTTTACAATAACGGCATAAAGTCTGTCATTACCTTTTATAACACACTGTTATGGAATAATAAGAAAAAAATTACAATTAAATAACGATAATAATAATAATAATTAAACTTAAAGTGTAGTTTATATTTTAGTTCTCAGACCTTTAAAGTGCAAAATAGCAAAAACAACAGAAAGCTAGGCTTTACTTTTACTTTGTATTGTGGTGAAAAGATTTAACATTCAACAAAAAACCATGAAGGGACCCGTCCTCCAGTCACAGCTTTACAGATTTTCTTTTTTGTTTTTACACAGAAAGAATCAATCTACAGTTTACTTTGTATTTTGCTTTAGAAAACGTGATGAGAAACAAAATAAGAAATCATGCTTCTTAAATATGTGTAATGTATATGTTTTGCAAATTTGCAGTACCATTCACTAGGAAAAAAAAATCCCAAACTCTTAATATTTACTAAATCCACTTGTGGCTCTTAATATTAAGTGCAAAGTTTTTTCAATTACTATGTGACATACATGTTTGTACAGTTTGAATCTGTCGTAGGCCCGAGGTGATTTCCACAAAGCAAAATGCATGTCCAACGTATTTATTCTGTTTACAATCAGAAATGGAAGTATTTAAAACTATAATAGTGAAATAAACTGCTGCTCCTTTTTTACCTTTGTATTTGTGGAAGAAATCAAAAATGTCTCTATATCTGTTCCTTAATCCCCCCCCCCCCCCCCCCCCACACACACACACACACACCACACGCACACACATAATTTAACATTACAATGAAGATTAACTGAATAAAGATATAATGGTATTTTTTCTACACCTAGTCCTCTGTTTGCTACCAATCTTACCAAGTTCCACTCTTTAAGTACACCTCATTGTTTGATTGTTTGAAATCAGCAACTATGTGCAAACATGTGGATCACCACAGCAGATCAGTGTCTTCTGTCGTGATCCCTTAAGAACTAACAGAGCAGCAGGAGGCACACCTACATGACATCTCTGCTACTACTGGCAGTTAATATTTTATTTTTTATGGCTGCTGACAACTTTCACTTCACTGGGTTGAGACTCTTGAACGGGGACACCCAGGGACTCCTCCGCACTTTTAGATGGCATCATCAAAACTGTGCTAATGTCCTCGCTGTCTTCTCTTTGAAACATTTCTTTAATGGTGTCTCTGAATTCCAGCCTTGGTTTTTTGCAAATGTGTAAATACTCCCAAAGAGATCAGGAAACAATGTCAGAACATCATTTTGGGCTGCTTCCTTGGCACTGTGAACAAGGAAGGTTTTATTACTGTATGGTAAATAAGACAAGCAGAGTTATAGATAGATAGACAGACAGACAGACAGATAGAGTCACTTGTCAATTAGTTTAACTCACTAATGCTCATGGAGATTGCGTATAAAGCGCAGTAATCCCAGCGTGTTTTCAGTGTAGGGCTTTTTACCTTCCAATTTCTGAACCAGCTCTTGTGAAAACTGCAACAAAAACATTGGTTATGAAGTGGATTTTAGGAATATAGACATTTGATATTTGATGTTACAGTCACCTTATTTTTCCACTGCTTAAAGAATCCGTCCACAGCACATTTTTCTAGAGAATCAATCAGCTCCTGTTCAGCCTTTCGATAGTTTGCGACGTCGTCCCTGTTACCGATCTTTCTCAAGTATTCAGTTTTCCTGGAAAGGAAATTATTAAAAATAAATATAAAAATAATAATAAATAAATACAAAAAAGCAGCATTAATGAGCATTTAAAATTTTAAGGAGAAGTGTGTAATAAAAGGATTTAGCATTAGCAGAACATTTTAGCATTAATGCTTAACTAGGTTGATCCAGGATGATCAACTGTGGCTCACTTTGAACATGAACATCTGTATCCCTCTTTGACAGGCTGAAATCAAGAATGATAAAAAAAAATGTTTTTTATTAATTGTCAACAATTCCCTCACTTTTCAGAAGTCCAGAAGAAGGGATGGTTTAAGCATTCTTCTACTTTGGGTCTGTACTTTGGCTCTTTGTTGATCATCCACTCGATGAGATCCTTTGCCACCACATCTAGAACATGATCCAAACTGTAGTTCCCTTTGTGAATGTTGAACTCACATTCAAAGGATTTGCCAAATGGATGGTGGCCTCCAGAGAGGATATAATAGATCAGCATGCCTGCAACCTTAATAATAACACATATTATCAGTTTAGGTATGTTTACCAAGCCATTTTTCAGTTAATCAAGTTTGTGTTCAGACTTTACCTGGATGTCAGTGCTTGACTTGTATGATATGACAGATTCTTCTTCTGCTAAAGTCTCTCGGGCCATCCAGCATCTGGTTCCTGCACTGCGTGTACGTAAAGTTGTTTGGCCTTTGAGTAAGCGTCTGCTTATGCCAAAATCAGCTAATCTTGCCCTCCCAGTAACATCTGCAGGAGGAATCATGTGAAATAAAATTCTAACTGGTCAATATTGATTAAAATGTTGTTATTTCCCTCAATTTTAAACATTTCTTACCAATCAGAACGTTCTGGGGTTTGAGATCTCGGTGAAGAATTTTAGGATTCTGACAGTGAAGCACCTTTAGACTTTCTAGAACTTGTTTTACAAGTTTCTTTAACATCACTGGGTCATGGTCATCGTTCCTGATATATTCTTCCAAGGTGTATTCACAAAGTTGCAGACAAAGATATCCAAAGTTCTCGTCCTCTGCAGCATCAACATATCGTACGATATAAGGATGATCGAGTTCTGGATGTCGTAGAATTACTTCTTCATTCTTCAGCTCTTCATAGTTGCTTTTAGACATTCTCTTGATGGCAACTTCTGTGCCGTCCTCTCTCAGCCCCAAGAAGACTTCAGTGCCATCGCTTCCCTTCGCTATTCTGAATTCTGCATCATTCACATAAATAATGCTTCTGATTCTGGATATTTTACTGTCATCTGAGCCAACAAGTTTCTCCAGTTTGTCCTTCCACCTCTTGCTGACTGGAAGCCAGTTTCGTTTTTCTGATTTTTCATTGATGCTGTATTCAAAAGGCTTTACATTTGAAGTTGATTCCACAACAGGATGTTTTGTTGTTGGTTCAGTTGCTGCAGTGGAAACGTCATCATTTGGATCTTCTTGCTTTTCTGTCCTTTCCTGCTTTTTCTTCTTCTTTTTCTTCTTTTTCTTCTTGGCCACAGACGATGCTGCATTTCCCTCACATTCAGAGTTTGGTTTACTCAGGTAACTTTTCAGATTTCTCAGCACCTCTTTCAGCTTTTCATTCATTTTCATATCAGCTGATGTCAGTATGTCCTCAGGCACTGAAGTTATGCCCACTGATGCAAAAATGTTAACCTTTTGTTCAACTGACATCAGGTTTGCGAATATACCGTATGTATACACCCTGATGTTAGTGGAGTGTTGCTCATTTACAAAAGGGGCAACTGTTTTGCATAAGTTCTCTAAAAAGTCTAAGTGCCAGTCCTTTGTGCCTTTTGTTTTCTGTGTTATCACATACAGTGTTTGTAGCACTGATTCATAAACACCACTGTCTTGTGAGTCAAGCAGTTTAAGTAGTTGTGGAACTATAGCTACTGCATGCTCATTTGTTATATCATCCATTGTACAGAAAACTGCATTTAAACTTTCAACTGCCAGCTTTACATGTGTCTTAGGGATGTTTGGAAAGCGACTGGCTGCACCTGCAATGTAAGTATTCACATTCTCAGTTTCCTTTAGCCATTTAATGCAAGCCTGGCAGTATTTTTCTGGATCTGGCCCATTAACAGTAAAGAGAAGTTCAATCATGGTTAGATGGTTCTGAGGATCTTCCAACAGCATGTGACTATTAAAATTTCTGAACACTTCTTCAGGTGTTTTTTCAGAAATAGCTATTTCCATATCCAAAAAATATCTGATTTTGGAGCAGAGTTCATTTCCTTTGGATGCAATATTACTAATCATCTCAGATATTCTTTTGTTGTGAACTGAATGCTCAGGAGATATAGGTAAGAGTGTTACCGGTGCACCAGCAGAAAGGAGCACGTTTACAACATCTTCTCTGTCATTGGTGGCAGCAGTATGCAATGGTGTGAAAGCATGGCATCCATTTAAATCAGCTTTTGCTTCTAGAAGTTTCTCCACAAAAAAAAGTGGAGCCTTAGAAAGTGAGACATAATGCAAAGGTGACCAGCCATATTGAGAAGGTACATTTGGGTCTGCACCCTGTTTCAAAAGATAAGAACAGATATCTCTGTTGTGTTTTACAATGGCAGCAATCAGCGGAGTTATGCATTGCTTCCACTCTCTAGAAGGGTAAAGTCCATTAATGTCATTGCCCCTGAGTAACTTCTTGAGCTTTTTGCAGTTATTGTTAAAAATACACTGTACTACAGGATGTGTGTCTGTTGGTTGGGGCAGTGTCACTTTAAACTGAACATTCATTTCTTTGTTTTACATGACCTGTGGAAGAGAGAAAGTATTAATATTACACAAGTGATACTGAATTTGGTTCTGCTTTATACTTAAGAAAAGCATCTAAAGTAATTAAAATGTAGGTTTTGGTTCATTTTATTTTAACAGCAGTTTGTCAAATGGTTTCAGAAACCTAAACAAAATTCTGTGCAAAAATTTTAACTTGAAATAGACAGAAACAGATTTGGACACAAATAATAGATGTAATATTATCCAACCATCTTCTTCCGCTTATACAGGGCTGGGTCGCGAGGGCAGCAGCCCACGTAATGTCATATTACAATATAATGTAGTGCATTTGTATGCAATTTATACTGGTTCTTAATCGCAAAATTCCTAAAATACTAAAGCATATTGTTAACAAAGATATCTTAGACAAAGGTTGCCATGCCACCTAAACTTTGAACTTCCTAGCAAGCAGAGGTTATTTTACAATATTATCATATATATACAGAAACCCCTGTTATGGGCACCAGTACAGCCGACCTGACTGAGCATGTGACCCACATGCTGTACGGCTATTGCAGAGGCCCGGAAACAAATCCTCCCCAAGGCCTCTCTGCTCCCTGCTCTCTCTCCCAGTTTTTTTCTGTCTTTTCTCAATAGAGGCTAAAAAAATACCCTCCCCTTAAAACAACTATCAGAGGATTGTAAGGAAATGAACTTACAGTGTCGACGTACGGTACAGCTGTTTCATTTAGGCCAAGATCTCAGGTATCTTCTGGCTCCTCCCATTTATACAACACTTACAGCCAACGTCTTAGACTGGGAGTGGGAGGGGTTGAGTGCATGTCAGGATTTGTAGGCTAATGATCATAGGTTTGTTTTATGTATAAATAAAAGGTGTTTTCATAAAAACAAATATTTCTTGGTAAATATGTTACACACTTACCATAAGGAAAATAGAATAATTTTAAGTTATTTTAGTAATTTTAGTTACTTTTGAAAAATGGGAACCATACATAGAATATTATTGTATGTTAATATCATGATAAGTAATGGGTAAAAATGAGGGTCTCAGCAATGCTTACAAAATCCTGAACTTTCTTGAGGCAACCAACCAACACAGAAATATTACTGGAGGGCGCTGGCATGACAACCCTAAACACAGGATGTTATTGTACTGCTGCTTCCAACCTAGCCTGCAGGTTAATGATTTATTCCTTACAGTGGTATTATCAAATATGAAGATTTTGCTGGCAGCAAACATCCTGCTACAGTTGGTAACATGTTTTTCAAAGAGTAAACCTGCAATGTTCTGTCATGGTCCCTTGGCCTTGTACCCAGGGTTTTGAGTTTTGGGGATGATGAGGGGGTTTCTAGTTTGTGTTTTTTATAATCTTGTATTGTTATTTAGTCTTTTTCCGTTACAGAGTTATGTTTACTTTCTTGGTGCTTATTATGATCCTGTATTCTGTGCCTTTTGTTCCCTGCTTGCTTTGGTTGTTAGATTTGTCTCTTCCTTTTGTTTTTCCGTTCTGTTCCTTCTCTCTTGTCTGTTCTATTTGTGTCAAGTCAAGTCAAGTCAAGTTTATTTATAAAGCACATTTAAAAACAACCAAGGCTGACCAAAGTGCTGTACAATAAAATACAAATATAAAATAGTATAAAACACAGGAACATAAAATACCTCACTGATAAAACAAACTAAAACAATAGGTTAAACCTTGCTAAAAGCCAATGAAAAGAGGTGAGTTTTAAGAGCAGTTTTAAAAGTTCCTAGGCTTGTGGAGAATCTGATATGAGGGGGTAACTGTTCCACAGTCTGGGTGCAGCCACAGCAAAAGCCCTCTCTCCCCTAGTCTTTAATCTGTACCTGGGAACATCTAAAAGCATCAAGTCTGCTGACCTTAAGGATCTCCTGGGGCAGTAAATGCTAAGAAGCTCTGCCAAGTAAGGAGGTGCAGTACCGTTAAGAACCTTAAAAACCAGCAGTAAAATTTTAAAATCAATCCTAAAAGCAACTGGGAGCCAGTGAAGAGAGCAGAGGACCGGAGTGATGTGGTCTCTCTTTTTGGAACCGGTCAGCATGCAAGCAGCAGCGTTCTGCACCAGCTGGAGGCGATGCAGACAGGAACGATCTAAACCAACATAAAGGGAGTTACAGTAGTCCAGCCGTGAAGTAATAAAAGCATGGACCACCCTTTCTAGATCATTCCTGCACAGGTAGGACTTGACTTTAGCTAAAATCCGTAGGTGATAAAAAGATCCCTTGACTACGGAGCTGATTTGTTTATCGAATTTAAAAGCAAGTTTGTATGTCTTAGTCCAGGATTCAGTCTTAGTTATTTCCTGTGTTTTGAAAGTTTCTTGTCTTGTGTGCTTTGTGTTTAATTCTACTTCCCCTGTTTCTTTATTTTAGTTTCAGCTCTCCTCTCACCTGTTGGCTATTTCCCCTCAGTCTCCTGTGTGTCTTATATATTGTCTCAATCTTCCCTTGCCTTTGTTGTGTTCTCCCACTCAGCTGTGTTCCTCTTTCGTGTGTTATCTGAGAATAGTTATTGTTTTCGGTTGTTGCTCCTAAACATGCTTTTATTTCTTCAGAAGCTTAGCAATAAAGCTGTTTTTGAGTTTTGCGCTTTCCTGCACTGTTGGTCCAATTCTTGCCTCTCACACAACTCACCTTGACATGTTCTTTGTTTAATAAATATTATTTCTATTCTTAAAAAAACAAGCAAAAAACAAACAAACCACAGTTTCATTGTATATGTGACAATAAAGACAATAAAAGACTATTCTATTCTGTTTTATTTATAGACATTCTATTGTAGTTTTCCTTAAAAAAGTGATTCATGTTTTTTTCTCAGTTTTAATTGATACTGTATCATAAACCCATTCACAGCTCCAATGATTAACAAATGACAAAACACAATTTACGATCATAGTTAACTGATTAATCTTAGTGTAGGCCTATATCATTAGAGTAACATTTAAGTGTAAACCAAAATCATACAAAAAAATTGTAAAGCTCGATATCATTCACACTGAAGCATTTTTCTACAGGCATTTGTTAGGACCCACTGCGATCAGTGACATTGGGGTGACATCTTTTATATTTCATTTTTGGACGTACAGTTTTGGTTCACTGACGCGCCAAGCGGTGTGTCTACGGAACGTCTAATGTTGACATCCATAGGACCTCGTGTACCGGCTAATTATAGTCCAAATGTGGTCGTTGTGGATGTTAAATGTTGTTATACTGCTTTTATGGGCTCTGTAGTCACATGTTTCCAGAGGGTGGAGGACATGTTTTCTCTACATAAACAGTTATGTGTGAAGGAAAGCAGAGTGATCAGTGGAGATATCCAAGATGGCGCGGGCTCTTGAACTAAAACAAAAGTGAGCAGCTGAACGGTGGTTTGGAGCATAAATGTCCCCAGCTTCTCACAGTCAGTGTGCAAAATATGTGCATCAACAAAGACTGTCGAAGAGACGGTCCAGTTCATACATATGTCACACAGTGGAAATTTGTGTTTGTTTCATGGTTTATGTTGTTTTGATTGTAATGTGTATTGGTGCATACAGTACTGGTTTTATTTGCATGGTTTCCCCTGATATTTGTATTGCATGTTTTAGTGTTGTAGCATGATATTCTTTTAATCCACTGGGCGGACAATAGCAGGCACCTGTTGAAGTGTGGGCGTGCCCTGAGGCAGCCACCAGACTCGTTAAAGGACGAGGGTGCACCTCTGCCTGCATCTGTGAGTATCACTTTCCCCGCTGATGTGCGCCCAGATTAACTGGCGTCGCAGATCAACTGGCGTTGGTCGAACAGATGTATGGTAGACTTGCTTTTCAGGAGCTGCTACTGACAAATAAAGCAAATAAAAACCAAATATTTCATTGGTGACATTTGTGAGGTTACCTCAAACACAGTCCGTCAGTCGTGTTGCTGTTGAACAACAAAATGTTTAAAAATGTCGCGAGTTTACCTGGTGATATTCTCATGCAGGAGGCGATCATGAAAACGGCAAACAATTAACACCACGCCGATGCTGTTCACAGGACAGCAAGACAAAAAATGATCCCTGTTGTCTTTGCTTAATGACTGGTTTTAGTCTTGACAATCCACATTGCTGGCATTGCATCTTTCAACATGTTTGTGGGTCAATTTGAATGCTCCAGGTGTAAGAGCAGCCACTGAGCCACTACTGCAATCACAAGTTAATCTAGTAGTAGGCTATGGTACTTGCCCACAGGTGGCAGTAGTGGACTGACCTCCACTTGAGACTGCTCCAGCTGCTATATGATAGTCAGTAGATCTGCTACAAATTGCAGATCATATGCAAGTTTTGGAAATTAAATCATGAATATTCCTAACTTAGTTTTAAAAGTCAAAAAATCTAACTCTCCTCCACACTCAACAACAGATGACAAACCAACTCACACACCTGAGTCACTCACTTTCCTAAATCCACTCACTCTCACAAGTGCTACTCAATCACATTGGCTCTGTTTATTACTAATCACTGTGTAACTCAGGGGTCGGCAACCCTAGGCACGCGTGCCACAGCTGGCACGCGAAGGGTTAACTGATGGCACGACCATAGCTGGACTGGCCATCGGGCATACCGGGCATTTGCTCGGTGGGCCGATGATTTTTTTTTTTTTTTTGTAACGGTATAAACAATGGAAGATGGTGGATTGGCCAGATGTTGGCCGGTGTGTAAAAATAATCATTGTTTGGTGGTGGCTATGGCGGAGCTTCCACAGATTCAGTAACATTAACAAGTGGTGGAGGCCAGCAGGTGGATGAGGGAAAGGAGGAGCAGAGAACCGAGGCCGCGCCGGTCCGAGTGTCAGGTGAACTGAACTTCAGGTACGAAGTTATGACCTGCAGTCTATCTGGGTCAGATATAAACCAAGTTTAGGTGAGTTTATTTTCGTTGTGCTGACTTTTTACAGTCAGTTACAATAACTCGTACTGCGTACTAGCTAGCATGACGGAGTTTCTATACAGCTGGGTCGGTGCTATGATGTGACTGGTGAACTTTATTCTATTCATAAGGTTAGTTAGTAGAGTTGCCAACGTCCCGTACAAACGGAATCGTCTCGTATTCAGAGAAAATATTACGCGTTTCGTATTGAGCTGAAAAGGAACACAGTTTGGCCCGGACTTCAGCTAGGATGGAAAAAGACACAAAGGTGGATTTATTCTGTCATTATGCTGCACAGCTGTTTCTTCTTCTCTCATTCTCTCCCTCTCTCTCCTGTTGCTACTTCAATCATGAAACTGATCAATGATCAGCTGATCGGCTTTTCTCTCTTGTTTGTTTATCGCCCACTTTGTGCCAGAAAGAGGAAACCGCCGGATGTCGCGCTAAACAACAGCAGCACGTTTAAGCTTGATCAGCTGTTGTTAGAATTTATTTAATATTAATTTCTAGTATCAGCTGAGGTTTGCTGGAGCCACAGCTGTAAAACCTGCTGGTCATGATATCGGTTTGTATATCTGGTGAGAGGGAAACATGAAGATGAAACCAGGAGATGTCCTTACTGAATCATCAGAGCTGAACAGGTGATGGAGAAACAGGTTTACCTTTTAGGTGACATGAATGAGTTGAAGGGAAGTTATGAACTGTTTCTGAGAGACAAATAACACCAGGATCATTTTTTTACGTAGCTGACAGCTGGTAACTGTGCAGGGGCGGATCTAGCAAAGTTATGCCAGGGGGCCAGGTGGGGCATTAACAGGGAAAGGGGGGCACAAAGAAATACTTTCTTATTCTCATTTAAAATGTCTGGCTGTATTAAATAATTATCTGAAGCTTACAACCAAAGTTTTTATCTGATGTAAGATGTATAGAAATCATACATATACCAACAAGATAGTGTACATCACTGTCACATTGCAGAGGCCTTATTGACAGTATTTGACTCTACATATCTGTGTGAGCAGATTTTCTCTCACATGAGAGTCCTCAGGTAGCCGTCTGAATGCTGGACACTCGGAGACCTGTGTCTCTGAGTGGGAGACCAGTGATCACATTAACATGTGTGTCTCTGTATTAACAGACATGCCATATTGGCTGAGTTTATTTTTCTTATCATTGTTGTGAGGAGACCATAAATAGCATTTGTATTTTCTGTTGTACAGTCCATTTGCTGTTATGGAGTTCTTGTTATGGATAAAAAGTGTCTGTTTTTTTGTTTCAAAATAGCTGATAACTATTCGCTGATAGCTGCCAACATCTGCAAACAAATATAATTCTATAAAGTGGTTCTATATATTGTGTAACTGTTCATATAGAGCGTTATTAAATTTATTGCTAATGCAATCATATGGCACTCTGACTTCTGAGGAAATTTTAAATGGCACTCGCCATCAGAAAGGTTGCCTACCCCTGGTTTATACTGTCACAAGGTTGTACAAACCTTTTTGCCAACTTCTCAAAAGATTTAAAACAAATGTTATTATTTATGCATCTACAATGTGCATATGACTGATGAGTGACGAAACGTTTCTCCCACTGAAAAAGCTACGTCCAGATGAACAGAATCAACCTTTTGGGATTTACTATCCTGGATAACTGAGCATGCATCAAGACATATAATGTGCTTAAATTTTTAGATGTGGAAATTATATAGTGTATTTATTTTCATAATCACAATGATACTGACTGAAATACTGACCAGTATTCAGGTTTTTTAATTGTTGTTGTGTCCACACACTTCAGGAGCTGCCACTGGTGTCATTTTACTTGGGCCAGCACAGCTCAGTGTCCCTGACGTTCTGACCAAGAAGCCCTAATGTAGCTACACACACACAAAAACCAAACAACAACAACAAAAAACCTTAACTTATTTAGTTTATATACAAGAAATAATCACCTTCCTCCACAGCGCTCCATTAAGTGTTAAATAAGTATCCGGATCATGCATCTTTCATGTATGGATATGTGCTGGTTTTCTTCAAGACTGGTAACCAAAGATATCCCGCTCAGGTGCACCTTATGGATGTTCTTAAGTTAAATAATTAAAGTTAAAACAATTTCAATGTCAATTAACATACTCAATCGTTAAAGCAAAATATAACATTTCTCATTTTTATTAAAATGAATGTATGTAGACAGACCCAGCACACGCTGGAGAGATTATATCTCTCGGCTGGCCTGGGAACTGGATATGTCTAACATATGGTCTTGGTGGCCTTTCTGGGGCTCTGGGTTATCTTTGCAAGAAAATTGGCCTCTTCCTTGATTATGCTTATCATGATTTTTGTTTGTTCGGTCTTTTTCATGTGTTAATGATGCATTATCTTGAAAGGATACTTTAATTTCTGTTTATAGATTAGTTTCCACACAGAAATGGAAGAACTGAGGCAGCAAATGCAAAAGAAAGTCTGTGCTTTCTGGGAGGCACTTCTATATGTGGAGCTTTATTTGAAATGGGTCTAGTTTGTTAACAGGAAATCCACCATTACATGGGCAGGAAATGCTATCAGACAAAGAAACAAGACACATAAGGGAAACAGAATTGCTGATAACATTACAGCTGCTACACATCATGCAAGTTTTCTCACAAGGAGAGAGGAACAGCCTCACTGACACAGTTATGTCTCTTACTGATATCCACAATAAACAATAAAACACTTTTTTCCAGAATATACTGCTGCTGCCTTTACAAACTGAAAACTGAGAAACACTACATCATAATAGCAGCAGGCTTTGGACAAACAAAGACTAACAAAGGCTTTGGACTTTGGGTTTTTTGCCTGTACTTAATTCCTTTACAAAGACAATCTGGGAATTTAATCATATTATTATTTTGTTGTATGTCAGGGTTGTGCCAGATAGGTGTACGTTTGCATGGAATTAATGAAGACTGTCATTTTTAGAAACTCCCACCATGCTGTCAAAGAGCTGATGTTGATGCTTTTAAAGCGTTCATTCAGTTTGATGTTTGAAGATGATAAATGGTAGATCTTAAATCACTAGATTATTGCATAGTGCCTGTTCTAGACCTAGCCAGAGCTCATCTAAGAGGGTGTGTTTTAACCATCCAAAGAGGGAGAAAGGGTCTTTTGTCCCTCTTTGGGGGGAAACTCCCACTGGGTTTAAATCTGGGACTCTCCACCATTGACCCTTAGAACTGAAGAAGCTTCTCGGATGAGAGGTGAAACGTCTTCAAGCAACTCAAAGAAGTCCAGACGCTTTTCTTTCCATGACAGCACACTGTTGAAAAGAAATAGTCATTGATGTGACCGTCTGCTTGGTATCATATTTATTAAAGTAATTAGGAGGAACTGTGTGATTGCGCAACAAGAATTTGTCACGCTACTCTTATCTGATTTTTTTTTCTGCCTGTGAACAGATAAGTATGTTTAAAAACAAACAAAGATAACAAAATGAAAATGTACAAAACATAGTACTATTGTATTGTGCACATTAAATTGTGCATCTGATGTCAGTGATATACAGTTTTAATTTAGATTTTTAGTTTTAGGTTTTAACAGTTTTAATGTCTTTATTCACATTAAAGTGTTTCCACACATAAATCAACAACTGTCAGATTTAATATAATTACTAAAGAGACAAAAATCTCAGTTTAGTGTTTTGTGTTTGCGTTAGACCTGATATAACAAAGACAATGAAAAAGTATGACAAAAATTTTCTTGTCAAAGTTTATAAGTCAAGTGTACAGTTAGCTTTGATTTTGAGGCAGCACAGTATGAAAGAGAAGTTTTACAGATACAGAACATTTAATACCAGAGACAGACGCTGACTAACATGCTACAGTTCATCTTTATTGTTTTCTAGTTGTGTTAGTGTTGCCATCACACTGCGTAGTTTCTCTTCATTGTCATTGATTTCTGCAGCTGTTGTCTCAAAGTACTTATTCATGTATTCTATGCTGGCTCCCAAGAAAGTCTTTGCGTCATCCATTAAATCCAACACTGGTCTAAGCAGTGATGTAGAAATCAACAATGGCTTCATAACTTCAGTCAAAGCATCCATGAGACGCCCAATATCATCAAAGATAGCAGGAGCATAAGCTCTCTCTAAATTATCTTCAGCCTGGAAGACAAAAATAAACCAAATTAATGTAACAAAATATACAAAAATATGTAACTATGTGCAAAAAGACTTTAATAATGGGAAATTATGTTTGGTTTTAGTTGTTATAGCAATACATATTTTTCTGCTACCAGTCTGTCAATATCCATGTCCACAACATCGTTGACAGACTCACCTTCCTTCTTGCTATTTCCTTTTGTAATTTTTCAACGTTTCCCTTCAGCTCCTCCTGCAAAACCAGAAAGAACGTCAACAAAAATGCATCAAAATGATCATTTTAAAAGTAAAGAGGAAAGCTTAACCATTAATCGGTCTGTCATGATTTAATGGAAAAAGTGCTTAATTAAAAGTTAAATTCTTTTTTTAAAACAACAATAAAAAAGAAAGTTAACAAACAGTTTACCAGTTCGTCCTTGTTTATCAGTGAACTTGAAAGATGGAGACCACACAGCAGAGTCAAAATCATAACTAAGCCTTTGGTAGTTGTGACACCACTCATGGTCAACTGTGCTGCTGCCATCAAAGTTTCTGAAACACATTAAAAGTATAAATAAGGATTTGTAAAGAAATGTAGAAGTAGAGATGTTGCATGAAAATCTGCCTGCAATATTTTTTCATGGTACAATGTTGCTGTTCTTACCTGCCAGTGACAAACGAACTGATGAATGCTGACATGAAGGACTGACACACACAAACTCACACACAGAGTGGCCCCTCCTCTATGACACGGCTCAGCTGTGGGTGTGTCAAAGTACTTCTTTCATTTCAATTCCAAAAAGTCCCGTTCTGCTGTGGGTTCATAGGTTCATACTAGCTGTCTGTCATCCTGGTAACAGGGTAAGGCTGGTCACTGTGAAACCTCAAACACCTAGTTAAAAATGTAATAAAGTAAAAATTTGTCAAATACAGACAACTTTTATTTCATTACATAGTCACACGTAAATGGTTTAAAGAAGCTCCATATTTTTAACATTTGTATCTGTGAGTGTATGTTCAGACATTCAGACTGCAGACATTACAGCATGTCTTAATCACATTACACAAAAAAGGTTGGGGACCGCTGCTGTAGGATGCTGACCGAGAGACCTGTACAGGTCTTTCTACACAAATCTTGTGTAGTTAGTGTGTAGTGTAGTCAATAGTTTTGTTGTGTGTGTCAGAACAATGAGGCGACTGCTGAATGTTACAGGTGTTACAGGAGTGATACATCTCCTGTTGTCAGGCCTGCAGGTATCAGGCTGTTGTTCTCCTTTATCTCATAGTGGACAGAAATTATTTTTTGGAGTGGCACAAATAATTTGTGTGGCATCAGATTTGATGCAGAACAGCTGATTGTTCTGTAAATAGTTTGAAATGTTTATTTAAAAATGCATTGGCTGCATTTAAAAAAATAGCTGCAAAAAAATTTGTTGTTTGCATAACTCAGTTACTTTTTTGAAGAAGTAACTATGTAATTAATTGCCCAACATTGGTCATTATATACTGTATTTTGCAGACAGAGAGTTACAGGACTCTCTCCCAGACCACAGACTCATACTCATAATACAAGTCTGAGCTTTATAAAAAAAATAAAAAAGAAAAAAAGAAAGTTGTGTTTTCGAAATTGGAGTTCAAGTTATTTTTACTTCCAATAGTGTTAACATACTACACAGGTCAATGACTAGATTTTTTTTTTACATTTTCATTGTAAGTGGGCTAAAGCAGTTTAAAAGTAGTCTAATATAAATGTAAATGCTGTAATTTGATTATTTTAATAAACCATGTAACTTGGATGGATTAGATGCTGGCGTGACCACAGTGCACACGTCTGATGTCGCTCACAGTGGTCCAAGGGATCGCTCAGGGAGTTTGTGTGTTCGCTCAGACACATGAAAAATTAGAGGGAACATTGGCCGTCACTCCTAAAACTTCCCCCCGTTTCTTAACAACTAGATGCCATGTTGCCATACCATTTTTTTGATTGGTCGACATGGTACTTTTTTGGACGAATAGGAAAGAGAGGTGGGGGGGTTACTCACAGGCGGAGAGTGCTTTCGAGCCTTTTTCCTTTTAAAACGCCGTTTTTACCCTTTCTTCCCACAGTAAATATAAACAACGATAGTATTCAGGAAGAAAACCAAACATTGCATATTTTTTTAATCACAACTCTGGTTTTACGTGCCCTATCTACACAATTTAAAAACTGGTATAAAGTCCACACTTTTCCGTCAATTGTTCCGTCTGTCCTGCTCACATCTCCAATGGTTGTACACATTGTCATTAACGTGGCTTCACTGCACATCAGCCACGCCGCTTTGCTAGCTAAAACACTGGTGTCGGCACATAAGGACGGCACATAATCAACCACGTTGATTAGCTGCGTATACATGAATGTGAATCGCATCATTGGCTGTACTATGGGATAAGGTGGCGTCGTTCTAATCCCATACGGGAGCAGCCAGTCACTTACTGACTAACACTGGAAAACAGAATTGTTAAAGTATTAATTTTAATTTCAATTCATTTAGATTTTTTTGTGCGCAATGCAGATTTTCTGTGCGCAGAGACCGTGCCAGCAGTGCGCAATTGCGCACGTGCGCAGCTTAGAGGGAACATTGGCCATAAGTGTTCTGTAAGAACTTTTTTTTTAATTAAAATAAATCTTTTAAAAAAAACTTGTGTAAATCTAAAATTCTCCTTCTTACATCCTTACTGGGTTTCTAGGACTCATAAGATTGTTATAAGTATTGTCCAATCCAAATACTGTTGTCAAACAAACATTCTTTATGCCAGCAAGGAGAAACTACTACAAGAGCTCAATCATGATCATTAACAATAAATTATAAGACCTTGACTTTGTCAAGTTAAACCCCATCACAGGATAATGGAATCTCAGCAGTGATTAGAATTTGGACAGGAACCCCCAGATGAAGGTGGAGGTTTGGATGGATTCTGTGATGATGACATAGTGTACTAAAAATTCTTTTCTTGAATTAAAACTGGGTTGTTTCACTTAAATCCAAGACCTTCAGGATTTCTAATGAAAAGTCATTGTTATTGTTATTGTATCTTTATTTCAGACATATACAGCAAACCAATTGATACACATACATGTGCTTGCATTTACATGTACAAATACATATGTGAATACACACATGTATGTGCTCAGACAAAACCACAACAAAAAAGAAAATAAATAAAATAGAGTCTAAATGACATGAAATTACAATTATTAAGTCTGAAATGGAGTAGGAAGAAGTATGTACATACTTACTAATCCCTATCCCATGCACAACATTCTGTTAAATCCCACTATTCATTGTTTAATTGCTTTAAGAGTCTTTGGATTTAATTTTCACCTCAATTCATCCTCTGTACATTTCCTGGTAACATATTGTGTCTGGCTTTGTACATATTTTTTTTTTTGCAGTTTTATATTTTATAGGATCCATAAACTTCAGAATTTTTAATTTCAAGAACAAATTCAAGAAAAGTTAGGAAGCAAAGAAAGACTGTCATCGTCTCCATTGTAAGTGGGCGGGGGAGGATGCTACAGTTTGTACAAGAAGCATCAGCTCTGATTTATTTTAACTTTAGGGCTTGATGAAGAAGCGCAAGAGAAAATCTTCATATGATACAGTTACATACAAATTACATACAAATTACATACACATGTGTAATGTTTAAATATATATTCGAACATTAATGAATTATTGGTCAATATCAGTAAAGCAAAAGACATTCTCTGCTTACTACAACATTGTGCCAAATTAATTTAATAAAGTTACATATGAATAACTTCATGGAGGACAAGCTCCTTGTCGCACCCAGCTCTCTATTTTTGCATCAAACTCATCTTCTTGTTTATTATAGTTCTTAAATTCTTCATCATGTGCAAACAGATGTTAACGATTTCCTTCAGTGGTTTGCAAACAGGCAATAATCTCTTCACCATTTCCAGCCGATGAGCGTAGTTCTCCAACATTTCCTCAACACCTGATGTTGCTATTCTGTATATGAATTGTGCCTGAATGAGAAAAATAAAAGTTTTAGCAGAATCACCAAAACAGATCACTAATTATCAGATCAGTAAATGTATGCTGATGTTATTGGAGGTTTTTGTTACTGATGTAATGAATTAAACACTTTCTCAGTCAACGTGCGAGTAACATGGAGAGTGACTGACTCACCTTTACCCTTTGTTCTTCCTTTATAGCTTTGTGCAGGGTTTCCTTGAATAGTTTCTGAAAATGAAAAAAGCAGAGCATAGTGAGTGTGACAGCCGGTTGAGGAACACACTGAAAACCACAGCAAAAGAAGAACATTCTAACAAGAACATATTATTTATGTAAAACTAACAAAAATAAAGGAAACATTAGCATTTACCAGTTGCTCCTTGTCATTCAGTGAACTTGAGAGATCAAACAGTTTTGTGATTGTTTCCTTTCTATATTTGTCTTCTGCCTGATAGAAAAAATAGCACATTTAAATTTACTAGATGCATCATGTACACTGCAGTTACTATACTTTCAGTTGATCACTATAAACAGTTCAATGTAAAATGCACTCATTAAGTAAATACACACAGCAGATCTTAAAAAACTAACTTGGAGCCTGAGTGACCCACCTTCCGATTGTCTGCGTCTTTTAACACTATCTTCATGTACTCAAGCATCTATAGTCCATTGCAAATAAAGAAAAAAATAACAGCAGTTAATGAGCTTGTAACTGTACATGTACACAGAAGTCTGTAATGGTTGTATCATAAAAGGGAATTCAGCAAGAATGAATTCACCAGTTGTTCTTCGGTATACAGGGAAGTTGAGACTGAAATGAGACACAGCAGAGAGAAGATGAGAAATAAGCCTGTGGCACTAGCTGGTCCCCTGGTTCTGGAAAAATCTGCTGCTGCCATCGCTTGTAAAAGTGGAACAAGTGCTCAGTTTGAGAAAAAGTTGATAAAAGAAAGAAATTTGGAACAATAGATTGTTAAAAATGTAATATATATATATATTTACCTGCTGTATGAATCTAGGAAAAGCTGCTGTACCGTACAGGCAAAGACTGAAAACATAATGAGATAACATGCTGCAAATGCTTTATATACGATGTGACTTAACTCAACCCACGTCTCACGTGTGAGCAGCCCTTTCACTTTTGTTTTCAACAAAGCTTTTGTGTTTGTCTCGTCTGCTTTATAGGAATAGAAGCTCATCAGTTATTGTTAGAACATACCAGGACAAAACACGTTTTTCCACTGAGCTTTTAGGATGACACTTCATAATACTTATCATAAGTGGATTGTGAAATGTTTTATATATTTTTATTAGTGTTTAATAAGTACTAGAAAAGTTTGGATTATATTTACTTATTTGAGTCGTTTCCTTTAATTAAAAAATAAAAATCAGTGTAACTCTTAACTTGCTATACTAGTTACATACTTTTAATTCTTTCAGTTTTGGGGAAGAAATAAAGTAATATATACTATGTTTTTATAAAGCATAGAAGATGTAGAAAGAGTAAAAAAGAGTAAAAAAAAAGAAAAGCACACACAGAGCAGTCAGTGTGATATAATTTATTTAATATAGGACAAGTATTCAGGGCTAGCCTTCATTGTTGTTGTTGAGTATTCAAAGTTAAATAGAAGATCTATATTAACCAAAAAGACACAAATAAAAGGGAACACATTAAGATAACAATATGTGAACACAAGTTTCTTTTTTGTTTTTTATCAAAAGTTAGTAGAAACTACTTTTTTCTAAGTTTGAGTTTAATAACACCACGATTATCAGTCTATTATGCAAAATGCAATAAAAGCTGCTTCCCAGTGAGAACAGCATAAACAACATGCAGCTGTCATTTCTCTTACAGAAAACCATCATATTTAATGATGAGATTTATCATTATTTTATGATTTATTTTGTATTATTATTTATTTCAAAGACATTATATAGAAACTTTTAAAGTTTATTCGGTTGAGTTTTAGGATGATTTTCATGTTTTCCTCTTTTATTTCCCCATTTTCACCATTTTTCTTCTTCCTCTCTGTCTGATGGGATGATGGTTCTCTTGTAGAAGCGTCTCAAACTATTTACTACGTCCATCATTGCAGGAAAATCCTCAAAAACTGACGATGTCTTTATTAGTTCTTCCAAAGATTGAAGAAACTGTAGTTTTTCATCAAGTTCACTTGCTTCTTTCTTCTTGTATTCTGCCTGAAGAAGAAAATAACATTTATTTTTAGCAAAAGTCAAATTTACTTCTACAGTCAGAGTGAGTTGCAGTTCTCTTAGTGTGCACGGATATGATTCATACGCAGCTGTTTTTTCCTGCATGACCAAATTTGACTGAGAACATGCAATCTACATGAACCTGACTGATCCGCCTTCCTTCTGGCTGCTTTTGCTTTTTCTGATTTTCTAAATTGTTCTAAGAAACTTTTCAGAATTTTTTGAAATGTGCAAAACCAGGATGCGTCAGTTGCTTAAGCACTACATATTAACAACTCTGCATAGAGAGAAAAACACCCAACTGTGATACGCTTATAATGACTTACATAGTGTCTGTAGTTTTAATTTGCAAATAAATGTTTCATAGAAGTACCTTCAGCAACAATTAATTCAGCAGTGACTTTGTTCTTACTTTCGTCAGTGAATTTGTGACATAAACCAGGGACAGCAGAAAGATGAGGATTAAAACGTTGCTGTTTCTGACACCAGCCAGTCCTCTGCTCCTGAACGCTGCTGCTGCCATCACTGTGGAAATAAAAACAGCCTTTGAGCTTAAGAGAAAATGAAATAAAATAAAAGAAATGAATAAATAAAGAATCAAATCTATGTTTCCTCTTGTTATGTTAATAATATATTTTTTGTTTGAAATCTTAGGTATAAACCATCCTATGGTGCAGTTTTGCTGATCTTACCTGCCTGGTGAAGGGACAAACAGCTGTTTCACAGACTGAAAACACAAGGGAATCACACGCTACAAATACTTAATGTTCTCCTGATGTGAGCGGCTCTTTCACTTTATCTCGCAGTAGTGATGTGGTCTATGTGGCGGGGTGTGGTCTCCGGCCTGCTGCAGCAGAGGGGTGTTACAGTGAGCTCTCAGGGTGGTGTGGCTGAGAGGGCGGGTGGGACTGCTTAAGGTGATCATCTTCTTCTCTCTATTTTTCAATAGTGGTGACGGGGACGGAGACAGGAAGAACGTTCCGGCCGGAACGTCAGAACACAGTTGCTTTTATATACCAAGTTTATATGCTGTTTATTTAGCATTTAACCTTCTGTTAGTTTGAGCCAGCCCGCCGATATCATCCAATTAGTAAGGTGGGCAGTTTTAGTGTCGGATGAGCAGCAAGCTTCTTCTTCTATACTCTGGGACAATTTGGCAGCCACCCAGGTACCAAGACAGTTATAGAATTTACATTTTTGGCAGTGAGCAAACACTGGACAACAATCAGCCAGCTGTTTACTTTCTTGTAAAGAAACTCCCTATAAACAGGAAGAAAAGAGGAAAATACAATTATTGATTACATTGCAAGTGATACAGCTTGGAGCATGAGAAACTGTTGTCTTTCTTGTTTCACTCTGAAAATGCTTTTTGATATGACATTTATAAGAACAAGGCTTTGTAAATTTGATGTTTCATGGCCGTTGTAACACCCAGTGACACGTTAGACATGCATTTCGGGCCTATGACAGATCCAAACTGTACAAACATGTGAGTCACATCAAATTCCAAGCAAGTCTTTGTACTTAATATTGAGAGCAAACGAATTTAATAAATAATGAGGTTTTGAGTTTCACACCATGCACAGTTTATTTTTATCTAATGAACAGTATTGTAAACATGTACATTAAACATATTTAACAAACATGATTTCTTGTTTTCTTTCTCATTATGTTTCTAAAACTAAACTAAAAGTTAATTTATTCCTGTGTAAATAAATCTGTAAAACAGCGACTATAGGACGGGTCCCTTCATGGTTTTTTGATGAATGTTAAATCTTTTCACCACAATACAAAGTAAGAAGTGAAGCCTAGTTTTTTTTTGCACTTTAAACGTCTGTGAACTAAAATATAAAAATTATACAGACTATAAAGTAAATTTTCAGTGTGATTTTAAATTCAGCTCTAGTTTTTATTTCATAATTAATTCTAAATTGTAACATGTTACATTTCATTCTAACAGACTTATGTAATTTGTCTCATTTTAAGGGGATTATTACTTTCTTTAATGTTGTATTTATATGGTGATTGTTATTCTGTTTCTTTCACATCTGTTGTCAGTTTTTTATGTTACCACAACTGAAATTATTTCTTCTTCTCCACCTGTTTATTCAGCTCAGGATTTTCTTTCCACTTCTTGACTTTATCAACTTTCGAATATCAACTCCTTCATAGTTTTCTTAAATTAGAAATATTTCTCAATCACCTTACAGTCATGGGATCTCAGGCAACAGGCACATTATATAAGTACTACTTCTATTCTCCTGAAAATATTCATGAAGAAAAAAAATGATCTATTCATCTATTTGGATTTGTTTTTTTAAGTTAAATATTTCTGTTCTAATAGTTTTGTGGATACAAAATAATATGACAGGACTTGAAGGAAAGTAACACATTTACTCTCATTTGGGGGGACTGAGGATGGATCAGATGAGTTTGCCACCTACCTTGTGTCCTCATACCTGGTGGTAATGGACAGCATGTTGCCTTATCAGCACTGGGGTCTTTTGTTTGATGGTTCCACAGTGCCTCCCTCTGGCCGTGATGAAGTACTACACCCCTCTGCTCTTTCTATTACAGGGAATGTCTAGAAAGCACAAACCTTTAATAATCACAGCTGAGATCATAAACTGTAGTTATCCTTCCTTCCTTTCCTTCTTCCTTCCTCTTAAGCACTTAAGGGTTGCTGGAGATGGCTTGAAGACTATCCCAGCTTTCACAAGGTAAAACTCAGGGTACACACTTTACAGTTCACCACTCATGATCACATTCCCAATAGATGATTGTAATTCCCAAAAGAATCACCAATTAACCTAAAAAAGCAAGTTGTTGGACTGTGAGAGGGAGCCGGAGCACCCTCAGAGAACACAACATGCAAACAGCAGCCAGCAGATTCACATGCACGACCTTCTTGCTGTGAGGCAACAGTACCAACCACTGCACCACCGTGCTGACCTTAGAGCGCAGTCGTATGGTGGAAAATGTTACTGTGGATGCTTTAGATTATATTACATACAGAAAAAAGTACTGGTTTATTATTTTAGTGGGCAAAAGAGTCAAGACTGGATCTAAAGGATGTAAATGGACAAGCACAGTGCATTTCTACTCAGTCTGAACACTCGACACAGCCTCATTCACCCAGCTGCACACACATGATTAGGGGAAACTCAACATTCAGTATCTTCATTTTTTCATCAAAAGACTTTCTCTGTATCTCTGCTCTGTTTGTTTTGACTTGAAACACTAAATAAAGTTTTACTGCACATCTGTCTCTATTGTTTAATCAGCAGCTGTAATACTAAACTGTCCAAAATGTTAAAGTCTACATTTAGTAGATTTAGAGATATTTATTTCACCACTTTAGTTAATGATACTTTATAAACCTATTCTGCTGTTTAACAAAGACAGTATCATCATGTTTAAAGCACTTTTCAATCTGACAGCAGCACTCAGTTCTCCTGCACATGTGTGATCTTGGAGTGAACTGAAGGTTCAGATGCATCTCTCAGGTCCTGTGTGGAAACTTTGCTGGACTTTGTCTGTCTGTTAAAGATGTGATTTTCAGATGCTATTCAGCTGGTGTAGATAGTGGGGGTTTAGGTCTGAAACATCTTCTTTTGTCCTCATTCATCCAGTTTCATGAGATAAAGTTTGGTACAAGGACTGGATTGAAAAAAGACTGAAAAGAGAAACTTTGAAAGAGTTTTAGAAAGCCTGGAGGAAAAGCAGTGCTTGTTTAATCAAATGTAATAAGACACATTGTTTAAATGTCCCAAAGTAAAGAGATCTCTCTGTGAACCTTTAATTCGTCACCCTCTTGTGGCAGCAGCTGGCTACTGTTACTTGCACATGTGCATTGTGGTTTTTTATTACATTATAATTTAATACAAAACCCTTTAATTAAATTAGTGAGTTGAAGTAATATATGAAATATTAGTGTTAGGTAAGTCCCAGAGTTCAGTTTATTGGACATTAGCTACATTTAATAAGAAGATATGAGATCCAAATATAAGCTTATGTCAACACATGTTCATTTTGATGAAGTTTACTGAACAAATTTGAATCATCACAACAACCAAAATGTTAGCAACACATCATAAAGTTTATTATTATAACTATGGTAACCATGTTGTCCAGAATCGTGACATCGCACCCATTTAGAATCTTACCACCACTTTGATCCTCTGACCTTTGATCCTTAAACCCATAAATAGGGTGAGAAGCAACAACTTTTAGTCCGTTATTGCAGCATTTATGTTCGCAGCTTCGACTGTTCGTGACACAGATTTAGAGTCTTACCACCAACGTGATCATTTGATCTAAAACCGACAAATAACGGTCAAAAACAACGACTTTAGTCCATTACTGGCAGCATTTCTGTTGCAGCCCTCAACTGTTCACCATTAGAACATTTGGATCCTGACTACAGACTCCAACATGTCTCAAGGAAGAACCAAAAGTCAAGAAGTTGACCCCGCGCTCTTCCCTGGGATGAACCAGAAGACCCTTACCTCTCCTCTCTTCCTTGGGATGAACAAGTAGAGTTAGAAGAAAAGCGCTTGGAAGAAATGGAGAAGGAAAATCTTCTTAACAGAGAGAAGATTGTCTTATTGATGGAGGAAAATGAGAGACAGAGCGCTCAATTAAAAAAAATGTCCTACCTGCTCCAAGAAAAGGAGAGTATTATTGAGGAAAAAGATGGGATATCAAAGACATGGAGGAAAGAACCAAGAGCTCCAAGGAAAGCTGGATGAAGCTCTAGAAAAAATGAAAGAAATCCTCCAGTGAGAAACAACAGGACATGAGAGAAAGACAGATGCACGATCAACTGAAAAGATGGAGATCAAATACAGAGTGGTAAAAGCAAGGGATGAAAAAATCAGGAAACAAATAAAGAGGTTCTTCAAGAGAAAAGGCAGCAGCAGATCAAACAAAAGCGAATGGGCCGCGAGCTTAAGAACATCAAGAAACAAAATGACGAGCTGCAAGTAAAGCTTGATGAAGCTCTGCAAATAAATGAAGCGATCCTCGACGAGAAAAACCAACAGGACATAAAGCAGCAAGACATGGAGAGCCAACTCCAACACATGGAGGGAAAAGACAGGATGCTGCAGGCAAGGCTTGAAAAAACAATGCACAAATATGACGAGTTGCTGCAAGAGAAAAAGCAACAGGAGATGAAACAAAAAGAATTAGATTGCAAGATTCAGAACATGGAGAAAAACAATGAAGGCTTGCGAGTAAAGCTCAATGAAGCTTTACAAAAAAATACAGAAATCCTTGAAGTGAAAGAACAACTGGACATAAACCAGGGAGAAATGCAGTGCCAGCTCCAAGGCATGGAGGGAAAATGCAGAGCACTGCAGGCAATGCATTATGAAACACAGAACAAATATCAAGAGCTGTGTGAAGAGAAAGAACAACAGGACATAAAGCAGAACGAAGAAAAACTTCTTCTTGTCCAGGACTTTGAGAAGACAAAGCAAAAACTGCAAGAACTTGGCAACAAAATTAAGTACACAACAGCTGAACTGGAAGGAGAAAAGGAGAAAGTGCAAAAACAGGAGGCAACTTCTAATGAGTTGAAAGAAAGGCTCGAAGACAAACAAGTCGAATTAGAAGAAGTGGAGAAAACATGCAGGAGACTTGAGAAGGACAATACAGAAACAATCGATCAGCTGAGAACCCTCATCCTAGAGAAAACGGTTCTCGTGGAAAAGCTCCTGGAAAAGAAGAAGAAACGCTTCCGCTTCTTCAGGAGGAAGGACACTCATGCTTTGTCTGGTTTTCCACTGCTGATGTCACCTCGTCTTCCTCCACCTCTGTTCCATCGTAATTTTGACCTCCCCTCTCCTGCCCTCTCCCTCTCTCCGGACACCTTGACACCTCTCCCTCCCCTAGCTCCCTTGAACTCCTAACACCTGTCCCATCTCCCTCCCCCCTCTCTCTCTTTTCACCCTCACCCCCCAACCAGTCCCGACAGTTGACTGCCCCCTCTAGAGCCTGGTTCTGTCATAGGTTTCTTCCTTTAAAGGGAGTTTTTCCTATCCACCGTCGCCTAGTGCTTGCTCAGAGGGGATTGTTGGGGTTTTCTCTCCTCTATCTCTTTCCTCCTTTCTACCCCTTTCCTTGACACCCCCCCCTTCTATTTCCTCAATAATTTAATAATAAACACAACTGGCTGCATTTTAAATGTGTCTGATCAATGTCTTCATTCAAGAATGAATTGTCTTTGTCACAGAGTCATGTGTATTTTGTGTTTTCCTCGGGCTGGTGATCCTCGCGGTTGTTCAGCCCAGGAGTCCAGATTATTCGTGTTTTAATCACATTTAGTGTTACATTTTAGATCACCACGATAGGATATCCACAATTTAGGATTCAGGCATTTGTTTTAGTTCGATATTGTAATCATTCTGTGATTGAGTAGTTTACAGAACCAGCAGTTAGCAGCAATAACTTCAAATCAATGACATTTGCAAGCATTCCTTTATACACAGCATTTCAGTCAGGTTGAGGTCTGGACTTCCATGATGTAGATTTGCTCCTGTGCTTGGGGTCATTATCCTGTTGCATGGCCTAATTTAGAAGAAGCTTTATCTGTCGGACAGACAGCCTCACATTTGACTCTAAAAAACTTTGGCATACAGAAGAGTTCGTTGACTGCAAGGTGCTTTATTGCTTGTGTCTGCAGAAGAAGCTCAAATCACCACACTTGAACCAGCATATTTGACAGTGGGTTTGAGGTGTTTAAGTGTTTGAGTGTCTGAAATACTGACATGTGAACGCCAGAATATAATGGTGAGATTTTAATGCTGGTTAGATTGCATACACACTGCACATTATCAGGTTTTACACTTTTGCATCTGTGACCATTCAAACACCAGACAGTACTGAATGTTTCTTCTTTCTTTGTGCAACTTTACAATCTTAATGTCCATTTTTGGGTTTTGGGGTTTTTTAGGGAAAGAAGGGAAGTTTTATTGTTAATGATCAGTATCAGTGATTGATCATTACAGTGACACAAATAAACTTGAATTATAGCCATAATCCTGATTATCAGTCAATACAAAACACATTCAGAAGTCATGTTTTCACAGATTTATTTTGATATTACATCATATTTTTAAGAGGAACATTCATTAGGCTTAAACAAAATCATACAAAAGAATTGTAACGCTTGCATATTGTTAACCTAGAAGTACTTTTAATCTTTGTTAGGTTTTTCTAAAAAGAATTTGGCAAACACCCTTTTTTGAATGTCATGCTCTTGCAGGCTGCAGTAACATTTGAGTTTTGTAAGTGCAAAGGTTCATTCAAACAGGTGGTGACATTACAATCCTTGGTTTATCTACATTTTGGAGCTTGTCAACATTCAGCATTTCCAAAAGCAGAATAAAAATTTGAAAAAAAAAAATTCAGTAAGCTTGAAGATATATTTACATGTACATTTATTTTCCTTCCTTTTGGTCACACTAATTCTGCCTCTGATGCTTCTGACTTCAGATGTTAGTAAAAAAAATATTGTTAATTGGGCAAAACTGTTTTTTGTTTTTTTTTTAAACATATCAGGAGTTTTTTTTCCCTGACATCATCTAAACACAGGTCCTTTGCAATACTGATAAAGTTTCTCTGTACTTTGCCACATTATATTACAGCAGATCTAGAAGTTGTATCTAAATGGCGATTCTCCGTTAATGAATTTGTATAAGGTCAAGTCCTGGATATTTTACTAACTGTAACAACAAACCACTGCTTCCTACTGTATGCATTATAATCTACAGCATCTACAAAGACACCTTCCAACAAACAGCTCAGCTATGATAATTAAAGGTTTGTGCTTTCTAGACATTACCTGTAATGGAAAGAGCAGAGGGGTGTGGTTCTTCATCACGGCCAGAAGGAGGAACTGTGTAACCATCAAACAAAAGACCCCAGTGTTGATAAGGCAAGGTACTGTACGTTACCACAGGGTATGAGGATACAGGTAGGTGGCAAAATCATTCAATCCATCAACAGTCACCGCAAATCAGAATAAATTTGTTACGTTCATTCAGGTCCTGATGTATTTTTATAGCTGCATAAAACTACTGAGAGAAAGATATTAAACAAAAAAAAAGATTAATCCAAATAGATTCAATTAAATGTCTCTTTTTTTAACCCGTCATGAACTTCAGTGGTATTTTTAAGAGAATAGTAGTAGTTATGAAAGGGCAGTACTTCAGAAAGTCTGAGGATCCATGAGTGCAAGGCCATTCAGAAATAGTCACGATACATCTTGACCCCGCTCTAATTTGTGAGTGAAAACTATGAAGGTGTGGATATTTGACAGTTTATAAGGTCCTCTCTCTTTTTTTTTTCCTTCTTGAATTTGTCTTTCAAGTGGAAGACATTTGATTTCAGACGGGATGATAAGGCACAGCCCCTCACAAGCTCAGGTCGATGATGATGTGCTCAAAGATCTGCGTGTTTCCCTTGAAGCTGGAGGAAAAAATAAAGTCCCTGCGGTCGGTAGATACCACGGTGAAAGAGCGTGGGGCTTGGATGTACACCTCCTTAAAGCGTTCAAACATTTTGTTGTCCTCATCCCACAGGTAGATCTGTGAGAAGGCGTAGTCGCTTCCCAGAGCCAGATAGTAATGTTCCTTGAAAGAGAACGGCTGGAGAATCATGGAGCCTCGAGAGGGCAAAGCTTGGATCTCAGCAAACTGTTTGGTGCCCCAACGCAGAACTTTGGAATCACCGATATACCGCGTCATAGCCAGGTAGAGCTCCTCCTTGATCTGAAAGTGTTTCACAACCACTACATCCTCCATGTTGGGGTTCTCACCCTGCAGGATGAACTTCTGGTTGCTCCGGCTCCACTGGTAGATCACTGGAACCTGTGAGCGGCTCGCTAGAATAATGTGAGCTTTCCCATCCAAGTCGAGAAACTCTACATCCGTGTCGCAGTACCACTCCTGCAGTGACTGGTACGAATAAAAGCCATTATCATTCCACTTGTAGAGGGTGGAGAGGCCAGCTTTTGAGCTGTCAGCAATCACAAAGAACCAATCAGAGCCAATCTGGAAGGCCTCAATATCATTGGGCTTAGAGATCTTGGACACCTCGATATCCTGGAACTTATTGAACCTGCTTTGGTCGTCATCAAACTTGTAAATGTGGGAACCACCAAACAGCTGAGCCACAATGACAAACACCTCATTTTCGATGATAACAGATTTGCACCCCACAATGGACTGAGCTAAAGGGCAGAGAAACACATGAATCGCGTGAGAATGAAACTGGGAGCATTCTGGGAGTGTTTGTTAGCCTAATGTGTGATTTAGACTTCCTAACTTACAGTGTCACTTGAAACTCCCTTTAACCCTCCACCTAACCTTCCACGTAACCTGACATGCAGAGATGTAACTACACGTTGGGTCGACACAGCCTGCAAGGACTTAAATTGTTAGAAGGTTGCGCTGCAGAATCAAGAGGGGTTTCCAGTTATGTCGTAAGTTAGGACACATTTCCTGCAGAAGGCGAAATCAAACTTTACCTGTGATGTTATCATAAGTCCTGAAGTTCATTTCTATGTGGTCCCACTGGAAAATCATACAGCTCTCTGTGCTGGGAGCAGAAATGGCCACGTAGACATCATTCTTATAGCTGAATGTGTCAACAGACAACGATTCTGAGACAACAGACTGATGAAGGATGAAATCTGTGGAAAGGAACATTGGGAAATATATTTTTCACAAACCAACAAAGCCACGTTAAATGAATAACCTCTACACTTCTTAGAAAGACTCTGCTGAGTTCTCTGATCCTGATCTCAGCTGGACATGAGAGAAGGGCAGCTGGCTCAGGTGTTTCTCACCTGTGGAGACACACTCATTCTGCAGGCTGGTCATATCATTGAGGCGCTTGCCCTTCATGTCCTCTGGTCCAGCACACACAACATCCGACACTGTGGCATTGGTGTTCTTTAACCACGTCATAAGCCACTTGGCTCTGCAGTCAAATTCAAAGGCATTGCCTCGCAGGTCCCTGCAGAAAGGGACCTGCGATGTGGCATGGTTGTGGAGTATTTCAGAAAATGCTGATCTTCTGGGATTTCTAAGCACAATCATTTCTAGGGTTTACAGAGAACTGTTCAAAAAAACCTGGAAATATCAAGTGAGCAGCAGTTCTCTGGGTAAAAATACCCTTTTGCTGCCAAAGGTCAGAGGAGAATGACTAGACTGCTTAATGTTGATAGGAAGGCAATAGAAACTCAAATAACAACAGGTTAAACTGAGGTGTGCAGAAGACCATCTCTGAACACATGAGATGCTGAACCTTGAAGCGGACAACTGCAGAAGACCACATCTGGTGCCACTCTTTCAGCTAAGAGGAACAGGAAACTGAGGCTACAATGACAGGGGCTCACCAAAAAATGGACAGCAGAAGACTGGAAAAACGATGCCTGGTCTGATAAGTCTCACCTTCTGCTGCAACGTTTGGATACTAGTGTCAGAATTTGGCGTAAGCAGATGAGCACATGGTTCCATCCTGCCTTATATTAATGGTTCAGGATATTTTCTTGGCACACTTTGGGCCACATCATTTAAACACCACAGCCTGCCTGAGTATTGTTGCTGATCATGCGCATTTGCCATGTTACAAAACTCAAATGATCAGAATCAGAATCGTGTTTATTGGCCATCTATATGTGCAGACACATACAAGGAATTTGGTTCCGGTAGATGGTGACTCTCAAGCACAGCAATGTAAATCACACACACACACACACACACACACACACACACACACACACGTGTCTATATATACACATTACACATGCATACACATACATACACAAAGCTGTGTAAACCAACTATAAATAACCAATCTAAACTTGTATACATAGAATACAGGATGACAGAAATGAAATGAGGTGGAGTGAATACTACAGAATGTACATAAGGTGCAGTTGCAGTCTGGCAGTGGGAGCAGTACGACAGGTCAACTGTTTAGGAGGGAGATGGCGAGGGGAAAGAAACTGTTCCTATGTCGGGTGGTCCTGGTCTGCAGGCTTCTATACCGTCTGCCAGAGGGCAGCGGGTCAAAAAGTCTGTGTCCAGGGTGTGAGGGGTCTGTGATGATTTTCCCTGCCCGTTTCCTGGTTCTTGAGAGGTACAGGTCCTGGATGGAGGGCAGAGGGGTGCCGATGATCCTTTCTGCTGCCCGTACAGTCCGCTGCAGTCTGCTCCTGTCCTGTTTAGTGGCTGCACCATACCAGACTGTGATGGAGGAGCACAGGACAGACTCAGTGACTGCAGTGTAGAACTGGATTAGCAGCTCCTGTGGAAGACTGTACTTCCCCAGTTGTCTCAGGAAGTACATCCTCTGCTGGGTCTTTTTGAGGATGAAGTTGATGTTGGTCTCCCACTTCAGGTCCTGGGAGATGGTGGTACCCAGGAACTTGATCTCAAGCTGGTTTCTTGAACATGACAATAAGTTCACAGTTCTCAAATGGTCTCCACAGTCACAAGGTCTCAGTCCAACAGAGCATCTTTGGGAGGGGGAAGAACAGGATTTTTGCATCATGTGAAACAACAAGTCAGCAGCCACTGCAGCAAAGCTATCATGTCAACATGGACCAACATCTGTTTCCAGCACCTCTTTGAAACTAATCCAGAAATAATTAATGCAGTTCTGAAGGCAAAAAGGCGTCTGAGTAATAACAAGGTGTAACCAGTAAAGAAGCTGGTGTACTTTGGTGTGATGAATGAAAAGAGAAACAAAGACTGTTTTCTAGTTTTACTGGAACCACTAGAGGGTGTGTAACCAACAACTGCCTACCCCACTGGAAAAATGCCAGCATCCAACAAAAAAGCCTCATTCCCATTAAAACAGCATCATTTTTCACAAAACTGATGTAGAGCTTTATTGAGGTATGATAACTTCAATTTCACAGCATAACTTCATCATGCTGTGAAGCCTCTGTTCTTGTCTTCGAAGTACTTTGATTAAAAAAAAACAAAACAACAACAACAAAGAAACTCACAGGTACTCCAGATGTGGCAGGCCTGAGAATGCATCATCTCTTACAGTTGTCAGGGAATTGGAATTCAAAAGCCTGCAAAAAATAAGCAAACAAACTACTACAGTGCAGCCAACTGCAGAAATGCAATGCTTCAGGCTTTTCTCTAAAACATAGAACAGATTAAAATGTTTCATCTTCACAGTAACACAATCAGTTTGGTTCCAAAAACAGAGCCAAATGCTGTTAGCACAATTCTTATAGCAAAGTCCAAATAAAATTGAGTTAAATTAGGTATTATACCACCATAGTTTATGGCCTCTTGTCATTTAAATTCACAGTTTTAATGAAAAATGCCATCATTTTTTGCGGTATGTGGGCCATGTGTAAGCGCATTGTGTGGGCCAGATCCGGGTCATACCAATTTTGCTATGTGGGTTGTTGTGTTCTCCCGCAGAGCTGTGTTCCTTTTTTGTGTGTTATCTGAGAAAAGTTATTGTTTTGAGTTGTTGCTCCTAAACCTGCTTTTAATTTCTTTAGAAGCTTAGCAATAAAGCTGTTAACTCATTAATCTTTGTGTAGGCCTATATCATTAGAGTAACATTTAAGTGTGAACCAAAATCATACAAAAGAATGGTAAAGCTTGAGATCATTCACATTGAAGCATTTTTCTACAGTCATTGGTAAGGATCCACTGCGATCAGTGACATCAGAGTGACGTCTTTTCTATTTCATTTTTGGACGTACAATTTTGATTCACTGACGCGCCAAGCAGTGTGTCTACGGAACGTCTAATGTTGACATCCAGAGGACCTCCGTGTACCGGCTAACTATAGTCCAAATGTGGTCGTTGTGGATGTCTTTTCAACATCAAATGTTTTTATACTGCTTTTATCGGCTCTGTAGTCACGTTTCCAAAAGGTGGAGGGCATGTTTTCTGTACATAATATGCAAAATATGCACATCAACAAAGATTGTCAAACAGATGGTCCAGTTCATACATACACACTTACATATACACAAACTTCTTGTACTTTCCGTCACAACTTCTCTCAATCCAGCTACTGATCACAAACACATTCACTTCCCTCATCACAGTAAAGCAGCATACTTGTAAACAGTGTTGGTCAAGTTACTTGAAAAAAGTAATCAGTTACTAATTACTGATTACTTCCCTGAAAAAGTAATCCCGTTACTTTACTGATTACTTATTTTCAAAAGTAATTAATTACTTAGTTACTTAGTTACTTTTTAAAAAGACGATTTACAACCTGAATAGGTGATAAAGCGATAGATCTTTCAGCCCAATTCTACTTTTTCTGCATAATCCATCATACAAAATGTAATCAAATGGAAACGTCTCTTTTTAAAACTTTAAACTTTAAATCTTTTAACTTTATGCATCAAGCAAAAACTTAATTATATGCAACATTCTCTGACTGGAAGAAATTTGTTTAACATTTAAACCTATTTTCTGCACATTCCAGCACATAAAATAAAATATTTTTTTGTATTTACACTCACTCTTTCAAATAGATGAAAGTAAAACACAGCAGAAAATAAATAAAATCAAAGACTAGCAGTCCTGTTGCTCTATTTTCACCTGTAAAGCAGGACTGGGGTAGGCGGAGGTTTACCCTGATGCAGGTGTGCCGCAGCGGTCAGTGGAAGAATCCGCGAGTTTATCTGTGAGTTTCACATTACGTCGTAGCGCACTCGCTGCTTGCTTGGAAGTTTAGGGGTTTTTTCGCTGTAAAAAGAAGTTTTCTTCCCACGCACAACGGACACTAATGTTTTTGTCACTTTTTATGGAATCAAACTCAAAATAAGGTCAGTACTTCCACACTTTGCTGCATGCTACACTCTCTCCCGCACTTGATATATTATGATCTGCACACAGCTGTTGTCACGAACGTCGCACTCGCTTATGTCACTGTCATGAGACATTCTCGCAAAAAATCACTGTTTTAGTAACGCAGTAACGCAGCGTTCCTACGTGAAAGTAACGGTAATCTAATTACCGTTTTTGCAGTAGTAATCCCTTACATTACTCGTTACTTGAAAAAGTAATCAGATTACAGTAACGCGTTACAAGTAACGCGTTACTGCCCATCTCTGCTTGTAAAAATGAACCATATATAATTCAAATGCTCTTTTAAACCCATTAAACATATTGTATTACTTTTAAAAGGAATTACAGAATTTTTAAAAGAACTTCAAACATTATTATTTTACATTTTAACATGGAACTCATCGTTTTTAATTTCATGTAATTATAACAGCATTCATAGATGGTCTTACCCAAAACTCCCTAGAACATGTACTGCTTTTTACATTTTTGATTCTGCCGCAAGTCCCGTGGAATTTAGACCCATTAAACACTGTTAACAGCACGTGTTACTGAAGGGATTTAAGAATAATATCGTGACATAGTGTCTGCAAAGCATCAAGATATGACTCCAAGATTATTGTTCATTTACGATTGAACACAGTCAGAACCCAAGGTTATTATTATAATCCATTTCCTCTCAATAAGTGATATAAACAAGCTTTCATCACTTCCACGTCGCCTTGGCAAGCGGAGAAACGCTCGGATAGACCCTAATCAGGATTTATCCTGCTTTTCTCTCAGAAACCAGGCCTGGCTGCGCAGATCAGGCTGGAAACACCTTTCCCCCCCTCAGTCGTTCATACGAAAAAAACAAAACAAAAAACGATGAAACAAACATCGCAGACTCACTGGATTACAATAAGCGTTTGGCTTCGTCTCACTGATAATTTCCTCTGGAAGTAAACGGAGTGCGGTTTTAACGGTGTTTCTCTATTTCAGCCACAGATTCTGGTAAGTTATTGTAATCAAACTATGACTTTATCACCTTCAGCCTGAATGAAAACCATTAACTTGCATGTTCGCATTTCTGTTCGTGTTCGTATTTTGCGTTAAAATCGGTACTATTTGCTTCACATTCCAGTAAAATACTTGATTGGAATAGTTATAGTTCGTTATTAGTTTCACGTCCGCATTCCGGTTTCAAAAACAAAAAGAAAAGTAAGCTGCAGCGTCAGGTCTGATGGAAAGAAAATAGATTTCTTCTACAGGAAGTGTCAGTAGCTCTGATTTTTCTTGTGAATGCTGTAAGTTATGTCAGAGTACTCGATTACAAGTTTACACAAAACCCAGTGAAGTATAATTAATAATAAAAATGTATCAAAAGTGAGTAAAAGTACTTTAATTGTAATAAATTAGTCCCTATGAGTGATATGTGACATGCTGAGAATTATAAAGAAGCCTGAATGGAAAACATGTTAGCTGGATCTGGTTCACTCTCTCCAAAGAGTCTCAGCATATATTTTAGGAATCATGTCTTAATTAAAGACCCAAGAGAAAAAAATTAATGACTCCTTGGATATCAGGCTCAAACATGTTTGATTAACAGTAGTTTAATGTTTGTGTTTTATGGTCATACCATGTTTTTAAGTGTAAAATCACAGGCTTAGAACTCGTAACTATAACTGTAAAGTACTATAAAGTAGTGAAGTACTTCTTCTTTAGTGAATATATTTCTTTTCCTCCACCAGTTTGCACTAAACCATCCAGCTGTAAACTTTGTCACTCTCAGGTGTTTTTGTTTGTATTTTGTGTATTTTATTTGGCCTGACTATTTTTCTCTTTTCCAGATGAAAACAACAAGCTGATTGTTTAGTCGGTGAGGCTGAGAGAGCTGGTGGGGTATCAGCCATGGGTCGAAAGCTTGATCTGACAGGACTGACAGACAACGAGGCGGAGCACGTGCTGCAGGTGGTGCAGAGGGACATGAAGCTGCGCAAGACGGAGGAGGAGAGACTCAGGTGAGTTTTGACCTGTAAATGGAGCAGAAGTGGAGCTCCAGGTGTTTTATGTTTAGGAAGTGAACCGTACTGACTTTCCCCCATCCTGCTGTTTTTCTATTGCAGCTTGGTTTCTCTCACTGTTCATATGAGTGTTTGACAGTTTTGAACTTCCTTACCTCTGATGAAATCTTATTTCTTTGAGTCTGCTAGTAAATGTGAAACTGCTGGATAATCAGCTTATCAAAGCGGTTTATAAAAGTACACTTTTTCTGTTCTTAGTGTTGCAAAAAAACAAGAACCTAGGATTTATTATTGCAGATATTCTTTTATTTTTGGTTTCCATTTGAGTAGATCTTGGGCTAGACAGAAAGAGGGATTGTGGAAATTAAAATTGTGCAGAGACCACGGAGACGCACTTGTGTGCCGAGAAGTCATGAACATCACAAAATGTTGTTTCCTTCCCTGAGATGCTCTGCTGGGCCTTTACTGTGGTTACCTTTAGATGCTGTTTGTTTGTGAGTTTCTCTGCATCCAGTTTTGTATTTTATTTATTAATTGAAAAGCCTCCTCTGTTGGACTGAGATCAGGTGACTCACTTGGCCATTGGGAATGGGAACTATGTCTCATTTCTTTGCTTTTGCAGTTGCAGCATTTGGCTGAATCTGAGTAGATAGATCAGCCCTGTACACTTCAGAGTTCATACTGCTTCTTCTATCCACAGTCACATCATCAATAAACACTAATGACCCAGTTCCACCAGTTCCAATGTCATACCATTGCCTCCACTGTGTTTGACAGATATGTTGTGTTTCAGATTATGAACTATTTCTACCATTGATGAAAATATAAAGTATGGCTATGAAAACAAAATGAAGAACATATAAGTAAGTAAGGCACTGTGTAACCAGTATACCTTTAAGGTCTTTTACACCAATTTTCTCAGGCTGCTTTTCTTTAGCACAATTTAATTTGAGGAATTTTTAGACCTTGGTGGAGATTTCCTTTCCCGCCTCTTTGCTCTGAAGTGTGTCCTAAACACAGTAGCCAGGAAGTGAAGCCTTTTTCCGCTGCACTCAGACCAGCTTCCTCCTTCACCCCAACCTCAACATATATAGATACAAAGGCACAATAACGTGGTAAACAGGTGGGTTTCATTCCCTGTAGCCTCAGAATGAGGGTTACACAATAGTGGAAAATGATTTGCCTGTTTAACAAAAAAAGAGTCCTTGCTGGTCCTGGTGCTTTATTTAGAAAAACTCTCACCTCTTACAGCATTATTCCACTGTTTACCAAAATGCTTTCAGTGGTCTGAAAACCCATGAGAAGGACCACACATACAAGATGAATCTAATCGTCAGGATTTCCTTTAGATTTTTATCAGCAAAAGCCCTTTTATGTGGACATCTGGCTTGATTAATTAAGTCTTTATCTGTAGTGTTTGATAATGTAACTTCACAGCTAGATTTAAAAAAAATATATATATATTCTTAAGAGTATGTCTAGTGTGTGCTCATCAGCCCAGTGGTCTATTATAACTTCCCATAAGAACTGTTTATTGTTGTTGCTATTACCCTCCAGTCTCACTCTGTCCACACACTGAGGACAGGAGGTTTCAGCCTGTAGGTCAGACTAAGCATATGTTTTGAAAGTATTTCATATTTAATATGAAATGTTTTACTTTATAAGCCACCTATCAGATTAGTTAGCTACATTAGCTACATTCACATTAAAAAAAAAGCAGATGGATGCATTTTTCATTACCACATACTGAAGATGAAACAGGGTCCACAGAATTATCAATGAAACACCATAAAATATCCCTGAATCTCTTCAGACGCAGTCTTTGAGGACCAGCAAACACATTTTCAGCCCGTGGTCTTTTCTTTAAACTTTTAATCTATGCTTTTTCAGATTATTTTCCGGTTACATTTTAGAGGAAAGTGTCTGTAAAGTTGAGGAAACAGAGACACCATAATATAACTGTAAGAAAAATATGCTTTAAAGAAGTGAACTTTAGTACATTAGACGGGCAGGTGGTTGTTACGTACCATACTTTAACTGACACGAGTTGTAGAAATAGTGAAAAACTAAACTATACAACTAAAATTTATAACCCTTCGGTTGCATATATATATTTGGTACATTCACCTTAACTTATTTTCCCAACTCCAAAACTCTAACTCTATCTAAATCTCTGTGACAGTCTCGATCCAATGTTGTGTCCATATTCAAAAATCTGTGTATTTGCTTCACTGTACCTGCATTAATGTTTAAAAAGGCCCATCATCACTATCTGAGGCCACTGAAACAACAACGGTTTCTCTACTTGAATCATATATGCAACTGAAAGTGGTTTTTCTGTTAAATCCCCACATGACATGACCAGAAGTGATTACTTGGTGAGCTTTCTACATTCCTTAACTTCAACAAGTGTTGCTAAGCAAAGCGCTTACCACCAGCTAATCTTGTAATTGTTTACCCGGCATGATTAGACATTGTTGACATTGTCTGAGTTCACAGACATGCTTTTGCCCAAAAGTGAAGTTATTTCTTTGGTCAAAACAATAATAAATCTATACTGCAGTTTTTAACAGCTGATAAATGTCGCCAAAGATCTCCACAGCCAATCCCCTCTTTAGCAGAAGTACTTGACACAAAAGGTCACGTACTGCTTTCAGTCATCACACGTATGAGTTTAATCTGTCATGTCATTTCGATTGTTCACTTTTCTGCTTCCTCACTCCCGAACATGTTACGTGGGCTCTCACTTCATGCATCTTGCTTTTCAATTTCTGCACCGACATCCCTGAGATGAAACCCAGGAGTGTTCATGCATCTGAAACAGCAATCAGAGGGCAGAGATGAAGTTAGGAAAGGAATAGAGATGAGCGAAGAACAGGAAAACACATCTGGATGCTGTTGACTTTCTTTGTGACCTCTGGTGCATGTTTTTCTCACGAAAGGAGGAACTTTAAGATGTTCAGGACTGATTTGGATAACTGAAATGTCACACATGTATTTTATAACGATCTGAGATGATATTATGTGTGATAAAAATACTATTCTGTTTTTCTCAAGAATGTTCAAGCATAACTACTTCATTAGATAATAATAGAAAAGGAAGAAAGACACAAAAACACAAATAAATACTCCAGATGAGATTTATTTTTAAAGCAGTGTGCTGGGGATTTCTGAAGCTAAATACAGCATCTGTTGATTTTACACTAACCCAGTGCTAATACTTAGTTGGACTCCTTTGTGCCCTCAGAACTGCCTCAATTCTTCATGGCATGGAAGGGCAGAAACATTTCTCAGACACAGTTGCTGCAGATTTGTAGGCTGCACATCCATAATGCAAATCTCCCATTCTCAATCCAGCAGAGCATCCCAAAGGTGCTCTGCTGGATTGACATCTGGTGACTGTGGAGGCAAACTCACTGTTCAAGAAACTACTTTGACATGATTTGAGTTTTGTGACATCGCGTGTGGTTATAAAGGGATCGAAAAGGGACCAAAATACCAGCACAGAAAAAAATATTAGAAGCATTCTTGGTTGTAGTGAGTGGTTATTTGAGTTACTATTCCCATCAGCTGAAAGCATACTGGACATTCTCCTCTGACCTCTGGCATCAATGAGGCATTTTCACACACAGAACTGCTGCTCACTGTTTTTCAAAGCTTTCTCTGTAAACCCTCGAGAGTTTGTGAAATACTCTGACCAGCCAACAACCACGCCACATTCAAGGTCACTTAAATCCTGTTTCTTCCTCATTCTGATAATCAGTTTGAACTTCAGTAAGTCATCTTGTACATGTCAACATCAGAAATGAACTGAATTGTATCCCAGCTGTGATCAGAGACAAGTTAAATGCACATTGCAAAAAAGGTGATTTTGCAAAGCTTTTCTTAGACATGGTTCCCATAATTGAAATGACTGAACTAAAATTGATCAGTAGATGAGAAAAACAACTATAAATGAGTTATAATGTTGCCGTATAGATGCTAACATGTAAATAAGGTATCAGACGTTTCCATGCATCAGCCTAGAAGTTGATGATATATGAGAGATTAGCTGTCCTGGAATTGTGAATAGTGAAAACCTCCATTCACCAGATACCCAAATCCTAAATCTTTAAACACAGCTGTCCCCTGCTGTTCAGAAGCAGCACAGCAGGCACATTCATTTGGTAAGATACACTGTTTACAGAGAACAACATGACTCGTCTTTTTATCTTCTTATGACAAAAGATAACTGATCCCCATTCAAATCTTCAAACACAAGAAAAATGAACTAAGCTCCATTCAGACAAATGCCAGCAGACATTAGTTAGCTTATCACCAAGAAGCAGACTTTATGTGAGGATTACTGCAGCTGACACAGCCTGAGCCTCTTCTTGTTTGTTCTCTTTGAATGACCGAAGCTCAAAAGCTTCTTTCGCTGAGGGTGTGTGAGGATAAAGCTGCAGAGTGCTGCGAAACATTACTGTACATGTCTTATTAGGTCCAAAAAAGGTCCACAGCCATTTTATGTTGGGTATCATGGGATGCTGTATGTTTCAGGTATGTTTGTGCATGTTTCTTCACTTTCTTGATGTTATTACCTCACAGTCTCTGTCTGAGTCTGGTTGATGCTGTTGTGTCTGGGAGGTATTTATATCGTCCACTGAGCTTTATTAATGGATGTGGTGAGGCAGTGAGGGGCATCTGAGGGAGACTGTAAAATTTTTATGGTTTTAAAGTTACAAGTTTCATTTAAATATTTGTGGTTAACCCTTTTTAAAGGACTTCTAAGTCATATAACTCTACAGAGCTGAAGTGATTAGCCAACAGAACCAAAGCTTGCTATCATAATTGTTCTTTAAAAAAAAAAAAAATCAAAGTTCATCTTTTTCATCATCGCGGATGTGACTTTTTGCTGGTTTCCATTAAACAGGCAACTTTACATCTTTGAGGCTACTTTTGACATACAGTGGATAAACTATTGATTAACAGAGAAGCTGACACATAATTTAACTCTGAAAATATTCATATGTTGTCTGAGTTTTTGCTTTGACCTTTTGTCACATATAATATTATCTTTTTCTCTTTTAAAGAAACCCCTAATTTTCCATAAATCACATTCTGTAAACTTACTTTAAAAAACATTGTCACGTGCAGAATGAGGAATTTATTTTGGTGCTTTACATTTTGAATTTCATGTCATCAGAAACTGAAATGAAACCAACCTGCATACCTGCAGAAGCAGTTCCTGCCTCTCTCCTCATCTTGTCAGACTCCATCAGTTTCGAGCTGTAATAATTTATAAATGATTCAGTTATGGCTGATGCTCCTGCTGTGATGATGTGAAAATAATGGATTTTTTTTCTAGTGCCACCTACACAGTTACACTTTCTCTGCCTCTCCTGCTTTGCCTTCATTTGTTTGACTAATTTCATGTTCCATCATGTTGGAGCTCCTGTCAAATCATCTGCTTTTGTCTGTATTTCTTTGCTGGAAAGCTAATGATAAGAACAAATGAATGCTAAATTGTTACACAATTACCCGTGTTTGTTTGCTGTCACATTTACTGAATGTAACAGAAAAAAATAGCTGGCAGTTATTCAGCTCCCTGGCAGAAAGCAACCAGTTTAAAACAAATTCATAACAATGTAAATTCAGATAAATGTGATCTCGTAACACCACAAATGAAGAGAGATGTGCAAATCAAGTCCAATTAATTTAGATGAGTAAATAAATAAATAAGTAACTAAATTAATGCGTTTCATTTTAATAAAAACAAATAATAAATTTGCGTACAGTTTTGATTCTATTACTTTAACCAGTTTGACCAGAACAGATTTTTTCCTCACAAACGCACAGAAACAGAAACACTGTGCCGATGATGTCAAACAGCAACATTAATTTAACTCCACGACAAAAGAAGCAGACTGCTGTCTTTGTATAGCACTGAAACAGATGGTAAAATGGTAAATGGACTGGTCCTTATATAGTGATGCACTCAAAGCACTTAATGTAAGTGCTGTTTGCAGGTTGTAAATGCAGGCTGCTGGAAGTCTGCTTTGTATTTGCAAAAGCATTATAAATGCATTCAAACGTGTAAAGTAGAGACGGCATGTAAAAAAAGTCATATCCAGGCACACAATTACAAAATTACATTACATTAGTTACCATTTAATTATTATTGCAGTAATCTCCATGGCTTGAGCTCTTCTCACTTTTTCTGCACTTTCATCCATATTAACCTAAAAAAATACATCAGGGGTCTCAAATGAACCCCCTTCAGTCCAATGTTACCTGATTTTTCACCTCTCTCTTCAAGGCTCAACAAGTTCTCATATATTCATGCCTTCATTAACACCATAACTAGTGAAGACACTTGTTCAATTATCAAAATTAATTAATTATCAGGACAAGTGACTGAATTCATTTGTCTTAGTGAAGATGCAGGGCACTGAAGACACTTGGGTCTTTGTGTGTGTTTTACCCACGTATTTGTGGTTTAGTCACCACGGCTGTTATTTATTTAATACAGGCTTTCTGGTTAACAAGCATCTCGATAAACATGTGAAGTAGCTCCATAATTCTCACCGTGTCTACTTATTTTCTGTTTACAAAATGATGAAACGACCTGACCGAATTTTTGAAACCACTTTAATTTCTGCTCCATTTTCATTAAAGGGACGCAGAGGATCAGTGTGCGTTCATCTGGCTATGTGCACTCTGTGTCCTCATTCACATAATCATCCTATTTGACACAGTAAACCCTGGTCTGCTGCTTTATCCATGTACAGAAACTTCATATGATCCCTGTGGAATACTATACTTCTTATCTTACTCACTGACACATAAGCATCTTTTTTCAAACAGATTTTATACATCTCTCTCTCTCTCTCTCTCTCTCTCTCTCTCTCTCTCTCTCTCTCACACTCACACACACACACACACACACACACACACACGCATTCCTGGTTTCACTATCTCTCTCCCCCCTCCTCCCCACAGCGAGCTGAAGCAGGAGCTGGACGAGGAGGGCAGTCGCTGCCTCCTGCTGTCACGGCAGAGTTGCTTCAACCAGCGCTGCTGCATCCGCTGCTGTTCGCCCTTCACCTTCCTGCTCAACCCCAAACGCCAGTGCCACGACTGCCACTACAACGTCTGCAAGGCCTGCCGGGTGTACAACAAACGGGACAAGACCTGGCTCTGCTCCGCCTGCCAGAAGAGCAGGTAAGGTCAGCGGTGGTGCCTGGAAGTGCTGCGGTGTGTATCTGTGTGTGTGTTTGTGTGTGTGCGATATACAAGGAGACTAAGTGAGGATGAGAGGCCGAGAGTGACGTCAAAGGTTATTAAGGTCTTACTCCACTGCTGGAGAGATGGATTTAGCACTTATTACACATAACATAGACACTAAGATACAGTGCAGGATAAAGTCTCCTTTGGCCCCAGCGTTTGCACTAATGCAAGATGACAGAGGAGGAGATGAGGTAGGGAGATGTGCAGCAACATAAAATGGATTTTCAAAGACATTTTCCCAAATTTTCCCTTTAGAGGTCTTTTCTTGAACTCAACTTGTCTGTTTAATGTTACAGAAATCCTGAAACGCTCCATTAAGCATGTGAACTTTTAATCCACACGCTGTACTTCACTATATTTTTGTGTAATTTTATATTTTTTGCAGTTTACTCAGATTGTAAAGCCTAACCATAAAGCCTTATGGATAAAATTGAAAGTGTGCCATAATTAAAATTCCCTTTGTTCATGAAACGCTGACATTTCAGGAGTTGACATTTTCTTTTAAAAGGACGAGACTGTGCTTGTTATATGTTTTTCTCATTGCTGAGGGGTACACAGCAAAAAAACTAGTTTCTATGACAAATTGAATGCTGTCTTGTAAGGCCTGCTGAAAATGCAGCAATCATAAAAAAGGTCGAGACGTGATAATCATTCAAATGTGTGGAGAACACATTTCTAGACAGGCTCCTAATCAAAAGTGATTGCGTGTAGAAGACAAAAATGGAGCCACCATTCTCACCTCTAAACATGTGAGTATGACCCTCTGATTGTTGGTGTTTGAAAGTTACAGACTGTCAGATTTATGGGGTTTTAGTGGGAATGTATTTCTGCAGCCTCTAGTCAAACTCTGAAGTGACCATGTCCTGTCACGTCTGCTGCACAGAGTCCAAATTAAAGGCCTGTTTTTCCTGCTAAATGCTTACGTTATATACTTCACAATGGCACCTTTTTAAAAGCTTTAATATATTCCAGAAACTTCAAAGACACTGTAGATGTACATTTTAAACGTTTAAAGCAGTTGCTGGTTTAAATGCCACTCTGTATGCAGTGGATCAGGGTTGTGCTGTTGCCTGACCCAGACATTCAAAATCAATTCAGTAGATAATATGAGAATAGAGAGCCATGACATGTGCTGGTGTCAGGAATCACTGTGATAAGCTTACCTACCTGCCACCTGCCTCCAGATCATTCAATATAGCATCAGCCGTGGGGTCACCGGTGACTGCAGATATCCAGTCATGCATTGAACGATGTATTTAGGTGCTACGTTAACTTTGTCAGAGAACCTAAAGGTAGAACATCCAAACAGATTTAAAATAAAGAAAAAACTGCACCGTAATAAAAATGTAATAGTGCTTTGTAGACGTATTTCTTTCTTTCCAGTGAGGCATCATTGCCAGTAGCTGGTAGTTAAAACCTGACTGCTTAGTCTACACCAGGAGGCACCTCACAAAGCCTGTAGAAGGGCAGTAATGATGTGTGACATTTTATGGTTTGCTTCTGCTTCCTGTCAAAGCACTCGCTGTGTACACACACTTACAGCCATTCAGAGATTGGACGGTTCCTCATTAAACATAAACGTGTCATTATACAGTTATTGTAAAAGCAGCAGTGATAGGAAATTTAATCTTAAATATACTTGAAGGTAATGCAGCATGTAACTGAGCTAGAGTAACAACATCATGCACACATTAGATCGTACACTGGGTCTGTTTAGTAGTTGAGATACATTTTCTTTGTACTTTGTACTCAGATTCTGCAGACTAACATGTCACCTTCACATTAGTCTAATTCATGTCACCTCGCTAACGAAGGTCGTTCTGATACGTCTACAGAAATCTTCAAATTCTTCACATTGAGCCATTTAAGTTTAACATTGTTGAAACACTGTTCACAGCAGCAGTGTTCTGGGTTTGGGTCCATAAACGCCCTTCTGTGTGGGGTTTGCATGGCCTTAGATGCTTGTGTGGGTTTTCTCCAATTAATATGATAAAGTTAGCACAGTGTATCTACAAGATGTGTGACATTAAACACCTAGTTTTAGTCTTTTTTTGGCTGACTGTCTTCAGTAGAAGATAACTGCACAACTATCGTCTGTCCATCTGTCTTCCTCTTCCAGTTCAAGGTTGTAGAGGGGCTGAAGCCTTTCTGAGCTGTGGTATACAGGTTTTGTTTTGGACTGTGGGAGGAAGTCGGAGTAAACCCACGCAGACATGGGGAGAACATTCAAGCTTCACACAGAAAGATCCGGGCTAGATTTGAACCCAGGACCTTCTTGCTGTGAAGTGACAGTGCTAATTACTGCACCACCGGACTGCTCCCAACCATCTTCGCATTTAGATTTATTGGTGGTTCAAACTTTTCACAGTTAACCAAACAGTGATTTCATATCTACAGATTGCTTCTTATCTTTACTCCAGCAAGACTCTGCTAAATTTGTGTGAAGTGTTTCTGTAATGCTGCCTTCTTCATACAGATCAGATGGTGTCACTGTGATTTGTTGGCTGTGACTTCTTACCCGTCACAAATGATAACAGCTGCTGTGTTTTTCCAACTCACTTCCAGCTTTAAAAACACTTATTCTTTAGGTAAGGTGTAAGATGAAATCAATGCGACAATCCTGCTATTTAATCAGCGTTGTCACTGTGTTACCCTCCATGACACCCCAACTTCAGTGGATAGCGGCCCGTGTGATTTCTTGCTGTCTTGCAAACATCAAAGTGACATGCTTATGTGTCTTCTGTCTGCCTTTTACTAATGATTAAACCATATCCCGCTGAGTCTCTCTCAGCCTCCTGATTTATGAAGCAACTCCAGAGAGTTTTTGGCTATTGATGTGAGAGACATAGTGGAAATGAATCTGCACAGCTGCCAGCAGCTGGTTGTGTTCATCTGTGAGTCAGATGTAGATTGGCACCAGGACTGACTGATGGTTTTGCTTTTTTGTGTTTGACCTGGTTAATGAAATTCTGGTTGAATGTTGCTTGACCAAAATGTGGATAATAAAAAATACGCTTTATCCTCTGGGACTGGGTTTTCTTCACATTTGGTAGGATGATTAGCATAATCTATGTTAATGTAAATTAAGTTGTGCGTGTGTGTGTGTTTCTTTCTCAGGTTGTTGAAGACACAGTCACTGGAGTGGTTTTACACTAATGTGAAGAAACGCTTCAAGAGGTTTGGCAGCGCCAAAGTGCTGAAGACTCTTTACAGGAAGCACCTGGCAGAACACAGTGCGCTTTCAGAGCTAACAGGTAAACTACGTTTACTGTGTTAGATGATTAAGATGTTCAGTTAGGGAACAGTTCCCAACTTTTACTTCACTAAAACCCCACATATGATTGAGAATCTACTCTGATGAGAAATTAGTGTGCCTGCTCAAAGTTGTCTGATTTTTGCTGTTTCATATCTCAAAGCAGTGGAGAACATGAACTTGGGAAGAGGGTGAAACAGGATTAAGCTCTTGGCTTTCATCCCACATAACTCTGGCAAATCACTCAGGCTGTTGCTACACTTCAAGTCTATTAATGTTTGTTTGCTTCTTTCATATCTTCATTCAGCAGGGACTCTGTATTTATGCAGGTTTTATGATCCACTGTTCAAAAGTGTTTACAGACGTAGATGTGAACATGACAGTGCTGTTAAAAGCACAGTTTATGTTGATTCGAATCAGTGGATCACTTTTTAATTTGTTTTCTTCTGTTTTTGGCCTCAGAATTTGTGTAATTTAGAGCTGCAGTGATCAAAGTTTTTATATTTATAATCTTTAGTCTTTAATTAATGTTATTAATAGGTGTAATGTGTATTGCAGACTGTAGACTTTCTTTAATTGATGTTAGCGCAGGGCCAGTTATGGTTAGGTACCTTCTTTTTGTCAGTTTTTTCCTTGTACTGTGTGATCCTGAAGCTTGTGTGAGATTTGTGCAGCAATGAAACATTTCCTCTAAAAGCCTTTCAGCACAGCTCACTGATCCAACAGCTTTGTGGTGGGCTTGAATTTCTGAGGGATGAAAGTCATGCTAGACAGAATCTTTGCACTGCATCAGCAAATCATCTGTGAACAGTGTACTTCCCCTGCCCTAATGACTAATATCAGTGTTGGGTCCAGCTATTTTGAGACGGCAGCTCTTTAACCCTTTACTTTTTTAAGGGATGGACCTGGTTTTAGATTAGAAGAATTTGTTCTCAGAGGAATTTGATTCAAAAGATTTTCTTTGAAAAAGTTCATTATTTATTAACGTTGCAATATCTTTTCCTCAAAGTGTTGTTTTTACACCAGATCTTTCAGTTTTAACCTGTTTATATTTCAGTCACAGTAAGAAAAAAAAGGCTTTGAGCTTTTCTTTAATGAAAGCAAAGTCAGTGTATAAGAATCTTTTTGTGTTTTCACAGCTAAATGAGAAGCTTTCACACTGAAAATGTTTTGGTTCAGACACAGAGAGCTTTGAATAAATGTGTTCATAGTGACATATGCTCAGGCATCTAGGTCTAGTCAGTGACAAAGCACCAGAGCATCTGTGAGCCACTGGTTCAGAGTATGATCTGATTGAACCGACGAGGGATTTCAGAGAATTATGTGTGTTTTGTGGAGGAGAGGTCACACCTGCTGCAGATGATGCAGAGCTCTGACCCTGGTGGGAGGAGGACTGATGTGGGCTGGCGTCAGGCCGCCGCTCCTCTGATGTAGGTAGCTTTTTTTATTCTCCACACACGCACACGCATACGCACTCTTTAGCACTCTGTTTCTTCCGTTTTCGTACTTTTATGACAGACCGACACTGAAAACTAAACTCTCGTTCCAGTTGCAAAATGCGATCGACTCAGCGTGACTCATGATGTTACTCTGCATATGAATAATGCGAATGACATGAATAGCATCAGAACTAGCGGAGCTGACATTTGAGAACTAAATGCTGTGTGATCCTGAACCTTGTGTGAGATTTGTGCAGCAATGAAACATTTTCCCTTAAGACCTTTCAACACAGTCCACTGATTCAACAAAGCTTGGAGACATTCTCCTCTGAAGAGAGACGCAAAGGAACAAAGTGGCCCTGAGGAGCAGAGGAAGTGAGGCGAACTCATATATATGTAATTTACTCAAGGCTTTGTATAGTACAGACATACAGGCATTTTTTATCATCTAAACTAATGATTACTGTTGTGATTCACCATTTGAGAATTCTGAAACAAGTCAATACCTAAAGGCTACTGTAACGTTTTTTCTACTAACAGTCAAAATCCTGATGAAATTAACTATGATTATAAAATAAATACATTTACAAATCTTTACAACTGTTCTTGTAATTTGCTGTCAGACTGTACTGTTAATGGATTCATATGGGAATCAACAGATTTTACTATAAGAATTTAGTGTTCATCAAAGTGTTAATATATCATGTAAAATCAGAAATTGTCATCTCATATATGTTATTGCTGGCTGAGGCAAGTTTACATTTTTCAATTGATTAATCAATTTATTAATGAAACTGTTGCAGATCTATGAATATGATCTGAGTGACTCACTGAGATAGATTTCAGCCTGAGGAAACATTTAGTCAAAGACTGGATAAAACATGGCATTTAACCTGCAGTATTTCTAATGGCCAGCAGAGGGCGTATCCTGTGGTTGCAAAGAGATGGTAGGTGTATGAGGTGTAAGTTACTACCACATCAAACATTTTCTAGGCATTTTATGTGTTACTGGCTATTTTGATGGATGGATTTTAAGTACATGTAGCTTGGAGCGCCATCACAAGAACAATTCTTTTTTCCATTTTTCAGTTTTTTGATTTGTTGCTGTAAACATGGAGAACCAATGGCATCCTCAGTGCTAAAGATTAGTTATTAGCACACTAATAAGTCAAAAAACATTGTGGGCATAATGATGACATTTAGGGTTCTGCTAGCTTTAGCATTTAGCTCTAAACCCTGGTAGCACGTTAAAGATATCTAAGACTGTAAAATAATAGGTTAGCTTTAGTACTGATTTAATTTTCATTTTAATTCAATTTCAATTAAGTTTTATTTACAAAGCACCAAATCACAACAACATTGCCTCAAGGCACTTTATATTATAAGGTGAAGACCCTGCAATAATACAGTGAAAGCCCCAGCAAACAGATGACTACCTATGGCCAAGCACTTAGTGACAGTGGGAAGGAAAAACTCCCTTTAAACAGGAAGAAACCTGACAAAAACTGGACTCAATCTTTCGTTAGCAGTTGAAGGTGAGGAGACGAACACAGGACAAAAGACACACCGTGGAAGAGATATTAAAAATAACTGAAACTCTTCAAATAATCCATTCCTCTGCAGATGATCAGTTAGCTGTTTAACAAATACTCTTTCAAGAAAGTGATAAAAGGAAGGTTTGAGATTGGCATATAATTAGGCCAAAAGACAGATGGGTCGAGTGATGGCTTTTTAAATGATGGTTTAATTACTTAATCATAGCCCATTAATATATATTGATCATACTGAAGATTGAAAAATTAATAATGGTAGGACTTCTATGAGCAGTTTTGCAGGAATAGGGTTTGGAGGAAGTATATATTGAAGTTAAGTAAATATTAGTAGTGCTGAAAGTAGCTGTATATAATAATGAGTCTGTAAGATGGTTAGAAATGTTTTCTCTCTAATGGTTTAATTTTTATTTTTGAAGGAATTCATAAATTCATTGGTAGTTGTGGTTGAAGGAATTTATGGATTTCTGTAAGATCTAAAGGTAGAATAGATGTAGGTTTATGTTATTCAAATCACTGGAATATACTCTGCCATTCATGATACACAGGAGAAGTACTTTCTGCTGCAGAGTTCATATTCTCATGCATGCCTCTGTCAGCTCGCCTTCCCGAGAGATTCATGGTGCCTTCAGGGTTACAGTGACCTCCAGCTGCTGTTCTGGTCATACATCTTTTTGCATGTGTCTGTGCTGGGGCCAAATGTGTCCTGACTCATTAGATGTTATGACACAGATGTCTGCAGACATACACACCAGGGGTCACTAGAACAAAATCGCTTTTCCTACATATGAACACAAAAAAGATCCTCAGTTTGTCTCTATTTCAGGATATTTCACATTAATGAAATCAAGCTTGTCTCTGGAGTTTTAACCAGTGGAGTAAAGTGCTTGCTACATTTTAAAAATCTGAACAGTTCATATTACTTAAGTGCTCTTTGGCCTTTTAAATGAATTGAAGTGACCCCGTGTACTCAGCTGTACCCTTGAACCAGGCCCTGCTGTGCACAGATCCAGTTGGCTGGTAATGCCATGCATGAGGAAACTAATGCACTTATATAACCACAAATGGCCACATTGTTGCATGAATATTTAAATGATGTGAAAAGAGCTCAGAGCTCAAGAGCTGCAAGGGGAAACTATGTAGAGAGTGACTGAGTGCTCTCTACTGAGCAGTTACCGACATTAAAATCAGATTATGTATTTCAAATATCTGTCAGAGATACTGTTGATAAGTGTGTGTAGTTAAATCTGTTTACACCACAGATGCATTTCCAGCAAATGTAGTGAGGAAACAAGTAATCAAACCAAGCAAAAAACATGGTAGAGTGTCATTTTTATCAAAAGTTACGCTTAATAAATCAAAAATTAGGCTCTCATACAGGGAAGAACATCTCACTGGAGACAGCTGAGGTTTAGGTATCTGCAATAAAAACTGTTCTTGTCATAATAAAATATCAAAATTAATTTTCATAATTGCACAAATGTATTTTCCATAACTCACATTACAAAAATGACAGTGACCAAAAAGATGATCCTTCATCTCTTTAGTGCTTCATTTTATTTAAAGGTTATTCCCGTGATCAGGTTCCAGGATAAAAAATGTGGAAGTCTGTTTACATGTTCATGTAAACACGTGTGTGTCTGCAGAGGGCAGCGCCTATGAGGAGAGCATCTGCAATGAGGACAGCGTCTGCGGGAGCGACTCAACGTTTTACAGACAAACTGAAGGTGCAGACACATTTAATAAAGACTTCACTGATGCTTGATTATACTGTACATCTGCTGTAATTACACATGAATACACTTGTATTTTCACATATCAAAAATATGACACCTTGTGGTGACATAAATGCTTTGTTTAATGTACAAAAGTTACAAATTTTCCCCAGTTCAGCTTTCTCCCAGTAACTAGCTAAGATAAAGATTAGTTTCAGTTTTCGTTTGTTAGCAATGAAGTTAAAAAAAGAGCTTTCATTCAAGTTTTGCTTGCAGTTATAAATGTAATTGGTTTTAGTTGTACTTTTGGTATTTGTAAAATGTGCCAAAGTAACTTTAAGTACAAGGGTCAGGTAACTCATCAGTGAGCCCTTTGGAGCTGTCTGCGTTTAAGTCCCAGCGTAGCTCTGCTTTCTTTAATTTTTGAGGTTGGGCAAATGCAAATTTAAGAATCTGCAGCACAATATTATAACGTCAACTTTTATATTGAAAATATTAAAGCTGAATTTGGGTTTGCAGGAAAATATTTGCTTTCTTGCAAGGAATATTAAAATGCACAAAGGTGGATTTTGTTAACTTAACACAGTTCAGATGATCATCTTGTGTTACTCTGCAAAAAACCAATATGTATTGTATTGCAATGCTGACCTATTTCTTTTAGCCCTTCCTGGAGCATCAGTTTTAGGCCTATTAATTTTACGTTTCTTGATTTAATCTCTTATGGAGTGAATTTAATAGCTTAAACAGAGGTGTTATGGTGCTACCTGTTTTATTTATTTATCTCCATGATAATAATGAAGTTCCAGCCTGGCCAGAAATACAGAAATTTAATGGCAAAATTGCGCTTGGCAACTTTGTTTTTATATACTATAAGAATACAACCCGGCAAACAGTTGGTTTGAGTCGTTTATTGCAAAAACACCCATGGCAACTGGGTTGGTCTCATTGGTGCAGACAGACTCAGACAGCAAACATTTGCAAACCTTCACCAATATGAGAGTGATTGCATTCAAATGTGAGAGCTTTTCCATCTTTTACCTAAATCGGTCAGTGAAATGCTCACCATCTATTTACCATACAGCAGATTTGGCTACTCGAACATTTGGCCTTTTTCTCCTGATTGGTGATCCATTTCCTGTTATAGTGAATTTCCATAAGAAAAAAACATTTCACAATATCCAGGTCAAAAATAATCCTCTCATGAGTCCACATGAATCCATATTTGTTCCCATGTTGACTTTCATGTAATGCTTTATAGCAGAAGAATTGAGTAGTTTTATGATCTTAGCTGTAATCTTTTGGCGCAGGTTCCCAGTTGCATCTCAAACAGCCATGTCAGTCTGTTCTCTTCTGTGTCCTGCCTTGCTCTCATTTGTCATCACGCGCCTAGTTCACTGCGCTAACAGGATGAGTGAGGCCAAACATGAATGAAAAGCTGCTCTGGGCTGATGGTCATGTCTCAGTCTGCAGTGCCTCAGAAACTGGGACTGAATGAAGACAGATACACGTAACCCTAAAAGTGAACTGAACTAAAAACTGCGCCTTCTTCATAAACTTTTGCAGAGTAAACAATGTAAACAACTTTTTGATTCAAAAGTCATTCCAATAACAACAAAATATGTGATTGTTATTTTTGTATTTAGAGCACAGCATGGCGGAGACGCTCACTGTGGCCAGGCGGGTGGCAGAGGAGGCCATAGACGAGGCCATTTCCAAGGCTGAATTTGACACTTCCAATCAGGTTATTCATGTTTTTCCTCTCATACAAATAGTTACTTATTGTTTGAACCTTAATCCACCCATACAGTCTTCTACTGGAAATGCTACATTATGTTGGGGATTATCCTCAATCTGCACTTTGATAAATAGCCTCTAGAGACCTTACATGAAGTTTCTTTTTAATCTGACTTTTCTGTTTTTTTATTTTCTTTCAGTCAGATTAAGTTAAACCACCAGGATTATGTTCCAGTCCAAAACCCAGATGGTTTAATACTACAGTATAAGACAATGGCAGGGTGATTGCTGTCTTTGCTCATAGCTGACTGTATGTAACATGTGGCGCTCCATGAAATAACCCGAGGGTTTAGTGAGGTCATGATGTGAATCCTCCAGCTGAATGCTTTTGATGATGTGTTTTGGCTGAGTGACCCTTGTATGGTTATAACTTGTCAGTCACAAGGAGGGACTGCCATGAAACCGCATCCTTTTCTATTCTAACTTGAATCATAATTAAAAAAAATTAACATCATGTTGTATTCATGAGGTTGGGTCTTTAATGAGGTCATAGAAAGCAGAGCTGAGGGGAAATTTTCCCTAAATTTCTTTGTTCCAGCCTTAGTCAGCGCCCCCTGTTGGTCTAAGAATGCAGTGGCTCCCAAGCTACAGCCATCATTTATATACAGTCTAAATGTTTGTTTGTTTTTCAGTGGTGAAAAGTGTTCACACCATGTGTTCACGAGAAACCCCATTGACATGCTAGACTTTAACATTTTATACTTTTTCATATAGGGGGAATTATTTTGTGCAGTGCATGTTTTAATTCGTCACTTGACCTTTCTAACTTAGATTTCTGATGCTGCTGCGTCTTTAAAAACACAGCTATGTTAGAAAAGATTTACTTCTTACTAATCTCTTAAAGTATGCTAAAGCTTTTGGATGCAGCACAGCAAACATGTATATGTAGTGTATATTCAGAGGAGCAATCAGCTTATAGTGTTTGTTTGCTTTTTTATTTGTGTTTACAACAGGAGAAGCAGAATGAAGCACGCTATCTGCGGGAGCACAGAGGAGAGCTCATTGAGGAACTGGCCAAAACAATTGTGCAAAAAGTAAAACATATAAGAAAAATAATTTTGCATGTGAAGGCCTCTTCAAATCTTCAAGTATTAGAAAGGAGCTGATTATTTAATTTAATTTAAGTTTTTTTTTTTTTCTGCACAGTCCTGAGCTGTATGCAGCACTAATCCTAGTCTCTGTTTATGTAAGATCATTAGTAGGAGAAAGACTCTGGCTGAGATGAGAGCAGAATATGATCACGACTTGGCCCTTGAACGCAACCCTGACCTTCATCATCAACATCAGCCCCCCTCTGATCAAGCGTCCAGCTCACAGAAACATCAACCAAGCCTCTGGGTAAAAATAAAGAAATCAGAAACACGTTTTGTGATCCAATAACTTTACTCTACCTTTGCCAATAATTAGTGGGAAATAATTCAAGTTCATATTTGTATTCATTCTTAATGAGTAAACCAGTTGGTTAGAAGACGTTAAAGCTCCAGGAGCACATGTAGTATGAAGAACAAATTAGACAACCCAGGCTGTGTTTTTTAAAAAGAATATTTGGTACTTAGAGTCTGTTCTGTGATGACCCTGATGAAGGCCATGGGCCAAAATGAGCCAGTCAAGTAATAAAGTTGTTCTTCATATAATAAATGTTGCTGGACCTTCAGGTTCTTCTTCACACGCACATTTGAAGCAGCTGAACAGTAAGACATCAGTTCTTCTTTCACTGAAACAAAGGATGACATGATCATTTCTGTTTCCACATGCTGACCTCTGCTGGTTGAACTATTCAACAAGGAACCTTTATTTTATCATCAGTTTATAGAAATAAAAGATGCAATGACTTTTATCTTTTTCCTCAGAGGTCACAGTCTGCTTTCTCACTATTGGACAATGACCTTCCGGGTCTTATAGAAGACTCCCCGCAGACATTACAGAAGGAAGGAGCTGGGTCAGCTTGGAAGAGTGTAGACCGGCTGGATAACGCTGGTAAGATCCTCAAAGACTCAACAAGTATGTTAAACTCACAGTTGTAAATTTGATTTATTTGATGTATATTTTTCTCCTCACATTTTGACTGTCACAGAAAAATCTATAATTGTCTTAAAATTTAGACACAGTTACCTTTTCAGCCTCCTCAAACTGCTTATGGATTTATTTTTACAATTGATTTGTTGTATATTAAAACCTAGTTTTCATATTTCTAACTTCAAATAAAATCCTGCACATAGCTGATGAGTCAGGGTTAATCCAAATCCTTACCCATCATGTCTTTATAGGACCCTGAACCAAGCATAATCATTCCTGAGGCGCTCTGTTGAGAAACTGAGAAAAACTAATGAGAAAACTTGATATTTTAATATTCTTTTGACATTAATTATCTTTTCCATCTAATATTTTATTAGTAGATTGAATGGATTTATTGAGATTTATTGACTTTAATACCTAATGTAATTATCTATATAGCCAACTTTATTAACAACGCTAGCTGTAGATGATTATGATTGAATGTATTGCCATAAAAAGTTGGAACAGGTTCATTTACATATGATATATACAACATGCGTGCTCCTGTAACTGGAACAACATGATTTAAGTGAAAGGTAAACAATGCTACAGTCTCGCAATTTTAAGGAACGCAGTCCACATTTGCATCAAAATTTAATGCTTTTAAAAAAAAATTCATACTTTATCTCTTTTCAAAGTTTTCATACAAACTGGTTTCATATCCAAATTTTCTCTGCCTTGTGGGGGAACTGTGAGCTGTAATGTCACGCTCTCAGTTCTAGTTAAAGGTGTGTCAGGTAATACTTGTGTGGGTGTTTTTGTTGCATCATTATATGCCTCGTTTGGCACACTGCTCTGCTTCTCTGCGTGATATCTGCGTCCTTGTGTGTGTATGTGCATGTCTGTGTAAATACTTGTATGCGTCGGTGTGTCCGCAGTGCTGAAGAGCCCCGACGGGAACTGGATTGCCCTGCAGAGCGCCCAGCTGTCTCGTCCCAGCCTACTCACTAAAAGGAAGAGCCTAGTCTACAGCGCCTTGGAGAGGGAGTCGGGAGTGGTGTCAGCCTACGAAGGTCTGGGCTCAGACAACGAAAGCAGACCAGAGCCTGACAGCTCCTGGGGTGCCGTCCTCAAGGAGATCCACAGGAAGATGACGGACTCTAACTTTCACCTGCCTGACGCCGGCGACAGCATCCCGTCACCGCCAACGGGCGAGCGAGGCAGCCAAGATGGTCTGTTTTCAGACTCTGAGGGGAACTGGAAACCTAAAAAACCTCTCATGGCTCTCTTAAAGCGGAAGGTGCCGGCAGAGATCAGGAGACCTTCGTCGTCCCACAGGACCAACATCATCGATGTGAACTTTAACCTGGAGGGAGCAGGAGGGAATCAGGGAGAGACGAAGGTGGCAAAAATGAGGAAGTCACGGAAGAGGAGAAAGAGTAAAAAAGAAACAGTGGCTTCTTCTCCCGTGTCGGTAAGAAATAAATAGAGATGAAAGGACACTGGACTATCCAGCTGAGTCATTCAAGGACCATTAAACATGCAAAGCTGACAGCTTTTGCTCTGAAACTTGTCTAATTTCTGCAGTTGTTTGCATGGAGCTATGATGATAAAGAAATGAGATGATTACTCAGCTAACTGATAAATCAATCAGTCAAGTCTCTGTTTTTCAAGACAACAAACCCACTTCACACACAACAGCACTGATAAATATAATCCTATTTTCTAAGTCAAACGCTTTTTCTTTTTGCAGGATTTAAATCAAAATGACAACGTCCCACCACATCCTTCTGATGACGTGACCTCTGACACTCTGACGTCTGAAGCCACGACCCCTGAACCGTTTGACTCTGAGGGTAACATCACCGTAAATAAATCCAATCCAGTGGACGAGGAGCTTCAGTTAAATCTGCAACAGCAAGTGGCACGAGTTTCTGACTCGACCGCAAGAAATGAAAAGCTTGATGAAGATGGAGATGGAGATGATGGACAGATGAAGAAAAGGACTCAAGAAAGTAAGGATGTAGAGGAGGAAGATGAGAGGCTGTGGAAAATGGAGATTGATTTGGATGAAAGGAGAATGGATGATGAGGAAGAGAAAGAACTGGATGAAGAGATGAAATATAGATTTTACAGACTTGTTGCACAGTCCAGACTCTCATACTTTTCGTCTACTGAAGATAACCTTGACAGAGCGGGGCAAAGTGAAGGAGAGTGGGAAAGAGAGAAAGATGAAGATATGGAGGAGGAAGATAAAGAGCAAGACGAGAAAAAGCCAAAAGGCCTGACTTACAAAATATGTCAGTTGGAAAAACAAGTCAGAGCTTCACAGTTCTCATCCACAGAGGACGAACTGGATAAAATTGGCATAGAAGAAAAGGGAGAGGACGAGGAGGAGGAGGAGCTGGCGATGAAAGTGTGCAGATTAGTTAATCAAGTCAGTGCCTCCGAGTTTTCATCTACAGAGGACGAGTTGGACAGAGTGAGCAGAGAAGGAGAGGAGACGATGGACGAAGAGTATCTGTGGAAACTGCCAGCAGAGGAAGCAGCACAGCTACGTGATTTGGTCAGTTTAGTGAGGGCTTCTCAGTTTTCTTCCACTGAGGATGAGCTGGATAGAATTGGATTGAATGAGGAAGAAATGGAGGAGGAGATGAAACAAGGAGAAACTGAGAACAGCATTGAGATGGAAGAGCTTTGGGAGAGAGCAGATAGGGAGAGGACAGAGTCCATTGGAGACCTGGACGTGAAAATGTTTGAGTTAATGGCTGATACTGAGAAAACAAAGAGAGAGGACAGGGATGGAAAAGTAATACATGAGGATGCTTTTCTTAATCAGATACAAGTCGAGGCTGTCCAGCATGATGAAAATGAGAGGGCGGAAAATAAAGATTGCACAGTGGAGAGGGTAACAGTGGACGAAACAATAGCCAAGGGGCACTTAGGCGCTGAAAAAGTAGAAGTTTTGAAAGGAAATGAGAGTGAAAACGACTCTGAGAAAAGACAAGAGATTAAGTTAAAAACAGGGGTGGAAGCACAAGGAAGCGACTTACAGCAAAAGAATTGGCTCGAGGCAAAGTGGCCCGACCAAGACAGAGAAGACAAGTTTCAGAAAGAAAGCAAAGAGAGCGAGAGGAAGAGGCAATCTTTAGAGGACAGCGATGAAGAATTTGACAGAATAATCAGCAGCATGTTGTTGATGACTTTGGGCGACATGGACGCAGAACCAATAACGGATAATGCTGGAGGAAGAAACAAAGAGCTAAAGGATGAAGAGACATTTGAAAGCAGTGATCGAGGAGGAGAGAAAGGAGAAAAGGTTGGACAAAGCACAGACGCTTCAGAGGAGACGGGACATCTTTCAAAGGAGTTTCAAAGTCAAAGAGGCCACCAGAGGTCTGAGTCAGAGGTGAGAAAGCATCATGAAGAAAATAGAAGTGAGGAAACTGAAAGAGATATTTCTGCAAAACGGGAGAGCACAGACAAGGCAGGCAGAGATGTAAATGAGCTAAAAGAAAGTGAAAAAAGTTTGGTTGAAGAAAAACCTGCAGCTTTGACATTTACCGAGATATTTGAGACAAGTGAAGCTAACCTGATGTGTGAAAGAACTGAAGAGGACAAGGAGGAAAAAGAGGATGGAAGAGGAAGTCTGGCAGCAGAGCGGCAAGCATTGGAGACATGGGGAGATACTGCAGACATGGAGAAGACAGACATGAAGGAAGTCAAAGACAAAAGTGCAGACATCATGCAAGAAAGCAGTTCTTCGTCTCTGCCTGAGGGTTTACTGTCAGCAGAGGAGATTCAGAGTGTAAGCACTCAAGCTGTGAGACCGTTTCAGAAGCTTTTTTCTGACACTTATTTCCTACTAACAGTCTGCTGGGTAAAGTGAGCCTGTGCACCTTACAAAAAACAAACACACACATGCATATTTCACCCGTTACAAATGAAAAGGTCAGTTCATACGAAATAAAACACAGGATTCATTATTTCTATCAGTGCGACAGGATTACTCATAATCCTGCGTCAGACATAGTCTGTCCCAATAACCAGATTTATTAAAGACCCTCCAAAGAATGTATAATCGTGCTAACAAGTCTGCATGGTGTGTTTCATTTGCCACAGGGTCCCTGATTAATTCCTGGCTGGCCAAACCTTTATTGCATTTTCTGTCTGTCGTAAAGAAAACAAACGTTTGTGTAAACCTGCTTTACATAACTTCCTGCTTCATCGCTGTTTTCCTCTCACTTCCTGAAAGTTTTCTGTACATTTGAGCTCAAGTGTTTGTATTCAGTCCAGCAGGCCTGTGCTAAAATTTCATTTACAAACTTTGCTTGTTTTGAGAGTTTGATTACATTGCCAGAAGAAGTCTTGATTTGTGTTATTACAGCTTATAGTGCTTCATGCTGCTGGACTAGATGGTAATAACATAATAAAATAATACTGATAATGCGAAATGCAGAGTTTATCATAGAGCTGTAAGAGCCCCAGTAGAACTCTCTACGAGTTTAGGTTCTGCTGTGTCTCCTTTACTTGCAGTATATTCATAAATAGGTTAATTGGCAGGACAAAAACTGTAATTTCTTGATTCTGTGCACATCTGTGAGGCCTCTCACATGTCAGCCAGGACGACATAATGACCTCCAACAAGTGGAAAAAAGTGAAAGGTGCATCACACAAGTGCCAGAAATGTTTTATCAGCCGATTCTGTTTAAATACATTTAAAGAATTTGAATAACTTCTTGAAATCTCCATTTATATAAACATGGCAGTGCTCTGCAGACGTCATAGGCTCACTTTAAAGTCCAGTGCAAACTCCCTAAAAATCCTTTTGAATGCAACTAACTTCTATCTGATGCTTCTTTCTCCTCTGTGTGCTTCGTTTCCTCCTGCGCTGTGTGAACTGTAGGGTAGAGACTACAAAACAATCGAGTTTATGTCGACTCTGTTGGAGCAGGTGAGAATGAACTTTGTTTTGGTTGAAGATGGGTACTTAGATTAGTTTTTGTTTTTTAATATTTTTCCATGTTTGTCGTGCATAACTTATTTTTCAACATGTCATCAACGTTACCCCCCAAGAAAGAAAATCCATAATATTAATGATTTATTAGCTTTTATAGCTGATTACTGTCCACTGTGACTGAAGTCCCTCCTCCTGATATTCATTTTAATTCATTCATGCATCTGGATGTTTTTATTTTGAACTTTATTTAGAGCAGTAAGTGGAGTGGCACTGCGTTTCATTAATCTGAGTACAGGCTAACTTTAATATCCCAGTATGATATAAAAAAAAATCAGGATGTGGAGGAAATTCAAACTGCGAGCTTAAAAATCCTTCACACTGAATTCCTATATTTTGGTCAGCTGGGTATGAACAGTTGTTCTACTGCACTCCTACTTAGTTTTCAAATTTAAATGAAAATAAAGGTATGTTTATTTTCACACTGCCAGGAGATGTCAGTATTTAGAGTAACACCCGTCTCTGTTTGTGTGTTGTAGAGATACTCAGCCGTGTCCCTGCGCAGCATCACTACTGAGATGCTGAAGGTGCTGAACGCCACTGAAGACCTGCTGCAGGGTGTGGAGGGAGGAGAAAACACCCGACCCCCATCCACCTCCCTGCCCCCCAACACTGACCCCAAAAAACTGGACCAGCAGTTTTCCAGACTGGAGGAAAACGTGAGTTCAGTTTAAAGATATTCTACATCACATGCGGCACGGTTAGCTCTTGTGTTACTGATGCAGCTTTTTAATTTAGGCTTTGAAAGGGTCCGCTAAGTATAATTAAATATTACCATAAATATTTCAACAAACATTAAAAAGAAACAAAACCAATTGAATAATAAGTTACTTTGGCTGCTTCCTTTTTCCCTTACATTTACTCTGCTTCAAACATCCGCAGATTTCAAAAACATGCTCAAATGAGGTAACTGCACTTAAACTTGATTTTTAAAATGTGCTGCAGGTGTACGTGGCAGCGGGATCAGTGTACAGTCTGGAGGCCGAGCTGAGTGACCTGGAGGAGTGTGCCCGGGGAATCTGCAGCTCCACGCCTGACATGGAGCTGTCCTTCCTGGAGGAGCAGGTGGCAGCAGCAGCTGCCAAGGTACAACAGTCTGAACTGCAGGTAGGTTGGGGTTTGGATTTCTAGTAAAATGTAAATAGAAGGAGAGATTTGGATGCACAGATTGATGGAAGACGGTATTTCCTTTTAAAAAAGATTTGGCTGTAAAAACATAAAAATTACACCGACGGATTAAAATGAAAAACAATTCAAATATTGAACAGTGCAGATTTGTTTGTTAAAAAAAAAACAAAAAATATTTTAATCCTTTCTCTGCATCTGCTGTAGATCTGCGACATCTCAGCAAGGATCGCTGCTCTGAAGAACGCCGGTCTCAATGTGGACACACAGTCGCGCTTGATCAAGAGCAGGACTATTCCAGTTATGGTACAGTATCTGTTTACACTAACACACTGCAGTGAGTCCATCAGAACAGGAAGTCAAACTTTGCACGCGTACACAAAACTATTTCTCACACGCATCTCCCTGCAGCCCGTCACCCTGGACTCCTCGAGACAGATGAGAAGGCGATTACCTGCACCCCCACTGAAAGGTGGAGAAACACTGTCCTACTTCAAACAGGAGAGTTTGAAATAGTTTATTTCACTTCATATGGTTTATGTCAAAATAAACCATATGAAATGTTTTAGTTATTCATAATGAATATGAATATGATTTATGATGTAATATGTGACTTTTTCATTTATATTGACCCAATATCAGCTAAATGCAAAACCACAGCATTTACGTAGAGTATTTTCTAGGAATACTTCGTTGATTCTGTATTTATATTTATTTATTTTGTAACTTTTCATCTTCCCTGTGTTCCAAATTACATTCTTTTTATTTCACTGCATCATGCAGCTGCTTTTAGACAATATTCAAATCTATGTCCAGTATAGGACATATTTTTTCTTCACGACTTTGATATGTGACCCTCCCCCAGGAGCATAGCTGGTGCAGATGGTTTCTTGCTTGGATACTGCAAAGTGTTAGTGGGTGTAGCAGGACTTCCACTTGTTTTTGGACATCATGGACTTTTATACTCATTGCACACTAAATAATATGTATTAATTATACATTATATAAGTTTTGCAGTTCATTTTGTGTCATGCCAGGAAAAGCATAGGTGAAGCAAGAATTGCTACTCAGTTTGTGTCAGTGACACTGAATCAAATGGGGAGGGGGGTTAGGGATTAGGGGTTCGGGTTAGGTACACCCGAAGGTCTTTTAATGTGTATTTTGCTATTGAAAATATTTTTGTAAAACAGGCCTATTTGTGTATGTAGTTGGTATTTTATAGCAGTACCTGGGTTACAAATTAATGTGTCTTTCTCCTCATTTTCTTTCATTCTGTTTTAGAGTACAAAGACAAATAAGTCACCGGACCAGAACATCTGTAGTACCTCCAACACATCTGTGCCTTGCCACACTGCAGCCTACAGGCCAGTCTTAAACAATCCATCTAGACACCATTTGCCTTAATTTAATTTTAAAATACCCATAAGACTTTAGTACTGTATGTGTAATATGAGATGTACAGATAATGCAGGAAATAGTTGATTTGCATCATTCTATCAGATGCATCCAGCAGATTTCTATCAGCACTGATCACTATTAAAAAATCAATCATTTTACTTTTTAATTTCCCAAACAATGAAACAGCAATCTGAAATGATTAAACGTCAGGTGTAAAAAAGTCTTAATGTTTTATTTAGAAAATGTTTCAGTCTTCATTTCACTGCTGTTACTGGATAAAACCTACAATTTACACTGTACATTATATAGAAAATACAGTGATTACATTTACACAGCAGCAGTTATAGCATGTTAGAGAAATGTTGTGATACTGCTTTATGTCTACAGTTAATATAAATTTAAACAACTTACAATGTATACCTGTATTTTATTTAAGTGTGTATGTTGAAGTGTACATATCTGCAAAGCAATCAGTAAACATTGTTTTCTGCCTTTTAAATATAGAAAATAAAGAGAAATAAGCAAAAGTTGCTGCAGTCTTTAAATGTTACACAGGGCTGAAAACACTGTGCATCCTGTTTTCCACCTCAGGTGGATGTGGGTGTAACGGTGAGGAATTTAGTCTGTAATTTTGAGATGAGGAAATGACACTCAAATATGACATTCCTCTTTGTGAAGGTGTGGGAAGGACAGCTGTGGAAAATAAAGGCCGTCTTTGAGAGGTGGTTTAAACCATTCAGCAGCATCACCTCGCGCTCTCTGTGGAGCTGCGGTAAAGATGAGCGGATGACCTGAGCAGAGTAAACTCATTATTTTGTCCTTTATGCTTCATAAAAGTGCTGTGGCTGGCCTAACGGATACAAACAGGAGGTAAAACTGGTGCATAAACATAATCGTAACACTTTCCTCATAGAGGTTTGGTGTTTTTGTGTTTCTGAGTACTCAGCTGTTGTCCTTAAAGTGAAGTGCAACAGCTAAATACAAATAAATTGTAACATCTGAAAAAGGAAGAAGACGTCCATCGAGAACCAGATCTCTCCCAAAGGATGGTGGGATTTGTAGTTTTGGTCAGGAGCTCTCTGAACTTAGGAAGCGCTCCCTCTGATCAGGAATGACGAATCCTTCTTTCTGTTCGCTCTCTCGTCTGTCGGAAATCACAAAACACTTTTTGGGATCGATGACCACGATGCTGTCTCGGTCCTGACCGGGAGCTTCCACCTCAGCGTAGGAAGGACGACCCGAGCCTCGCCTGAACTTTAGGATTGGCCAATGGGTTGGGCGTCGCTGTGGGGTTGGTGGAGGGGGGGCACAATTAGCAGACAGTTCAAGGAAAAAAACTATTAAAAATAGAGCCCATACTATTCCCCCATTTCCTGCAGTCATTACAGTCCAACAACAAACACTCATGAAGATCACATAAACATTCATCACATTTCACCTAAAGCAAACATAATGCTCCACGTTAGACGTGTTCATTTCGGTTTTAACACAGAGCCCATTTTTATCAGACTGACTTGTATTTAGATTTATTTAATGTATGTAAAGTCCTTGTCTAGTCCATATTTCACTGAATATTATAAGAACTGATGGAAGAATTTCTGGCTGAGCTCTCACAACAAATGTCAAGTAAAATAAGAGCCATACAATAAAAAGTTAAAGTTCACTTCAAGTATTTTTCTCAATGGGAAATATTTCCACGTTGCTAAAACAGTTCAATTCAATTCAGTTCAATTTTGTTTATATAGCACCAAATTACAACATCCATTTTCTTCCTTCAGACGAGAAAAAAAAGTATTCAAGCCTTAAGTTTAATATTTTAATTGTGTCACTGGAGCCGAAAAAACATCACTCAGTGCCACTTAGCCCTTTCAACACTACTGTTTTGAGACAGAATCTATTCAAACAAAAGATATGTATTATTTAATTTTATATAATTACACTGTTTGGAATATGATTGCATGTTTTTGTACATTAGTGTAAAACAGGGGTGTCAAACTCAATTGCACAGGGGGCCAAAACTCAAGGCACACTTTAGGTCGTGGGCCAAACAAGATAAACATTTATTGAACACACTAAAACAATGTTTTTAAACATAAATATGAATAAAAACAGACAGGAACATTATTCCAGATTAAGTAAACTTAAAAAAAATAAACTTTAACTTTAAATATTTTGCTCTTCATAAAAATATATCCTGTCAAAATTATGCAAGTTAGAAATATGAACATGCTGCCAAAAACCCCAGAAAAAATAAATGAAAGCAAACACAAGGTTGGAGCCGCATGTAGACTGAGCTGGGGCATTGCTTCAGGAATGGAACTAATAAACTGTGCGGGCCATTCAGTGTCGTACTTTCCCTTGAGTGGATCATTACACTGCAGCTCCATCTGAATCTGCACAGGTGCAGTTCAGCAAAGTCCGCTGACTTGGTTCAACATTACTTGGCAACAGGGAAAGCGAGGCAGGTTGCACTGATGCATTAGTGACAGCTTCACTTGAAATGCCTTCACCACATCATACATGTCCATGAACTGACAGGTTTCCTTGCTGAGCTCAAAAACTGTATTGAGAATTTTTATCCCAACTCAGCCAACGGACCTCTGTATGATAAGGAATGTCGGCAAACTCTGACTCTATTTCCCACATAAGACTGAAATTGATGGTGATTTAAACTTTTAGCTCAGATAAAATTTACGGTTTGCGTTACGGTGATCATTACATGCTCCATTTTTAGGACTTTACCAAACAGCCTTTCCTGGTGTATGATGCAGTGATATGCTGTTAACTCACCGGTTCTCCTCCTGCATCTTTACTCGCATCCTGCTGACTAGTCCGTTTTTTTCACCGCACAACACCGGCGCTCCATCTGTTGTGAGTCCAACAAGTTTGTCCCAGGGCAGTTTCATGTCGGTTACACTTTGACATACGTTTTAAAAAATGTGCAGTCATTTAATGTTCATTATTTCCTCTCCACGGATGAAGATGGTCAGCTGTGCAATGTCCATCATGTCTGTACTATCATCCACAGCAAGAGAGTATGCAATAAAGTTTTTGCTTCTTTCACACAACTGTGTTCTTAAATCAGTGGCCATCTCACAAACCCGATCAGCAATCGTATTTCTCCTCAGGCTCACATTTGCCAAAATCTGCGTTTTGTCTGGACACAAGACGTCGCACACCTTCATCATGCAGCTCTTCAGAGTGGTACCGGGCTGATTTGGCTCCTCTGCTACAATTAAACTTGCTTTCACAACAGCTTCACTTTATGATTTTGCTCTGGTGAAAAACGTCTGCTGAAATGTCAGATTCTTCTTTAGCTCTTCTACTTTCTGTAGTTTCTGCTCTGCATTCAGGTTTTTCAGCTTATCCTGACGTGTTGTCTCGTAGTGCCGTCTTAAATTAAATTTCTTAATTACAGCCACATTAGCTCCACTAATAAGACACACGGGTTTACCAGCAATGTCTGTAAACATATATTCAGCCTCCCACCGGTGCTGAAAGGCTCTGCTTTCAGATTCAACTTTTCTCTCCACCATTGTGAGCGGATAGCTTCGCAATAACAGAAGTTTGACTTGATTGACGGGGGAATGTTCCCAGTTAGCCTAGCGGTCAGCAAGGAGGCTGCAGCGCTGCATTATGGGATCTGTAGTTTGTATATTATTAGCGCCTCATATCGCTGGGCCATGCATAACAATAATAGTACATCTATATAAAATGATCTTGCGGGCCGGATATAAATGTACGCCGGGCCGGATGTGGCCCGCGGGCCTCGACTTTGACACATGTGGTGTAAAACATACTCAGTGATGTACTTGTAGGTTCAATAGGAAGTAAAAACAAGGTGACTCATTGGTGCAGATTCACTTCTCCAAACACACTGAAATAACTGATGAGTAACGTCTGCAAATGTCGAGCAATGTCTGGACATTAATTTAAACTCATGTTTTAAAGGGAAGTTTGAGTAACTAGTTTCATAGTAAATGTCAGTAGTTTCCTCCAAATTAAATCTAACCAAATGTTTACTGTGTTAGGTTTGCTTCTGATAATTTATTAAAATTCACTGTATTTCAAGTTTAATTTTAAAGAGGGGGGAATTAAAAGGATCTAGGAACTCGGGATTTTGCATAAATATAATGTTGGCAAGTGTAGGTTCAAATAAATTAAGCCATACCACTAGTGCCGTTTTTTCAGGGAAGTCTGTTACGGAAACCTTGGCTGATTTTAGGTTGACGCACCTCCATGAAGAAGATGCTGGCGCTGGACGTGGGGTGGTTATACACGTAGATGTATGTAAGGATGGCTGCTGCCAGCAGGACCATCACTACGAGGACTCCCACCAGCAGACGCATCGGCGATCCTTCGTAGGTGTGGGTGCTCGCCTCCTCTCCTGCTGTACAGAGAGGATGGTCAGATTCAGCTCATAGACTTAAATGTAAATGCTGCTGCAGTCACGTTAACTTTTCATTTTTCTCGACATAAAAAATCTTACCAGCTTTGAACAATATCAGGTTCATTAAGTTGTGACATTGTGTGAATTGGCGCCTTTTCACATGAAACACAATAGGAGGCCTTCTGCCTCAGACACATTCTCACTATGGGGAAACACTGTGTTTGACTAAGGCGGAGGTACTGCTTGGGTAGAGCGCAGAGGAAGCAAGACTCAACACACACACACACACACACTGGATGTGAATTTGTTAAGGAAATTACGTGCACTATTCTCACATGGGTGCAATTTAACGTCACACACTTTGTACTAAGGAGCTGGAAAGCAGAGACCGTTTCAGGTCCAATAGAGCTGCACGAGACACTTTCATTCGACTGTGAATGACTTACGTGTGTCACTGATGTGAAAAGCAGTCTCTGCACCATCTAGAAAAGAAAAACCAAAGACTTTTAAATCCACACAGTACATAACATGTTGTGACATGACATTAAAAAATATTTTGGTTAAATTTCACAAGTGGCGGTTTCTGAGCAATCTGTAAACTTCATTTTCTTTTCCTAAGCTTTCACTTCAGTGGACTTGACTTAAAACGTAGTCTGCAGAAGAAAGAAAAAAGTGATAATCAACAAAAATATCTTCGCTTGAGTCGGATATTGAATCCTTCTCACTCTGCCAGAGTGATGAACGTATATCACGCCATCCTTCAGCACACTGAGGACATCATGCAGTATTTAACATGGCGCTGTATATGCTCAGCTATGAGCTAACAGGGGGCTGGGAAATAGCTGGCCACTTGACCCCCACCCTGTCAGATGTTCCACAACACACCAAGCATGGATACTGCTCGACAACAACAACAAACATTCATTCATGGGGTTGTAATGATGGCTGCGCTGCAGAGCTGCAGTCTGCACAAACAGCGACAGAGTGATCTCAGATGATTCAACATTCAAGATGATTTATTTGAATGTTAACAATCAAAAGGATTCCATTAAAGGCATCCACGCCGCTCTATGTTAGTAGAAAACTGACATTTGTTTATAAGGCAAACAAAATAAAAGTGTAGTCAAGGCAAAGAAATTATTTCAATTATATTTCAAAACCGGTTTTTGTATTCTTATTGTTTCTCTGATTAGAGTCAAGTGAAAACATGTGCATGAGGAGTGTGAGCAGACAATCAGTCACAACAAACTATCAAAGCAGATAAAAAAGCTTTGTGAGTTTACCATCTGCAGATTTGTTGGTGGGACGCTGTGGATGTGATTTTGTTTCTCTGCTGATGCTGCTGTGTGTTGAGGGGATGGTGACAGTGGGAGTCTCAGGGGTGGAGGTGATGCCAGAGGTCCTCTGCTGCCCTGCAGACACAGTAACTGGAGTGGTTCGGTGTCTCAGGTGATGTGATGTGGCGTTTGTGACTTCCGTCATCCGGGGACATCGCAGATTCTGCCTCTGGGAAACAAAAGTGTGTTCAGACTCACGCTAATGGTGCTAAGCTCTAATGTGGTCACTCTTTATGTAGAAAAACAGAAGAACCTCCTCTGGACAGCCAAGGTCAACCCAGTCCTGCCGTTTACGATCAAAACCACTGGAACATCTGAGAAAGAATGAAATGACTGCTGTTACATTTTCACTCTGTGAGAGCGCAACCCGCTTTATTCATGGAGATGAATGTTTCCAAAAGCAGATTTAAGTTATCCACCATGTGCTGGCAGCTGATGCTTTAGTTTTTCATTAAAATTAAAATGATTTATTGGAGATGTGGACAATAATCACAAAATATTTAAACCACCATTACTGATGCTTAAAAACCTTTTCATTGTCACAAATCACTAAATGTATTATAATTATTTATTTAAAAGATAAGTTTATTAGATTCTTCAGTGCTTGACAGGAGATTCAACTGCGTATTCCTGCTAACTGCAGTGAACTTTGTATATTCATCTCTTAAGGTCGCTAGGCCAGATTCGGGTAGTTGGGGTTACTATCCTGCAGGCTTCCTGTTGACTGTACTGCATGTGAATGACATACAAATGACTCTGCGACCCTGCTCTGTTTACTCACAGTGACAGGATATGAGACAGTCTCAGGAAGCACCGCCTATGAATCAAGTTTACTGAGCGTGAGTGAGTGAGTGTATTCCTGCACGCGCAACCGCAACTGACTGAGAGCTGAACTCAACAAACTGTGGGCAACAACAAAAAACTCTCGTGGATAAACTGTGAGGTTGAATAGACCTCATGTACAAAATACTTTAAATTCATTATTATTAAAATTAGAGGTAATGCAGTTATTATCTTTTCATAATTATCCAAAGTGAGAAATGCCTCAGTTTCACACTGGAAACAAATCGTACTGTAACTGCCTTCAACTAAAAATGATCTCTAATTTTAATGGATCCACATTAGACCATGAAACATTTTCTATTCCTAAAATAGTGGTAAAGTCACTGGTAAGATCTCTTTGACTGCTTTTCCAGGTTACCTTTGTAGCTTACTGCACCAGCTGCAGTTAAAGCCAATCTGAGAAGTGACACATGGGCCACAGCTGGAGAACTGCAGACACGCTGAGAAGACAGACAAACATAGAGAGAGTGAGGAGGAAGAAACTGCTTTGCCTTGTGCAGATAAAACAGCATAATAGTAGAATACCCTGTAGCACAAAGCTTATACATTCTTTGAATACTGACTGGTTCAAATAGTATTAAAAATAGGAATAACTTACTAGGGAGAGGAAGCATCTCCACAGCTGTTAAACGGGAGATTTTGGACAGTGGAATGTCGACTTTGTGATACTCATAGATGGTTCTCCGACGAACATCTGACACATGTCGGATAGAAAATAAAGATGTCACATATAAGCTGCTAATAATTAAAGAAAGTATTTTGATGGAATTTTAACAGGAAATATTTACAGCTTACTGGGAATCTGCTCTAGCTCATGAAGCACCATAAAGGCATCGGACAAGCCCACTTTGACAGGATGATTCTCAGAGCTGATGTCGCTGATGCTAATAGGAATCTATGAGGTAAAAACTGCATGAATAAATTTACTTCGTGTTATAAGATGGGTGCAAAAGAGAGAAGAAAAGCCACCTGTTTGTAGGCAAAGACAATCCGCCCGTCACTGTGCAGAGCGGCCTGGAAGGTGAAAGCTCCCACGCTGATGTTGTCCTGGAGGTGAAGGCGGTTCCACTGAACCACCAGTGCTGTGCCTAATGGATGGACATGGACACACACAATACTGTAACGTTTTATACGCATGTTTGCATGTTCCCTGCCAACTGTGTGCAGCACATGTTAGGGCGCATATTCAGTAAAAATATTTAGTCTAGTAAATAAATAAAATCAACAGTTCCTACCGTTATCGAAGTAAAACACAGATGAGTTTTTCGACAGGCTTGGATCAAAATTGGCCATCAGAGGAGCGACGTACTGAGTGGCTGTGAGCATCCGATGGATTATGTTTCCAGTGTAAATAAAACCTGGTAGGAAAAGATGTGCAGCTGTTGGCATCAGTAATTTATTATACATTATAATCTGTTGACACTGACAGCTGTCATGTAAATTGCTTGTAGACACAGTCATTAATTTAACTTATGTACTTTGTTCCTATCGATGCAACGGTCAGATCTTTGAATCAATAAAGCTCAGGCATTGTTACTGCCCCAATAAAACTTCCAATACAGAAAAATATAGAAAAAAATATTTTGTTTTTAATATTTCCCCCTGTAAGTCAGAGAGAAATATGCAAGTAACAATTATTTATTACCATTTAATAAACTAATATACTTATTAAGTAGGTGGAATTCCAACTAACAAAAGTGTGTTTATTGTTAGATTTGAAGAAGGTGATGGGATTTCCTTTGAAACTGCCTGACATGTGCAGCTTTGGGCTCACAACCTCCACAGAAACAACACTGAGTGAAGTTAAAGACTCACCTCCAGTTGCAACTGTGATTTCTTTGAGTAAATGGCCATAAAAAGGAAAGTCAAAGGAAAGATTCACTCTCTGGAGGCACAGAAACATAAAGCAGGAAATTAGGTAAAACAAAGGGTTTTTTTGTCTTTATTTAGGAAGAAGATGAAACTAAAACTAATATGAAAGGTGTACAAGGCAGTCTGGACATCATACCTGGAAAATAAACCACTTCACTCACCACATATTTGAAATGTTCCTACTTTAGTTATTTCTTCACAGACTGATCTCTTACCTCAGCTTGTCGGTGAGTGCTGGACAGGAAGCCACGGACCTTCTGCTGATCCGCCTCCATCTTACTGATGTTGACCCACAACTCTTTACCAGCTGCATCTCCAGGAGCATAGATTTTAGATGTGTAGTAGACATGATCCATATCCTACAACAGCAGATATTTATTATATATGTTATTATATGTTCTTATCACATCTTTGCATGTACTCTTTTTTAAACACTAAATAAGTAATACAGTATTATTTATATTACATTAACTCTATCTGCTGTTGAATGTCTTTGCAGTAGAATAACCTTACTACAATCTGTGTAGAATTACTGGGCTCATCCTCCATCATTACATTTGGATCTGACTCCTCTGACTGGTGTTGGTTTCTGTAGTGGCCCCGTTTATCTGCAGTCCTGTCAGGGGCCTCAGACCTGGGCCTAGATGCCCACCTCCGTTCTCTGGGCTGGTGGTTCACAGAGATTATATATAACCTCTGGAGGAGAGAAGACGGCTCCTGCATGTTGGCAGGGTAGAGTCCTAAGGAGAAACAGATGAGAGCAAAGAAAATAGGTTGATTAGATTAGAATTTTTAATGAGACAACAACAATGTAGCCAAATACAAACAATTATACATTTGTTGTATGAAGCATTTTGTAGGGCTTCATGGGTATCTTATCATAAATTAATTTATTATAAACCAGTGCTTTTAGTTCGGTCTTTTTGCTGTTTTTGTTGTTGTTGTTTTGTTTTTTGGGGGTTTTTTGGGGTTTTTTGCAATTTCCTGTTTTGTTCTGATATAAAATACTTTTATAAATCTATACTTCTAAAAGACAAAGGGGTTCTAAGTAAACATCATAACAAATCTAATTAAACATCTATTGACTGAAGGCTTTAGACAACATTTCACTGAAGAGTCCAATGAACAGATGTAGTAGATAAACCTGAAGCAAAATCTGACAATATAATATTCAGCAGATCACTAACTTACTGCAATTTGAGCACTTACAAAAATACCACACTGACAGAGTTTTAAATAAAATCGAAAACATTAAATGTACCTCTCAAATATGATCTCTTGAGGCTTTTCTTTTACTTCTCTCCATTAATGTACTGATTTTCCCCAAATCAGTAAACAAACAAACACAAAATTTAAAATGAAAAATGTTGTTTTCTAATTAAAATTTATTTTGCTTTTCTAATTAAAGTCTGTAAAGTCTGATCTGATTGAACCTTTTAACAAATTTTAAAAACGACAGTAGCACAAATCACATCCTGTAACAACACCTTGCCAAAAACAGTCTGTATGCTGTGAGGCTGCTGTGCATCAGCTTTACTGAAACACCCCAAACTAAAAGGCTTAAACTGATTAAAAGATTAGTTTAACAGCATTAAAATAATCTTTGATTATTAGATATTAAAGAGATTAGATCTGGACAACACGATGTCTAAAACGTCAGAAAGCAGACTCGCTCTTTTACGCATGTCCGGCTGGATGTAAACAGTTCGTCAGTGGGTGCCATGTGGCAAACATGTGGTCACTCTTCCCTTCCAGTGACAACAGTGTCCTAACTTTTCCTTTCACAGCGGACAGTGAATGCATGCTTCACATTCTTCACACCAGACCTGGCATGTGAGGCCAGACATCAGTGGGTGATGTGTCCATGAATCTGTCACACGGTGAATGTCGGGGCTCAAAAACACGCCACAGCAAATGCCAATAGGTGCTTCCACGCAAGATGTGTTAGATTTTCTTACAGACATGAACTCTATTACACAAAGCAGCAGCAACAAAACAGCGTGATTAAACATTTCATTAGCTTGCTGTCTTAAAATAATAAATAAATCACTGCTTTCAAAGCAGGAGGTTAAATTTGTGATTTGGTACTAAAATAACTGAAAGGCCATCGGGGTGTCAGTGCTATATGGTAAGGAATACATGGACACTGTAATAAGCATATTCAGAACATTTTAAATATTTTAAACAAGGAGTCTGAAGGCGAAATCATTGCACAGTATTAATAGATAAAGGTTACACGTTGTGACAGCCAACCCATTATTAGCCTAATGACAACAAATAAATATTAAAAAGTGAAAAAAAAAACGTGATTTAAAAATTGTCTAAATAAAATGAATAATATAATTAATAAATTATTTTACGATGTGGGCCTGTGATGTTTGTAGCTGGTGTCAATAACATTTTTATGACTCACCGTAGGCGGATTTTAGCCTCACGAAGCTGATTTCAAGCTGGAGAACAAAGACCAGACATCTGACGAGATAAACCGTCTTTGTCGTCGCCATCGTTCCTGTGGCTCCAGTTTCTGAGCGCAGAGAAGCTCATTAATTATCCCAACAGATTCTTCACTTTTTCACTGGTGGCAGTTTTCGATTTAAAAAGACAAATGCAGTCCAGTGTTTTGAAGAGAAAAGAAAGAAAGAAAGAAAGAAAGAAAGAAAGAAAAGAAAAAGCAGACGAAGCAAAGTTAGATATTTATGTCCAACTCCATCGGTGTTCATCATCAGCAAGCCTTCTGTGCATCAGTTCAGTCTGCAACAACTTCAACGCTGCACGAAACGTTGCATTCAGGTACTGTCGTATTGATCAGCATCTTAAACGTAATTTCATTGATTTAATTTAATTATTTGTTTTTATTTGTCTGAATTTTATTTGAATAAATCTAAATGTTTTTGAAAAAAAATCTGTGCATCTCAACCAGACAGAGTACTGACAGAAAACTTAGGCTTAGACTACTAACTATATCATTCCTGTGACTGTGTTCACCTGTGATGTGCACAGTGCACAATTCTGCAATTACGTTTGAAAAATACATAAAAATCCATGCATGCATGAGTATTATAAAGTAACCAACAGCACCGAAATTAAGACTAAAGTGTCCCATATCATAATCGTCTTGCAGAGATAAAGAGCAAAAGAAATCACACACACTGCCAGGATGTAACTTAACTCAACCATACACTCAAATTTCTAAATGTTAGAAGACATTATCAGAGTTTGCTCTATTTGCACCTGCACCTACATTCACGTTAATAACAACTTGAGTATCCTTGTCTATCTCACTCTTCTATCCAAAGAATGTTGCAAAAACCTACACCTGCATGGAGAGATGCCAAACTGTGTTTCTGGTAACACTGACAATAAAGATCTTTCTTATCTTATCTTATCTTATCTTGTCTGCATTGAAGTTTCACGATTACGGGGAACAAGTGAATGCACCAGGTCATCCACGCAGCTCCAACCTTTCCCGTTGGATGGCGCAAGATTGTGCAACTGAGAAAAGGACAAAGCAACCCACTCGTGGGACTAGTATGAGTTATGCATTTATTTGAGTATGCTGATTCATTACCACTTATTTCACTAATAATATGCCACATATTATAACAAACAAAATGCCTAAAAATCTGTGATATTACAGGTTGAATATATAAATAAAATCAGAATGTGATGACATACAAATCCCATAAGTCCATATTTTTTCAGAAACCTAAAGAAGATATAAAATATATTGAATGTTTGATTTTCCACATCTGTGGAGGTGATTTGAACTTGTGGAAATGTGGAATTGATTTGAACACCTGAAAATGATTTTGATGTGTGAGACAATAATTTTTTCAATATTTTGCAACGGTCTATGAACACAGTTCATTTCGCCATCGTAAAATGCAGGTTATCATATTTTAGTTTTAGAGTAACATGCTCACAACCAGATGATGTCTTTTGACTATGTTAAAATGCATATTGCATCTATTACAGCACACAATGAGTCCTTCCTACTGAACCGGCCTGCATGCTTGCAGTCCAAACTTTTCACCAACTGGGAACATTGAATGAAATGAAAAATACAACACAGAAGACCCAGGACTGTTGAGCAACTAGCAGGAGGAGGAGTCAGCAGTCTGGTTGGGGTCTGGGTTGCTGGGCCTCCATGCTGCTGCAGGACCAGGGGTGGTCTGCTTGTCTCCACCACAGGGCCAGGGGAAACATCTCCTGGGTCTGGGGGTGGATTGCCCCTCTGGGGGTGATGGTACCCGGACCTGGGGGTATAGAGTATGTTTGGGGAGCGTGAGTGTGTGTACAGTGTTCATTTCTGTTTGTCTCCACACTGGGTGAATGCTGACTATTTGTATATGTGTGCATGAGGGTGGGAATGCATGTTTGTGTCTGCGTATACACCTGTGTGCACACAGGTTGAAGCGAGATCAATCAACTGCAGACCAGACAACAAACGACGGAGGCACCAGACAAGTGCAATCAAACGATGAGTTTATTAACACAGGAGAGGAACCATCAGCATATGTCTTCCTCTGACAAAAATACATTGAATGCTGGTTTTATAGCATAGAAAATTAACGCCCACACATACACGTCAACACAGGTCAAAAATACATTGTTTACAGACAAGGGTACATCATGTACATCTCTAATAACTATAAACAGACATGTAACTTCTCTTTTCTATAACACCTTCCTTTTAAGGTAATAAACTTCAAGCTTCAGGGTCTCTAAGGGCTAATAATTGACCCTCGTCATCAATCACTAACAGGGCCGTGCAGAGACGTTTATAGGGGCGGGTGCTCAAAGCTAAAAAGGGGCACATTGAACCAGGCTGAATAACAACAACACACATTCATACAAGAATCTAATATGGGATCGCATCATACTATATCACTGTTGTGAGGCAAAGCAAACGTAGCCTATGTTTTACCTGATGGGTACAATGTTGCTGTTGAGGGGTTGCTGCTGCTCCTGCTGCTGATAGTGCTGGAGGGCAGGGCTGTGTTGATCTGAGACTGTAGACATTAAAAGTCCATAGGAGAGATGGTAGCTGATTAAACAAGTGTCATGAGATAATAACAAAATGCAAAGATTGGTGACAGCACTTGGAACCATAAGGCAACAAAAAACTGAGAAATAAACTAGACCCTGCCTGTGAATCACTCTTTGCCTCTCTTCCTCCTTCCATCCGATCATCTCATCTATCACTCTCCACTTGCTGTCCATCTGAGAACAAGACACAACTTGCTATTGCAATAAACTATTAATTATCCACACTTAACAACTCTTACACTTAATCTATAATAAAATGATGACAGAAAAATGTTATAGAAGCAAAACATTTCAGTTGTGCTTATTATTATTTTTATACTGGAATACCTCTCCAACAACTGGTACATGTGTTACCTGTGCTCTTTGTAATCCAGCTGCTGAGGGATCCACTGCCTTTAGTAGCCTCACACAGCTCCTACTGTTTCCTCCTCATGTCCTTACCAGCCATGTCTGGACAATGTTATATTATGAGTAATAATTTAAAAATCCATATACATAAAACACACACATGCATGCACACACAGTGACATTTTAGACCTTCTTCAGAATACTGTATATACTGTGGGCACAAGTTTCCATCATGGTGCTGATCCAGAATCCTTCCCTTATTATTTATTACTAGAGCTACAATAATAAAGCAATGAGGGAAAAAAAGTAATAAATTTATAATAATGTATTTATGATGATTCCATTTGTTTCACTATCCACTCTGTGCAGGCAGAAAGCTTATTACATTTTTAAACTGTAGAGATACAATAATTTTGCTGCTGTAAAATCAGCATTTTAAAATATAAATCTACTATAATCTGTGTCTTAATGTATGTTCTTTAAAATACAGCGTGTTTTTTAAAATATTATAATTATAATAATCCATTATTATGTGGACATGCATATTAGATCGTTTTAAGTGAAATATAACCCCCCCAGAAAGGCAGGAAAAGCCCTGTAACTTACTTTAAAACTAAATATGTTCCCTAAAACGGTGGACAGAGCTACAGACCCATGACAGCCTTACCCAGTGAGCCAGCAGCTATGACCAGCACTACTTGTGCAGTTAATAAAAGGTAAAGTTTGTCGCGCTGTTGCACGCACAGCACGCTCATTTGTTTCAGTTCGTCAGTTGCCACAAGACAGCTTACCAACGTGTACGTGATAAGCTAATACTCCTGTGTGCTTTAGACTACAGTGTGCGCTGTAGACCTACTTACTGGTTTTGTCGCATCAGTCTGTCTCTGAGTTAATTTGTGTTTCTCCTACAGCTCCGGACCGTAAAAAATGCGCGTGCACTTTGTGAGCTCGTTCCCGGCTCGTAACCAGCGCGTTCTGCCGATCATTGGTTAATGGTGATCATGTGACTGATGCAAGCCAGATCCTTTTATTTAGCAAAAATGTGATTAATAGTTAAATATTATTGTTGAGGGGCACAGACAGGACTCCACACGCACACACACATTTTTAAAAAAATTATTAAAATTTTTTTTTAAAAATTGCCTCAACAAAAGGGCACTTTGGGCACCCATCAGGAAAGGGGCGGGTGCTCAAGCCCCTTCCGCCCCCCCCCTGCACGTGCCTGATCACTAAGTAGACTAAATTGCAGCAGGTCTCAAAAAGAAGCAGAAGACACTGGGGCCTTCGCTCAGGCCTGCTACTAGATTAATATGTGTATTGTAAGCATGCATGCAATTAACCTGCTATGTTCTCATCTTCCCTCAATATGTATCACCTGGACACTCTCACCAGCTCACAGACTTACGTGCTGCTCAGTAACATTCAATATTTATTATTTACTGTTACTTATACTTATCTAGGTTGTTGCTGTGGTCTCCCTACTCTGTTGTTCTGTTTTTGCTTGTTTTCCTTCCCCTCCCCCCTTCCAGCAGGTGATCCAGCGGATTTTTAGTGTCTTTTCTCACTGTCCCTCTTACCTCTGTTTTTCTTTCCCTCTTGTTTTCTTGAACTTCTCTTATCTATGTCTTTCCCTTTCCTATCCCCCAGTCATGTCTGTTCCATTTGTAATAACTCTAAAGTTTAAATAAATAAATAACAATAATAAAGAGCAATCAAGTGGACCAGTATGACAAAGCCATAACAATCCACTTGGAAAAATAAATCCATTTTTTGTTGGTCTTCAGACAATAATTCTGATTGCTACAGTGCCGAACGGGACAGGCAACAAGAAAGCCTACAGTTGATTTTTGGCCTTTCTTGACTATCACCCTATAATCAGCTAAGTCTTATCTCGTTCCCTCTTGTTCCCCCCCTGGATCTATAGTGGTTGTGAGGGTAGTCATCTAAAAAATTGCACTCTTTACATTCTCCACTTTTCAACCCTCAAAACCTTGCCATGAGACAATTCTTACTAAACTGCATAGCAACTGAAAAAAAACCCCCAAACGTCTTTATTTAGAACAGACAAAAAAAACCTGACTTTCCTAGAACACAGCGCAACATTTTAAAAGCACACAGAATAAATTTAGAGTGTAATGGTCTCACACATATACCCGATGACGTTGTAATACATGGAAATCCATGTCTGACGGTGTTTCAGTAGAAGCAGCATTACTGTGGTATTTAAATTTATCACCCAGAAATATGCTGGCTTCCTCAAAATGCATTGCTTGCCTCACGCCACATAGCAACTAATTCAACATACAGTGAATCTACAATGTTTGTTGTTTGTGTTCATAATGGTTACATTTGAGGAAAAACAGGCCATTACTATTATTTTGTGTCATCAAGGTTGGTTCTTTTTAAATAAAGAAAATAACCCAGATAGCACACATGAAACAGTCCTGGTAGGCATAATGTCTCGGGAGAATTTAGTTTCACTTCATATCGACATTGTGACACTGACTGTTTTCTCCATCTAAACTTCTAGAGGTCGGTAATGTCAGAATATTGTAATATTTTACTTATTTACGTGGTTTTCTTTGCTAAACTGTGCTAGACCAGAAATGGAAAAAAATCTGCTACTCTTTTTTTAAATGAGGAAAAACAACACCGCAACAACTCAGCTCAGCACTGAACTTTGAGTAAAGGGCATGAACACCGCCCTAAAGTCTGGTAGCCTATGCTGAATACATAACCTAGTTGGGAATAGTTTATTTTATAAGTTTCTAAGTATTGATTTAAAATTGGCTGGAGGTGCCACATGATTACTGATTTTTTTTTTGTATGTATATAGCTTCTCTGCCGTATAAAGCGTTCCTTACTACACTCACTGAATGAAGCCCAGCTGTAACGTTACAGCAACACAGCCTGTGCATGTCATTGCCACTGAAATATACTGATACTGATTTAATGAAGCAGAAAATGTGTAAATGTTTTTATGTTTCTAATCTGCTGCTATATAATATTAATATTAATTTATTGCCCACAAACTAAAGTGATTTTGATGTTTCCTTTATAGATGTAAACTTTAATGCTTAAACATATTCATAGTTTCAGAGCCTACATTGTCTTACAAATAGAAATTATTAGCTTGAATTGTTTATTTTAGTCTTATTTGCAGCCAAGTTGCCTTTTACTGCCATTTTTTTTTAATGATGATGACGATGTCTCCAGTTTGGAATAGGTAGCGCTCATGGGGATCATTTTGTACAGAAGAAGAGTCACATGATCCACAAAGTGCCCCTTTTTGTGAGTGTGCACAGAATCACAAGTAGAAAGTCTAAAAGAGAAAGCTGATATGCATCCATACCTGTTATCTCTGACGGGTATCTGTTCATCTCTCTTTTAGGTTTTGTTGAGGCAGCTAACAAAAAGAAAGCCTGACTTTGTTGAACTTTCTTCGTAATTTGTTGCCCCTCGAGTGTTTTATGCTGTACCTGTGACTTTGGACTTTGTTATTCTTAATCGCCATTAAGCTACAATAAAGGGTGAACTTTTGTTTATCTCAAATTTGACTCTGCAGACTTCCTTTGGATTCAAAAGCATTTGTTTTTGCTGACTCACAATAACTTGCAATGACTTGCTTTATGTGTTATTCGTAGGTCTAATAGATTGACATCAGAACAAGGTGTCGTATGATTGTGCTTAAACACATTTCATTTGAAACAGTCCATTTTGAGAGTCAGGTCAACACCGTCTGACTTTCATTCCTTTTACTTAAATTTACATTATATTTTTCTTGACTAATGTTGAAGACATAACACTTAAATAAGATATACTGATATGCTGGAGAAATATTTAAACATCTTAAAATATTAAATGTTTATGCACTGCAGTTTAATACTGGCTACTCATGGTTTACCTTACAAATAGTATAACACAACAACAGTGAAAAAACTAAACAAAAAAGCAAAATAAAAACTGGAGCTTTCAAAATGATAACCTTTAAAGTTTCAACACAGCTCTTGTCAGATTTTATAGGTTATATTATATTCTGCTGTCTGCTATGATTGATGCAGGATGCTTGTCAGAAAAAAGTATGACAAACAATGTAAAAAAAAAAAACGTGCGCTTTCCTTTAAGGCAGTGCTCTGACTAACTTAAAAAGAGGAACTATTAGTTTACTTAAGAACATCAAAACCTTTCAATCACAAGAAATTGACGGCTGATGCTTGGGGTAAGTTGATCAGTGCTTGCTATGCCTGTTCTCCTAATTTGGTGCTTTATTACTCTCTGTGTTGACAGATCATACAAAAACTAAAATCTAAAAAAAAAAAAGTCTAAAAAAAAAGTTGTCAAAAAGAAAACTGCTCAGTTAATGTGTTTAATTACATTTTAAAAATCTAGTTTTGTGTTTGTGTTTTATAGAAACTTGACAATGGAAAGCAGCTACACAACTGAAGAAGAACATTATCTATGTGAGGTTAACTTTTCAACCTTTACTGGCAATTTGTTCATCTTGATCTTCATCCTCAGTGTCATATGCAACAGTCTCCTCTTATGTGTCCTTTTCATCTACGAGAACCTGAAAAGTATCACAAATATTTTCATCCTGAACCTGGCTTGCTCTGATTTGATCTTCACCATCACACTTCCATTCTGGGCTGTTGATCATTTACACCACTGGGTCTTTGGAGACTTTTTCTGCAAATTGATTTCTGCCGCATTCTTTGTTGGTCTGTACAGCAGTGTCATTCTGCTGACTGCAATGACAGTGGATCGTTTCATTACTGTGGTGCTGCACAACCGGCTGAACAAACTAGACAGAACGAAGTACACAATTGGTGCTTGTGTAGCTGCCTGGGTCATCAGCATCTCTGCATCCGTGAGTGAAGCCGTGAATACAAAGGTGGGAAACTGGGAGAATTATACCTACTGTCTGGCATCTGAAGACATCCTCGGACAACACCTCCAAGTGTCACTGCTATTCTTCCTCCCATTTGCCATTGTTATTTTCTGCTATTCTGCCATCCTCAAGAAGGTTTTACAAGCTTTAAACAGAAAGAAGCACAGGGCTGTAGTTGTGCTGTTGTGTATTGTTGCAGCATTTTTCATTTGCTGGGGGCCATACCATATTATGCTTTTAATCAATTCTCTCTATACACCCAAAGGTTGTAAGACACAGGAACGGTTGGCTATTATGTCTTGTATTTGTGAAATGCTTGCCTATTCTCATTGCTGTATGAACCCTCTGCTGTATATGATCTCACAGAAGATGCGAAAGCATCTGTTGAATCTTTTGCGCTGTGAAAATGTGTGCAGGAAGAACAGAGAGAGAGACACTGGTCAGAACACAACTATTAGCCAGAAAGTTGTTTTCACAGAACAAAGTACTGCTGTCAACGAGGACCTGCATGACTATCCATTAAACAATCTTTCTTAAATTTACATATTGATTTGATTTGTAAATGCTTTTACATAATATCTATTTTTGAGTTTTTCACTGATCCAGTTAAAAAAAGCAACAACATATGTGCATTTCACTGCATTCCTTTGCATTCACACTGTTTTGTGTAAAAAATAAACTGTTGCTGAAATTCAGTGAAGCCGTTTTCACTTCTCTTTTCTAACGAAATCCTGTATAATGCCATGGGGAGCTGAACTGACAAAAAAATTGCACTGCCAGCACTACTTTATGGTGTCACTACTGTGAAGTGTAAGGGTCATATTTGGCTAGTAGGGTAAATTTTGAAATGATGCACTCCCAGCAATGTGCCAATGTGAGAAGAGTGTTATACTAACAATGGACGTTTTTTAAACACATATTTCTTTCAATAAATATCAATGACTAGATAATAGTCTGAGTGACTAATAATACAGTGTGTGCAGGTTTTATACATGTTTCTCTTCAAAAATGGCATTACAATTTAGGAAAATCAACATGTTTTTGATATCAGGAAAACTGATCCTATTAATAACTGCTGTGGGTTGTGTGTGCATAAATCCACGTGGTCTGGATAAATCTGACCGTGAAGGAAGAGCACATGACTCATCCAGAGAAGGTCTGCATTATTACAGCCTATTGCTTCATCCTGAAATCTCTGCGTAACAGTTAATGTGTAAGACGCACAGAAGCACTGTCCTCCAATCAAACCACCACCGGTTTCACGTCTTAACAGCTGTTTTATATGTAAGCTGTGGGGCGTGACCAGGCTAGCCACAGTGTCTTAAAGAAGTATCCATGACCAAGGCAGAGGGGGCCATTTCCCTGTACATGTAACGGAGCGGAAAGATCATAGAGACACAGGATTTCTCTTATATAGAAAGATTATTGCCTCTTCAGTGCACCTGTTGTTACTTTCATTTACACCAAAGCAGATGAAAGGGATTCACAATGGTTTATGCTAGCTGACCGGACAGACTGATATCAGTGCACTTTTATGACGTTGTGCTATACTGTTTTGTTTACTGACTTATTTTTCAATTCATTTTTAAGCTGTGAAGTAAAAATTACCTGTAATACAATATAAATACATTCATTTTAAGAAAACAGCATTTTAGTTATTTCTAAGCATCCTTTCAGGCTATGAAGTAACAACTAAAATAAAAACTATTTTTGGAGAAACAATCAATTCCTGAAATGTAATTTTCAAACATTTTTAGTTAAACATCAGCCATAAAAACATGACCTGAATGCAATCCCGACCTTCTCCATTAGATGGCGAAGGTCGAGATAAGCCGATAAGCCAATCAGAGATCAAGAGGAGAGGGGAAGAGAAGAGGAGAGGAAGAGAAGAGAGGAGGAGAGGAGAAGAGAAGAGGAGAGGAAAAGAAAAGAAAAGAGGAGAGGAGGAGAGGAGAGGAGAAGAGAAGAGAAGAGGAGAGGAAGAGAAGAGAGGAGGAGAGGAAGAGAAGAGAGGAGGAGAGAAGAGAAGAGAAGAGAAGAGAAGAGAGGAGGAGAGGAAGAGAAGAGAGGAGGAGAAGAGAAGAGAAGAGAAGAGAAGAGAAGAGAGGAGGAGAGGAAGAGAAGAGAGGAGGAGAGGAGAAGAGAAGAGGAGCAACAGAAAGAAAAACTGAATCAAAGACTAAAAGAATCTCACCAACAAGCTAAAGAGCAGCTTGAGAAACAACAGAGTGGCCACATCTCAGATGAATGTGAGTCCAAGCGAGATATTCTAATATGGCATCTGGATGAGTTTGAAGCCAGCTATGAATCAGGCAGTGACGGTAATGAGTTTCTTGAAATCCTCTCAGTGAAATGCAGTCTTCCACTTTCAAATATCAGTCTGAGTCAACTCACAGCTGATCAGCTCAGTGAGATCCTTTCTGTCCTGGACAAACTTCTGTTTGATGAGTTGTCAAAGGAAAACCTGGAAGGAGAGCAAGAAACACAAACTCAGTTTATTTTGTGTACACCGGCAAAGCTTACTGCGTGGCAAGACACAAGCAAGTCGCGCAGAGCCTCAGTCCGTTCTTTATTTTATAGCAGAGAATAGATTACACAGCATCTCTAGGTGGAGCATATGTAATAGAAAAACATCTCTAGATATGGTTATCGCATGAGTGGCCGTTATCCATAAGACAAGAGGAACTAGTATCTTTTGTCATATCAGCTTCAGGTTGGAACTGTCTCTGCCTGAGCGTGTGTGACTTTGTAACTTCCTTACGCATGCTTCTGTTCCTTAATCTGTAGGTTGCAGGCACATCATGTTCTCACAAGAAATTATACTTAAGCAAAATAAAGGTTATCAAAGTAAGTAAATGTAAAAATCTCTTAACATGAGTGGATTCGTGCTCCTCCATCCATCAGCACTCTGCAGCACACTCAGGTGTTCATCACAGAGCTCTGTGCTCTGTGTCTGGAAATATCTGAAGGAGTTTCCCTACAAACCATCTCCAATCATATGCAGTCCCTTTTGGGATCCATCAACCAATCAGCAAGTGGTGTTTTTGAAAGTTTCCTCTTGACTCAAGCCCTGTATCTGAACCTGATGCACTTTTTCAGTGACGGTAGCAGATCTGATAATGATGCTGTCCTCATAGCCAAACAATGGGCAGAATATGAGATTTCCACTGAGAACCTCTTTATAATCGAATTCCTGAGCACCCTCACATCATCACTGCAGAGTGCAGTTGGAAGAGCCTCTGTGTTCACTTTAAATATGGAAATCCAGTGTTTAAAGCTTCTCTTATCCACGCTCACACATCTAAATGGAAAAGAAGCCCACTCAGAATCCACTGAAATGCTCCTCAGACTTGTACAAAGAAACCAATGGACTCCAATGGAAGCAGTCACTCTGCTTAAAGCACTGTCACAGAAATATGCAGATGTTGATTCCATAACTCAAGTCCTTTCCTTGGTGCAAGTGTATGACATGCCACCAGACTGGATAGATGACTGTGGGCGCTCTCTAATCCAGCTCCTTGAATCTGCTGCTCCTGAGAGATTTTGTCAGGATTTCCAAAAGACTCTAAGAGGAAATGATGAGAGCAGTGTAACTGCAGTTCTAGCAGAAGTAAAGATGTTGTGGGATTTGGATGACTCTGCCATTGATATGATAAAAAACATTAACACTGGTGTCCTGAAATATACAGAAAATGTACCAAAAGAAGAACCTTTTATGAAAGATTCATTTAAATGTGAATCTTTGAATTCAGACAACATACAGAAGTGTCTGTGTCAGCTCTGCAAAGCAGTGTTCAACATAAAAGGCTGGTGGCCCACAGTGAGGCAGATGGTGCGGTGGTGTGGACTGGTGCTGACTCAGAAAAGTGGAGTGGTACAACTGGTTGGTGTGGAAGAAGACCCATGTGTTACAGCCATGTTTGCAGCCATGCAAGTCTGCATGGGAAACAAACTGGACATTGTGCTGAGCTCTGATGTTCACTCAGAGGAGCAAACAAAGGAGTGGTCTGACTTCTACAAGCACCTTGACATTTCACTCAACACAAACATGAAGAAGACTGATCCATCATTCCTGGATGTCGATGAAGCAGACATTGTTTATGGTACAATGGATGATTTTGTGTCTGATTATGTTCAACGTGGCATAGAGGCAATGGAAACAGGGAACCCACAGTTTAGTCGTGGATTCATCATTGAAAAACAAAGTCTCAGTGCTTTGCATGCTCTGGAACTTTCAAGACTCAAAGACGATGACTCCCTGGTGTTTGCTGCAGAGGTCCTGCAGAACCTCATGATTAAATTTCACAGTGAAGATGTGGAACTGAGACACGCGTTTATCAAGATCCTTTTTCAGGTGCTCCACAGTAACCTAAACGAAGATACAATTACTGACAGCAAAATCATCACAATCACAAAGAAAATCACTGGAAAGGAATTGCTTTCTAATGAGATCTTTATTTTGACCTTTTTGGAGAATCTGATGAAAAGTTTTACAAAACAAACCGAAACTGTTAAAAACATGACAGATCCTGCAGGCAAATGGTGTTTGGAGAGTTTATTTGCTTGTGTGGAACAACTTCAAGACTTAGACAAAGAAACCAAAGAAGTCTTCAAGATGGTTTCAGATCTTGGGGAACAAAGACTTTGGGGACCAGTAGAGGCCTTAAACCTTGTTGGAGCATTAACTGAAAACCACTATGACGACGGTTGTATTTCCATCATGAAGATTTTACATTTGATGGAAATATACCAGGTTTCCTCCAAGTGGAAAGATGAAAACAACAAATCTCTTCTTGAGCTCATAAAATCGTACAAAACTCAGAATCTGATCCAGATTCTTATTTGTGAAAAGCCCTGTAAGGATGGAAACAGAAAAGAGCCTTAGAGGTGATGAAATAAAAAGCAGTGATACTCTTTTTTATGAAATACAGCAGATGAAAACTATTGATAAGCAAACACTGAGTAAATGATACAACATAGTAACTAATGTAGCAAACTTGATCAAAACTGGTGAAATTAAAAACCACAGAGACATACAGCGAGCTAGGACTCTGAGTCACAGCATGGAGGATGGGGATTTACAGGAGATCCTTGCAGTCTTATGCAATGCTGTACACCTCCACACAGCTGAAAGAAAGTGGTTTCCCAGGACAACTCAGATGATAAGCTGGTGCCTGTTGGCCCTGTCTGACACTGGGAAGCTCCTGGAGATGGGAACTGGAGAAGGGAAGTCTTGTGTCATAGCGATGTTTGCAGTGCTGCGTGTGCTTAGAGGTGAAAAGGTGGATGTGGTGTCCAGCTCTTCTGTGTTATGTCAAAGAGATGCTGAAGAATGGGCAGAATTCTACCAGTCCTTTGGCATTACAGTCGACACAAACACAAATAAAAATGAGGATAAAGATCGGAAAGAATGCTATCAGAAGGACGTGGTCTATGGAACCATTGAAGCCTTTGCTGCTGATCACCTTCGCCAAATATTTGAGATGAAGGATGTGAGGCCTGATCGTAACTTTCAGTGCATCATTATCGATGAAGTGGACTCACTGCTGCTAGATCAAGGAGTGCAGCTGACGTACCTGTCCAGCCCCATGGTGTCCATGCAGCACCTGAACATTATTCTCACCATGATCTGGAGCCACGTCAGTCAGCATGGCTTCCTATCTACAGGACACCAGACATTTGTACGAGGTCCTCCTGCTTCATTCTTCAAGGCTATCTATGACTCAATGAACACAGAAGACACTGAAATTAATGATCCAATGGACATTTTAAGTATTGCTGAAGAATCTAACATTGTGCCAAAAGGATTTACAGAAGATATGTACAAGAGTCAAAAGGATGAACTTCTCAGTAAACTGAAAACAGTGAGTCAGGATGCTATGGTTGACTTTTTCAAAGAAATTGAGGACTATGTCCCTTACGGCTTTACTGTTTACACACTAGATGACAAGGGACTGCTCTGTCTTCAAAAGTGCAGTCCATACAATGACCAGGACATTCCAGAGCTTTCATTTCTTGTCTTGGAGGAAGGATTGTGTTGTCCTCTCTATGAGTCAGAAGAAGTTCTCATCAAGCCCATTGCAGAATTGATCTCTGAGAGGATTCAGTACACCCCGTGTGAAAACAATAAAGATAAAATCAGCATTCCTGGATTCTTGAAGAATCTGGTGGAGAAGAAAGTCTCAGTGTGGGTCCAGAATGCCTTTCTGGCAATGTTACTGAAACAAGGACGAGAATATGTTGTAGAAAATGACAACGTCTGTCCAGTGGACTTCAGATCCACTGGTATTGTTGAACTGAATAAGAAGTGGGGTGATGGTCTGCAGCAGTTTGTGGAGATTAAACACCAACTCAAACTGAGCACAATTTCAACAGTGACAAACTACATTTCCAACATTTCTTTTTTTGAGAAATACCAGGGAAAAATATACGGAACAACAGGAACACTGGGGAGCAAAGCAGACATTCAGTTTTTGCAGGACCTATATCCAAATCTCTCTGTGTGCAAAATACCAACATTCAACAGGAAGAAGTTATTTGAGGTCAAAGGAACTCTGAAAAAAACAGCTGAAGAATGGAAATCTGAAATAAAACATGTGGTCATGGCTCAGATTTCCCCAAATTCATACAGAGATGGAAGAGCAGTGTTGGTGATCTGTGAAACTATCAATACAGCCAAAGAGATCTACGAAGAGCTGAGGAGCAGCATCCCAAGTAAAAGAGTGATTCTCTACTGCCGCAGTGACAGAGACAGTTTGAGTAAAATAGACAAGGAGCTGCTTCCTGGTGATGTCATTGTTGCCACAAACCTTGCCGGCCGTGGCACAGACATTAAAGTGTCCAGAGAGGTGAACAATAATGGAGGTTTATTTGTGATCCTCTCCTTCCTTTCCGAGAACACAAGAGTGGAACTCCAGGCTTTTGGACGAACTGCACGCAAAGGTAAACCTGGATCTGCTCAGATAATCATTTCCACTGAACACCTGCAGCCATCTTTCAGCACAGTGTCCTCTCTGGAGGAAGCCAAGAGCACAAGGGACCGACTTGCAGCAGAAAAGATAAGTCACATGATGAACGATGTTGCTGAGATCAAACTGCGGGAGGACCTGTTTTCAGAATACTGTGAAACACTTCAAGATATTTATAACACCACTGATGGAGACGAGGAAAGAGCTGTTGTTGCCATCATGAATGAGTTCTGGGGGTTTTGGCTGCAAACTAAATCAGAGGAAATTGATCAGTTGAAGAGAAATGAATTGGAAGAAAGTTTGAAAGCTGATTTGTCAAAGGCAAAAAGTCAGTCTGAAAGTAGACTTCACCATGTTCCAGCATTTATCACTACATCAAGTTTGGAAATATTGCACTGGATGAGAAAAAGTGGGATACTGCAGCCATAATGTTTGAAAAAGCCATGAAACAAGATGAAAGCTGGGCAGCTGTAGCTTGTTACAATGATGCATATTGCACTATACAACAAAAGAAAGCAGATTACCTCACTAAGGCCATAGATGATCTAATGAAGGCACAGGAATCTCTGAGGTTTCTCAATGAGGAACTAATAGTCTGTCTTCAGTTTGTAAAAATGTCCTCTGCAGACTCAGCCAACAGCAACCCAACCAGCCTGGAAAAACAGTTATCAACCAGGTCTACAATGTATAGTTACTTTGATAAAAACATTACTGAGGCTATCCAAAAGTTAGAAGAAATAAGAGAGAAAGGGAGGGATGCAATCGCCCCCAAATCCCCGATGTTCTCACTAGTTTCAGATGCTGGTGAAGATCTCCAAGTTGAAGCTTACGCCCTCTACAGTCGAGGTCTGAAATGTGTGTTTTCTGTGGAAGAAAAGCCTCGTTTCTCATGGGAAGGTCTGCTGGTGTTCTTTCTTGGAGTTTTACAGATTGTTGGAGGAGCACTGCTCACTGCATTTACATTTGGAACATTTGCTCAAGTTGGAATGGGACTCATTATTGAGGGAATATCAGACTGCATCACTGGCATTGAGGCCATGGTGACAGGAGAATTCAGCTGGAAATCATGGGCTATAGAAAAAGTCATTTCTATTGGTGTCTCTCTCACTGAGGTCGGAGTTGGAAAGCTGATTTCAAAGGGCTTCAAATGTTGTAAAATCTTAGTTAAATTTGGCAAACAGCTCAAGTCAATGCCAAAATTTCTCTCTAGACAAGCTAAAGATGGCTTCAGTGCTGTTTTAAAGACAAATATGAAGAATGCAGTAAAACACACAGCTAAACAAATTGCACAAGAACAGGTCAGCGCTCACGATCACATGCTGAAAACATCAAGAACTCCACGACTGCAGGCACCATCCTTGATATCAGAGTCCTGTCAGAAGCCACTGGCACTAAAGTTGTCATCCTAACAGAGGACAGCAATGGAAGACTTACCAAAATGCAGGAGCTGAGCCCAGACACTCGACATGCCAATCAAACTGTGACCCTGATCTACAGACCAAAGAGCCACCAATACCCCGATGGTCACTATGATGTGCACATCAATAACCAGACAGTGAGCATAGACAACAAAGGCAAGAGCTGTCTGTTTTATGCTTTGGCACGTGGAATGAAACCACAAGCCAGTGAAAAAGAGATCACTTTGGAAGCAAATCGTCTTCGATCTGTGGAGGCCGATACTCTCCTCAGTTACCCAGGCCAATGGGAGCCTTTCATCAAGCAGAAAGAATTAACTGAAACAATCAGGGGAGGGGACTGGTACATGTTAGAGGGAGCTGGAGCCAGCCATAAAAGAAAGCAACGCGTTACGTCTGAAATTAGTTGGCCAAGTAGAAAAATTCAAAAACTGGCAAACATATGCAAAAAAAAAAATAAAGGAACTGGAAAGTTCATCAATGCAGATCACCAGCCACCAGTCACTTGCATATTTAAGGCCAGAAAATTGAACCAGAATAGCAGATTAGCAGAAGCCATGCTTGAAGTGGCAACAAACTCATCTACTGGGAACATTTCTGATGTGCACAAATATCATGGCCGTGAACTTCCAACAGTTTATGTACCTGCAGAAGTACATCGTGAATTTCCCAGTACAAAATCACCAGCCTTCAGAGACCTTTTGGCTAAAACCATAAGTAGTAATGATGTTGTGGGTACTTTCAAGCTGACAATCCTTGGTTCAATGCCAAAATTCTGGTTGGATAGTAGCAGGGACTTCAAAAACTTTCAGAATACAAATATAAGCAAAAGCAGACTTAAAGATTTTGAAAACAGTTTTCCACGCCACAGTGAAAAGATGGTAAATAAATGGTTTGACCAGCTTAAAAACAAAGGTGTTATGACAGATGACCATCTAACTACTATTAATAATTGGATCGCTAACCAGGGCTACAAAGATCAAAATGATCCACACAGGAAAGAAGTTGCCAACCTCCTCTGATGAAAAGGTAACATCAAATTTTACATCATATTATATGTGATTCATAATGAAAGGGATGGGAGGTACCTGCATGCATTGTGGTAAGCATCTGACCAGAGTGGATTTCTGTTTTCTTTTCAGTTTGCAAGAGAAGAGAATGTGACTCTTACAAGCAAATGAAGTACAGTGAAAACCTGGAGATCTTCCACCTGTCTAATCATCATTATCAGATATCTCTGTGCCTTTGGTTTAATCTTAACTTTTTAATTTTAAGAGTGCTTAACACAGAAAAAAAGGCCTAATTGCTTGTTTAGCCATTATAGCTCAGTATAGATTGCAAATTTAAGACAGGTTTTGTACTTTTTTGTTTTTTATTTTACTTACTCTTGATACTTAGATAATATATCTGAATATGTCAGATTATGTAAGACAACAAAAGAATTATGATACAGACTTGGTCCATTATGTCAAAAGTCTCTGTGGTTTCTAAACTTGGACAAAGGCGTTACTACTTGCTTAGACTTTATAGCAAAGCAATAATTACACTGTGTCCAGCAAATTAGTGTGGTGATATTAGCTGTGATAGTTTGAATCTTTCAATACCAATGTTGACGATAACAAAAAGGGAAAATTTTAAAACCAGGGACTTGCTGCCATTTATCATCTTCAATTATATGAACAGCTGAAATTGGTCACACGTGTTCTGATTCCTCAGCCAGTGCACAAAGAGCACACAAAAATGCTGCAACAAAGTGTTTTCTTATAGTACATTAATAATCGCCCTCAAAGGCTTATAAATCATTAACTCCACAGAGTACCTGAGTGCCCTCCAGTGTTCAAGAGACAAACTACACATGTGTTATATTAAGATTTAGCAGCTTGATTTTCTTTTTTGCTGGTTGGAGCACAAGGTGACAGCTGGAGTGATTCTGCAGAGCCTGACTGTAAAAGGAGCTCTGGAAATAAAGAAACTGCTTGAGATGAATCACAGAAGCTACAGAAAAAAACCTGCATGTTGTTCTCTGTCAGCAGCATCCCATTCGTTATCTTGAAAATGGTGCATAATTTAATTCAGTGTAACTATGATGGTGGTGGTGAGGGAGGTTAACAATGAAATTATAATATATATTATCTGTATTTACCTGAAACCATATATCCATATCTCTCAAATATTTCTGTCAAAATAAAAGCGAGTTAGTAGTAATAATTGCAGTGTTTCCGTATTCTTCCAGTGGTGCAGGTTACTGTAAACTGTAGTAATTTCCTTTCCTACTATGGAAATGTTTTTACACAATCGTGCATGGAAATGTACCAATATGATATTACATGTTTTAAAAGTTTATCTAAATGTATCTAAAACATACTGAAAACAGCCTAAAAACATAATTGGCCACTGTTATGAAATTCTGGATTAAATAGAATTACACACAAGCTGTTTGTCTTTCTGAGTTTTTAATTTGCCTTTGCAAAGGGGTCAGAACAACAATACAAATTTAATCAACATTCAATCAACCAGGTTCAATCAAAGTCATCACTCTGTGTCATATGGAAACCATGTTGCTGTTTTTAGATGCAATAGGCACCGTTAGTGTGAAGCAACAGTTATAAGAAACAAGTGTCAGGTTTATGGAAAATTGAACCCAAACACAGGACTTCCTAATTACTAAGTCAAACTTTCAGTCTATGTTATTTCATTATTTATTTGTGAAATATCCAGATCGCGGCTGTGGGTGGGATTCAGGGGCCTCTTCCTGTAGTTGAAATTCATGGCATGCTAGTGGTTCCAGTCTTTCTCTGATCTCTGCCTTCAGCCAGGGTGGAGTGAGGCAGTGTCACAGTCCCCCAAATAGTTGTTTCTCATCCATCAGGTTAAAGCTGGCCTCCCCCACTCTCTCATTGCCTGATGTTAGTGTTATGTGACGGCTGTGTGCAGGCAGGAAAAGGACCCAAAATGCAGACTCCGGAGACAGACGTGAACTCAAAAAACAGCTTTAATGCTGAACTCAAAGTAACAAACTTCCAAAGTACAAACATTAACACAGGCCGGAAAACAAAACACACAGCATGAGTGAGGGTAGATAAGAGTAGATCACAACACAGACCAAAGAGAACACAGGGCTTAAATACACTGAGGGAGCAATCAGGAAATGGGAGACAGGAGGGAAACACAGCTGGGGCAAATCAGGGCTAACGAGACAAGGGAAGCAAAACCAGATACACTAACATGAAACACAGACTTTCAAAGTAAAACAAGAAACATAACACAGAGACGCGAACTTAACAAGGGGATACAGCCGACAGGGGAGACAGAGCAACTATAGAACACAGAGACATAAACCATAAAACAGAACTCTAAGAAAGAAACCAAAGACTAGAAATGATAAATAATATAATAAACCCAAAAGCCCTGGGTCAATGACCCAGGCATCCTAACAGTTAGGGCATTCCTCTCTTTTAATCACTATATTGGTCATAAGTTTACTCATTGGTAAAAGGTAGGGCAACCTCTATTCTGAAATGACTTAATTGACATTCAGGGAGGAGTTCCAGGTTGCATGTTTGAACCGTAAGTCATTAGGTCCAAAATTGCAGTGTATGCAGCATCCAGCTCCCCTCATGGTCACTGCCCTGTGTATAACTTAATGATTGTCATAAAAATTATGACTTACATTTTTGTACTCCTTTTATAAATCATAGTGCTATATCTCACTTTCTGAGACAAAATACATCTTATGATTCTCAGCTGGATTACTGAGCACAGGTCCTTCTGAAGGATGCCAAGCCCTCATGAGGCATGTTTCTGATTGTCAGAAAGATGCACATGTGGAGCTTACTGATAGATGGAGAGAGAGAGAGAGAGAGAGAGAGAGAGAGAGAGAGAGAGAGAGAGAATAAAAACATCAATTTTTCATGAAAATCTCTATGTCTACACAATGCTTATGCTTGAAAAGGAGTAGGATGAAGTTTCATTATCAAATGATTGTAGAAATTAGTAAATGACAAGTTTATTATTGTAAATTAGAATCAAAGTTTTACAATTATGAGAAACACAGTGAATAGTTTGTCCTCAGTGCAATCCTTACCTTCTCCATTAGATGGCGCAGAATTGTAGATATGAAAAAAAAGCAAAAACAAATCACTTGCAGAACTAGTCTGAGTGCTGTGCTCAACAAAAATAGGGCAGGTGATTGCTGCCTCAAACCTCTGGTTTTCATTCCTTGTGCCTGTGACTTCAGTAGCTGCACCAAATGCTTATCTTAAACATTATCCATGTTTACTGGCCATTAAAATGTATAATCTCTAATCAGAACGCTCTCCTCAGTAATACATTGTTTTGGCTAGGCTACGTGAACATTTCAGTCATACAGAAGAAAATATCATTTTGTCCAATATCTCAAATGCACACAGTTACTTGAATTTGTTGTTTTATTAGCAGGTGTTTCACCAATAATATGACACATATTCGAAAAAATGCAGTGTGTTTTTTCCCCATGTGTTTTTTCTTACAGGTGCAGCAGTTAGTGGCACATTTCTATATGTGCTCTATCCTGTTATGGTATTTTCTCCTATTGTCTTCTTTCATCCCCCTTCTCTTGACTTTTTATCCCTTGCCTGTCATCTTAGACATTGTCTTACTATAATATATATTTTAGATGTAATGTAATAGCTGAAATAACATGAATAGAAATGAATAAATAAAGAGGGAAAAGAAACACATGCAAAAGATGAGCCTATAGAGAATTTATAGAGCTGATCTTTGAAAAGCAGAATATGTTTGGCACAACACTGCATTCAGATCATAGTTCTGATTGCAAAAGTTGCCAGACAGGACAGGATTATAAAGAAAAAAGCCTAATTATCTCTCATGTTATATGATACCATAACATAATAATCTTTTTTTTTTTTTTTTTTTTTCAAAATACAGCAAACCTTTATTTGGCTGATATATGAATAAATCAAACAAAAACAATAACCTAGACTAGACTACGAATTAAACTGTGACTTTAACTATGACTGTGCAGCAGACGAGCAGTAAGAGACAAAAGACTTAAATACACACATGAGGTAATCAGGGGAAGTGGCCACACATTAGGAAACAGCTGACACAAACAAATCATAATGACACCACAGGGGAAGTGTAAACCAAGCACATAGAACATGGAAACAAGACTTTCAAAATAAACAGGAAACATGACGGGACGCAGACGTGACCCGAACTTGATTGCATGAACCAAGCAGACATAAAACATGATAGATAAGACACACTCAACAACAAAGGGAACTTTAACACAGGGGAAGATGACACAAAGGAGTCTAAATGAACAAAGAACTACAACTAGGCAACCTAGGAGCTAAAGACCAGAGCTAAAAGATAAACAATGAATATCAAAATACAATGAAACACAAAAACACTGGGTCACACGACGCAAGACCTTGACAGTGACATCTGTTGTTGTGATTCCTGACATGAAGAAAAAGTACTGCACCCGGGCTCTATGGTCCATACCCTGTGAGTAATTCGTTTGTCTCTCTCTGCCAGATCATGTTGGGCCAAGTTTTCAATATTCTAGCTTCTTTTTCCTTGTGAATTTCTTCTGAAGTCAGTAACCTTGACTATGTGATATCTTTTTTTTTTTTTTTTTTTTTAACCTGTCCCGTTTGGTTCTTTTGCCATCAGAATTATTGTCTAAAGGCGAAGAAAGATGCCCAACGGATTTACTTTACCAAATTGACCATCCCAGCCTTGCCGTAATGGTCCATTTGATTCACCTTTTATTGTTTATTTTATTTTCACTTGCTGAATACGGGACAGACTTGACTGGTGGAAAGAAAGGGGAGAAAGAAAGAGGGAAAGAAAAAAAAAAAAAAAAACCTGAGAGGAGGGACGGGGAAAAAGGGCAAAAAACCAAAACCAACAGAATAAGCAGACAAAAAATACATATATCGATCACCTGGATCACCTGTTGAGAAAGAAAAAAGAAAGCAAGCAGAAGAAAACGAGAGTAATAAACAAGATCACAATGATATATGGGAATATGACAGTAAATACTAAATATTAAACATTATTGTGCAGCACGTGAGATCGACAGCGCACAGTGTGCTTTGAGGTAGGAGCATAATAATCCTAATGTTTTTTTAATCTCATTTTGCCACTAAAATTAAATTACCTGGTGATGTATGAATTTGAGATAAAAAACCCACCTTTCGGGCAAGAACAGAATAACTGGTTATATTTAAAGATGCTGTAGAGCTGAGGAGTCCTCACAGAGCTGACAGTGTTGGAACCAGTTAGTTCAGACTCTGCCTCTTCCAACTTTCTCTACTTCAGTCTCCTTAAACAAGACCAGTCTTTTAAGGTTAGATCTGAAAGAAGTATATGCATATAGGCAATTGAATTCATGGAAAATGTCTTTAAAATGTGTGGTCCAAACATTTCAATGCAAAATGAAACATGTAGACAAAACAAAAAGCCACAGCCTTGTGTTTGAATCTCAGTTCAAACATTCCTGGGAGGTAACAGATTTAATCTCTGAGTTACAATTTAGTTTCACTTCATATGGACGCTGTAGTGTAGACTGCTTTCTCCATCGAAACCTCCACATGAAGGTAATGCAACAGCTTTGACATTTTTTATTTTAATAATAAAAAAAAATATTTTATTACCTTAATTAGACTAGACTAAAAAAGTTTGACTCTATTTTTTAATACAAATTTAATTAATCAACTCTTTTAATTCTCACTAAACTTAAAGATAAAGGGGCCCCCAGTACAATATTTGCCTTGTTGTGCGTGTTTATTTCGCTGAACAAATGATGGGGAACAGCTGTTGGTATTATATTTACACAATATCACAAAAACAAAGGAGCATTCAGAGGACTTTGAGGAGCTTAGATGTTTTATTTTTTTCACAAAAAATATAAAAGAACTAGTTTCTTTTTATGTCAGTGTATAAACTGTAAATGTTCGTATACTATTTTTAGTCTGTGAAGAATCATTAAATTCACATGTTTAACTTCTGATTAATTAAAAGTAATTTAGAAAGCTACCTTTACCTAATCATGAGTATCACACAGTCATGGCAGCTTAAAAACGTTTCAGTTTTCATTGAACTTAGAACCTAAAAATGGTGAAAGAAGATTATTCTTCATAATAATAAGATTATTATTATAAACAAGGATGCATCTTCTGTCCACTTTCTTCAGGACTACAGTTAACTTAATTGCCCCTTGGGGATAAATAAAGTCTTTCTGATTCTGATATTTCTCCAAGGTGATTTTATGGATTTTTCTGTTTAACAAATATGTGCAGATCAGTAGCTGTGTAACAATGGACATAGATCATATGTAATATTTTTTGCTATCTGATGCAAATTATTGCATGGCTTGAATTATAAACGAAAGTATATTTTTATATTGATTGGTCAATTTTAATCAGTAAAGAAGAATGGACTCTACTTGAAAAGTGAATTTTATGAATATTAACAGCTCTTTGATTTCTGTGAGATGAAGAAAACGAAGGAAAATGTATGCAAATCTGTGAATTTTGTTCTAACAATGCATGAAGCCACTCGCTGAATTTCAGTTTGAGTTTTAGTCCACACAACTTAATAATCTTAGACTATCTGTCCTTTAATTGAGGGCTTCTACATTAACTTTACATTCAATGAAAAAACATCAAGATAAATCAAGATACAATAAAAGAGTAAGAATTGCAAGTGTACACTATTATGAGGTAAACATACTTTAAAATTCAAAAGATAACCAACCAAAATAAAAAACTTTGTTGTTCATCTTAAATCCTTTTCATTTATTTAATGGTACCAGATTTTTAACACTGAGTGGTTTTGTCACTACTATTGTATCATAAAAGCAACAGGAAAAGGTCATGTTTCATCTCAGTGAAAACGAGCCATTCCTATTATTTTGTGCAGTCAAGGTTAGGTCTTCAAGAATTTGACCAATGAAAATAACCCGGATAACAATATGTTCTACTGTATTATCTAATACAACATGTGACAAGTGGAATCAGTCTGTGCAAACAGTAGCATCCTAACAAAACAATCTACATTCTGAGATCTAGTAAAACAGGTAAAACATTCCTGGTATGGAGATATAATCTCTGGGCTAAGTTTAGTTTCACTTCATATGGACATTGTTGCACAGACAGTTTTTGCCAGTTAAACTTCCAGAGGAAGGTAATCCAATCCAATCCATCTTTATTTATAAAGCACTTTAAAATACAAAGCACAGGACCAAAGTGCTGTACCTTAAATAAGTTAAGAACAATAGAATAAAACAAAACAGTAAAAAATAAAAAAACATAATACATAAAAATTAAAACAGCCCTATATTTAAAAATAAGATAAAACAGCATAAATTAAATTAAAACAACTAAAATAAAACTAGAACTAAAAAACCAACATCTCCAGGGTGAAGATATGGGTTTTCAGGTGTGATTTAAGAACAGGCAGAGAAGAAGCCTGTCTTATCTCTAAAGGCAGGTCGTTCCACATAATGTAATGTAACAAGAATGAATTGTTCTACTTGTTTCACCTAAGCAGAGAAGCTCAGGCCTCCCTCTCTACAGCCATCTCCTGGCTTGTAACAGGCCAGACACTCCATACTCCTAAAGAACTTCCCAGAGAAAACTTCGATTAACACGGTCAAATGCTATCTCCCAGTCAAGAAAAAACATGGATAAACTCCCATGCTCCCTCAAATATCGTCAAGAAGATAAAGAGCTGGTCCGGGACAAAAACCGCATTGTTCCTCCTACATCCAAGGTTCACATAACGGACGGACTCTCCACAGACTTTCCCGGGGAGCATTTTTGAATAAAGAAAATAACACGGACAACCCTGTCTTACTTTATTCAACATACAAGGAGTACAGCCATTCTGTGTTAAATGGCGTCCATCTAAATCTCCAGATGAAGGAAACATAACAAGTTCTAACTGTTTTACTTACTAACACAAAGTTTTGTGCTATACTAGACATTTTATATTGATTACTTAAGTTTAGGTCTTCAGGAACCTGGAAAACATAATTGAGATAATGCCATATTTTTGGGACTGTTTAGACCACTTGGTATGTAGTGAGTATTGTTTAAACTCGCGGGCTATCTGGGTTAAGGTTAGGGTTCGCTAGTTCGGTACTGCTTCTTGTAACTGTTTAACTTATAGCTAAGTATGTCAAGGATCACTACTGCTGTGGTGTACATCAACTGGTTACTGCATTCACACCTTCACATACCTTGGTATATAAAAAATTCCCCTGGTCACCAGTGGGTGAGCAGGCGACCATATGCCGTATGGCTCGAGAGCAGTAGGCCCAGGTGGAGTCTGATCTGTGGAATTGTTGCATGTCTTCCCACTTCACTGCGGCCGGTCTTTATCCTTCAAGCTTGGGTCTTCTACATGAGGCCTGGGAGCTTGAGGGTCCTGATGTCAGATGTCGCTCCTGGGATCTGCTGGACACACTCGCCTAGCTTGGGGGTCACTGCACCGAATGCTTCGATTACCACTGGGACCACTGCTGCCTTTACCCTCCATATCTTCTCGAGCTCTTCTCTGAGCCCTTGGTACTTCTCCAGCTTCTTGTGTTCCTTCTTCCATGTTGCTGTTTTTCTATATCTGACATAGAAAAAACATGTTTGATTTGGCACACATTTTGACAAATTCAAAATTGCACGCGCCAAATCATACATTGGAAACCCTTCCAGATTCTTGTGTCTTCCCGGCCTTGAACAAGGAATCTTTCACCTGTGAGGCTAATGTGTTAGCCACTACACAACGGAGCAAACTGAGTTAATAAAGACTTTAAATACCACTGACCTTACCACCTTTGTCATTTCAACAGATCCTCAAGAAATTCCAGTGGGATGCTCTAGTTTGAAGAAATGGAATATAACAAGGCCAAGGCAATTTTCACATTCCAGTACATTGAAGTTGGTGCTTCTTGGAATTGAAACTTTTGGAAACAGGTGAGTCACTTTGGCAAATGTTTAATCAGTTTGTGCCATGTCAATAAAAAATGCCTTGAAATTGAGAAAACTAAATTATTGATGGTTACAGCGCTCAGAAACCAGTAGGAAGTGTAGAGGCCTTTTTCTTGGAATGGCTTTAGCATATCAGCACCAATGGGATATTACTAATGGCTCCCATTGATGGTTGGACTACTTCTTCTCTGTTCACATAATATGTTCCTTTGAATCTATCTGTTCATTAGTACATTTGAAACTACCTTTTAGGGTTTTCTGTTGATGTTAGGCTTGGTCACTCCTTAGAGGACTTTTAACTCCAAAGCCTTTTAACTGACAAATCAATGCCTGTCAAGAAAGTTCAGCAGTGAACTGGCAAGCAGTTTGAGATTTTCATCCCAAAAGACTTTTACATGGTTATCATTTTGTGGAGAGCCTTAAAATGATTAGCCTAACTGCATATTATAAGACTTTAATTTCTGATCTATGTGCGAACTTCAGGCTTGAATGCACTGACCTTTGAAGATTCCTGTTTGGTCTCTGAATTCTAGCTGGGGATCTAGATTTCATCATCAGGATTATCCTTGACATGACAGCCAGGCAGTTCACACAGATGATGTTTACCCTCTGTGCAGGATTGAGGTTCATGATGAAATTGTAGAGCAAGAAGGCATGTTGGCTAAACAGACCTTCTAGGAAGAGATCTAAAAATACTGGCTGTGGTGCTGTTGCACCAAAGTAAGCGGGACAGTAATATAAAGAGGAGAACCTTCAAAATTAAATTAGGTTTGTTTTCTGATTTTTTTTTCTTTTTTCTAATGAATGAAGTCTCCTAAAGTGCTTGAGTTGGTTGTTATATCAAAAAGTATTTCTAATTTGTTTATTTATTTATTTTATCTTTCAGAAAGTACCACGTCACTGTTCAGATCAAAACGGGGAACAAACTTTCAAAAGAAAGCCACATGGGTGACAAACTGAGATGCTGTGAATAAAGTCCTGTCTCCGTGAATATCATTTTCATAAATTATACCAAAGTACTATTCATGGACGATACATACATGTGTTCAGTGGAAGGGAATACAACAAACCAGTTGTTAACGATGAGTTGAATGAGTGTGAATGTTGCTTTAATAAGCCAATCAGGAATCAAGAGGAAATGAGAAGAGAAGAGGAGAGAAGAGAAGCGGAAGAAAGAGGAGAGACAGAAAGAAAAACTGAATCAAAGACTATAAGAATTTCACCAACAAGCTAAAGAGCAGCTTGAAAAAAAAACCTGAGTGCCCACATCTCAGATGAATGTGAGTCACAGTGAGATGGCTTAATAGGGCATCTGGATGAATTTGAAGCCAACTATGAATCAGGCAGTGACAGTGATGAGTTTCTTGAAATCATCTCGGTGAAATGCAGTCTCCCACTTTCAAATCTCAGTCTGAGTCAGCTCACAGCTAATCAGCTCAGTGAGATCCTTTCAGTCCAGGAAAAACTTCTGTTTAAAGACATCCATCAGCACTCTGCAGCACACTCAGGTGTTCATCACAGAGCTCTGTGCTCTGTCTCTGGAGATATCTGAAGGAGTTTCCCTACAATGCATCTCCAATCACATGCAGTCCCTTTTGGGATCCATCAGCCAATCATAATGTGGAGTTTTTGAGAGTTTCCTCTTGACTCAAGCCCTGTATCTGAACCTGATGGTTGGTGGTCCACAGTGAGGCAGATGGTGCAGTGGTATAAAGATGAAGAAACAAAAGGCACGGACACTCTTTTTTATGAAATACGCCAGATGAAAAATATTGATGAACAAAAACTGAGTAAATCATACAACATAGTAACTTATGTAACAAAGCTGATCAAAACTGATTACATAAAAAACCACACAGATATACAGCAGGCTAGGACTCCCAGCAGCATCCCAGGTGAAATCATTCTCTACTGCCGCAGTGACAGAGACAGTTTGAGCAAAATACACAAGGAGCTGTTTCCCGGTGATGTCATTGTTGCCACAAACCTTGCTGGATGTGGCACAGACATAAAGGTTTCCACAGAGGTGAACAATAATGGAGGATTATTTGTTATCCTCTCCTTACTCTGTGAGAACACAAGAGTGGAACTCCAGGCTTTTGGTCAAACTGCATGCAAAGGTAAACCTGGATCTGCTCAGATAATCATCTCCAATGAACAACTACAGCCATCTTTCAGCACAGTGTCCTCTCTGGAGAAACTTGTAGCAGAAAAGATAAATCACATGATGAATGATGTTGCTGAGATGAACCTGTTTTCAGAATACTGTGAAAATCTTCAAGGTATTTATAATACCACTCCCATTGAGGAACTAACAGGCTGTCTTCAATTTGTAAAAATGTCCTCTGCAGACTCAACAAACAGTAACCCAAACGGCCTGTAAAAACAGTTAACAACCAAGTGCATAATGTATAGTTACTTTGACAAAAACATTACTGAGGCTATCCAAAATTTGGATGAAATAAAAGAGAAAGCGAGGGATGCAATGTTCAAAACAATCCAGATTTTTAAACTGGTGTCAGACGAGGAAAAAGATCTCCAAGTTGAAGCCATGAACGCCCACCATCGAGGTCTGAAATGTGTATTTTCTGTGGTAGAGAAGAATCGTTTCTCATGGGAAGGTCTGCTGGTGTTCTTTCTTGGAGTTTTACAGATTGTTGGAGGAGCACTGCTCACTGTATTTACATTTGGCACATTTGCTCAAGTTGGATTGGGACTCATTACAGAGGGAATATCAGACTGCATCACTGGCATTGAGGCCTTGGTGACAGGAGAATTCAGCTGGAATTCATGGGCTATAGAAAATGCCATTTCCATTGGTGTCTCTCTTATTGCGTCAGGAATTGGAAAGCTGATATCAAATGGATTCAAATGTTTTAAAACCCTATTTAAATTTGGTAAACAGCTTAAATCAATGTCAATTTTCCTTTCAAGACAGGCTAAAGATGGCTTCAGTGTAGTCTTAAAGACTAATTTGAAGAATGTAGTAAAACAGACAAGTAAAGAAATGTTAAAAGAAAAAATCAGCTATGTACCAGGAAAGACTGAAGGGAAAATACTGACTCAAACACTAAATGACACTGAAGATAAAGGCTCTTTTATTATTTTTAATTTCACTTTATCTACATTAGGAGATCTCATTATTCTCTCACAACTTGATGATAAAAAGCAACGTCACGATCTCCTGAAGGACGAGAGCAGGAAGAATAAACTGTTGGCCATTTTCAAAGAGGTCAGTACAGCAATACAGCCATTCTATGAAGACCTCAGCTGGAAGAACATGCTGAATCCATTCCTCTCCACAGTGACTGGTAAAGCTAAATTACATAGCCACAGAAAAACAACAGCACTTCTGGGAGGTATCCAAAGTGTCTACATGGTCTCCAGTCACATAGTTTCTATTGTTAAAGGCCAGGCAAATGGTGCAATTGGTCGTTACATAAGAAAGGGCTTAAAGAGTCGCAAAACAGAGGAAAACCTCAAAGCTGGACAGAACACCAGACACATTGCATGCATGCCAATAAAGCTAAACTCTAATCACAAACTTGTAGGACATGCAGGTCAAAACTCACAATCATATGCTGAAAAGTTCAAGAACTCCACGACTGCAGGCACCATCCTTGATATCAGAGTTCTGTCAGAAGCCACTGGCATTAAAGTTGTCATCCTAACAGAGGACAGCAATGGAAGACTTACCAAAATGCAAGAGCTGAGCCCAGACACTAGACCTGCTAAAAAAACTGTGACATTAGTCTACAGACCAAAGAGTGTCCAGTATCCTGATGGTCATTATGATGTGCACATGAATAACCAGACAATGAGCATAGAAAGTAAGGGAAAGAGCTGCTTGTTTCATGCTTTGGCACGGGGAATGAAACCACAAGCCAGTGAAGAAGAGATCACTGTGGAAGCAAATCGCCTCCAATCTGTGGAGGCTGATGCTCTCCTCGGTTACCCAGGCCAATTGGAGCCTTTCATCAACCGGAAAGAATTAACTAAAGCAATGAGGGGAGGGGAAGAGGAAAGTGAACCAAGAAAGATCATAAATGAATGCAAAGAGGTACTTCAGAGAGAGGTTGGAAAAGTAGAGTTATACAAAAACTGGCATAAATATGCAATTCAAAATCCAGGACTTGGAAAGTTCATCAATGCAGATCACCAGCCACCAGTCAGTAGTATATTGAAGGCCCATAAACAGAACCAGAATAGCAGATTAGCAGAGGCCATGCTTGAAGTGGCAACAAACTCGTCTCCTCTGAATCGAAGTCTGATTTCTAAAGTGGACAGTTCTCATGGCCGGGAACTTCCAACTGTTTATGTACCTACAGAAGTCCATCGTGAATTTCCCAGTACAAAATCACCAGCCTTCAGAGACCTCTTGGCAGCAGCCATAAGTAATAATGTTATAAAGAGCACCTTCAAGCTGACAATCCTTGGTTCAATGCCAAGATTCTGGTTGGATCATAATAAGGACTTCAAAAATTTTCAGAACAACTCAATGAGTAACACCAGGCTTGAAATTTTTGAAAACAGCTTTCAGAAACACAGCACAGAGATGGTAAAGACATGGTTTTCTCTGCTTCAAATCAAAGGTGTTATAACAGATGATGATCTAAAAACAATTACAGATTGGATTGGCAAATCAGACTACAATGATCAAAATGAGCCATACAGAAACGAAGTCACCAACCTTCTCAGAACAAAAGGTATAATCACATTTAAAAAGGACATTTAAATAAATCACGTATACATAACTTATGTGTGATTCTTAATAAAAGGGAATGGAGCTGCTTAGAGTGGCATTCATTTGAGTGGATTTGTGTTTTCAGTTTGTGAGGTTTGAGAATGTGACTTACAAGCAGATCACACAGGACACTATGAAGATCTTCCACCTGGCTGATCATCATCAATAGAGCTCTCTGTGTCGTGACTAATAACGACTATTTTCCTATTCAGGATGGTCAAAACAGAAAAACATCCTAACTGCTTGTTTAGCCATACTAGCATAACTTCAATAGTAAATTGACTGGTTTTTTTTAACTGTTTGTATTTTGTTTATTTTTGATGTTTTAATAATTTTGTAATATGGCACATTATGTGGATATGAAACAATTTTGAATGTTGTTCGAATTATGTAAAAAAGCTCATGGTTTTTAAACTCAGAAACATAACATTTTTTGTATGGTGATATAAGATTTTATATTTTTAAAAATAATCAAAACCAATGCTGATAGTTACCAACTTTTGACTCATGTTCAATTATATGAGCAGCTGAAATTGATCACATATGTTCTCACTCCCCAGCCAGAGCATAAAGAGCACATAAAAAGCAATGTGTTTCTTAGAGAACATTAACAATCACTCTCATAGGCTTCTGAATTCATGAACTTTACAGAGTACCTGAGTGACCTCTAGTGTTCAGAAAGGCAAAACACACATCTCTTGCATTTAGATCTAAGGATGCCTATTTATCATTCTTTTCTGGTGGCAGCTGGTGGAATTATTCTGCAAGAGCTAGACAGAGGGAGCTAATAAAATGCTAACTTTGAATCATAAAAGCCAGAAAGATGTACAGTGAAAGAATTAGTAACATAATTATAGCATGTAGCTATAAATGAAGCTGGGACATTATGTAAATATAGATATTGATATAATGCAGGTAAATAATGTAATGATTAATTATGTAATACAAGGAAAAATATGTGTATTACAGGTTAAATGTTGAGCTGTCCCTCTGCAGTGGATGATTTGTTGGAAGGCTGCTGATTAGCTGGAGAGACTGATGTGGGGTTTATGAGACAGACCTCAGAAAACACCACACAGTTTGGATGATGGGAAGCATTTTAGCAAAGATAACTTTACTTGGTGAATTTTTCAACCATAAAGTATTCTTGCTCTCTTCAAATTCACCATGTTGCACCCACTTGATGTGTATGTATTACTGGCTGGTTTACATGAATGAACTGTAACTCTCTGTGGGTGATGCAAACCATTGCTATGGGTTACTTGTTGCAGGTCAAGCTGCCTCATTTCCTGTTGGGTTTTTTCATCAGAGAGAAGACAAATATGCTCAAAGTGTATTTTCTTAAATGTATTAATCAGTTCAAGGTTCAAGTTAAAAACGGTAGCCGTGTCTCAGCTCACTCAGGAGACCCAAACAAACAAACAAACAAACAAAGAGCACCACACCCAGTCAGCAAACACTTTTATTGTAGGCCACAGAAACAGAATATTGGCTCACGTTTCTTTTTCTGGACCTCTCTGGACATCTCTGTATATAGAGATGGCCCTTTTACAGGTAACACTTGCATTACCATGGCAACCACCTCTTGCCTTTCGTTTAGGGCTGTAGAGTTAAAGAAGAGTGAAGGATTGGAAGACCATTTCCTAACACCAGAATTTATGGCCCTCTTTTGGTGTAGGAGAGTCAGCCTCACAGATTTGTACCTTCTGGTGCCATCACCATTTCAGGCAGACCATCCCCCCTCACACAATCCTCAAAGAAGAAGGGTTCTCTTTGTTTATGCCTGTTAGTATCTGAGTGTAGCAGTCTAAATCCCAAACTATACTAAAATGCAAATCAGTATGCAACAAAGGACATAAAACAAATCTGTGCCACAAACCACAAAGCAATTGTGCAACATAAAATTATGGGGATACCTTAAACATAAAAAATTCTGACATTTCACAGAATTGTAAACATTGCTCTTTGCAAGCTAAAAAACGCTGGGTCAAAACAATTCTGGATTGTTTCAACTTAACAGGGTTGGGTTTTGGTTTGACCCAGCACACTGGGTTAGGATAAATATCCAAAAATTGGGTTAAACTGACCAATGTTCAAAGTTGAAGTCACCAAAAATTGTGTTGAAACTGTTCTTATTACAGTATCATCCAGGGGCGATTCTAGGATCAGAGCTTTGGGGGTGCTGAGCACCAGGAGAGCTGCCCAGCCAGGCAAGATAAACTTTACTTGTCACAGAGACCTCGTCTTTGTCGGTCCCTGCATCCCTAAATGTCTCCAGTTGTCCCGAGTTCTCTCTGTCTCCTTGGTGCATTTAAGCCCCTGTTCCTCCCTGTCCTCGTTGTCTGTTGTCTTCGTCTCCGTTATCAGTCATCATAATTTTACCATCTCTGTGCAAGTCTGCAAATTTCTTTATTAAATCATAAGATTCTTAAATTCATCAAGTCTCTCTGTGCCTGGGTCCTCGTCACAAAACATGACATCACTGTTTTGTACATTTTAACACAATTTAATGAGCATATGCTTCAGCCAATACCTTTTGATTAGCCTTGTCTCGTGGTTTCTTGCTTTGTGGTAATCTTTATTCTGTTTTCACTGAGATATTTGAATGCTAATCAATAAATCAATATTCAATTCTAAAAAAAAAAAATTCTAATCCCCACATTTGTGAAAGAAAAGCAAAACACTTTTTTGAAAAGTTTGTAACAAAACCATCAAATCTGATAAAGGTTATTTAAATGCCGCAAAAGACTACTACTGCAAAAGAAGAATGGATTGGAATAAAAAAAAAAATACATATCCTAACCTTAATTACTGGGGGAGAATAATGAATGATGCTCACACTGAGTAAAAAGTAAACTGAGTGCATTTTTTGGACAGAGATTCACTTTTAAAGTGTATGTATAATATAATACAGATACATAAAAATACACTCCAAAAATAGAAGAGTCCTTTAAATGTACAAATGTACAAAATATTAATTAAAAAAAATTATAAAAATGGAGGCAACTGTGCCTATGGTACAATGTATGAAAAGATCTTTACTGCAGATACTACTAATATGGCGTTGCAGATTTTTTCTTTTATTTTAACCTATGTCACCTCACCTTGAGGTTGGCAAATCTATCACTGTTTGGTGGTCAACTCTCTCAAGCAGTTTAACAGTTTCTGTTCCCTGTCTGTTTTCTTACCTGGTTCTTCCTGACCTTGTACTTTCTCCTCACATTCTCTCTGTACACAAACACACAAACACACACACACACACACACACAACAGAAGTTATAAGGTTAATGAGAATCCAGTCAGTTAAGTACCTTGGGTTTAATATCGGCACATATGACAAAATAAGCAGCTTCTCTCGTTCTTTTTCAAACAGGACACTGGTAACAACAGCAGGCTACAGATAATTTTAAGTTTTATATTTTAAATAGGCTGTATACATTTCAATGCGAGCAACAGGACGGTCAAATGTCACTGATTTTACTACAGAGTAGGACGGATTGTAGGGTAGCAAACATCGTCGGAAAACACGTTTTCAACACTGCAGGTTACCTGGGTGTAATGTTTTTCAGCTAAAAAGAAACATGGTCTGACTCCTACCTAACTATATAAAGAGTAACTGAAGGTTAAATGCAGCTAACATGTCCTGTTTTAAGCCAGGCACTCACACCTCCGCTCCGCTCAGTGTTGCCAACTCCTCAGTAAGGAAAATCGCTATTGGTTGTCCTAAAAGTCGCTAGAAGTCGCTAAATTTCGTCATCGCCTAATTTGCATAATTGGTCATGCTAATGTAATTGTAACCTACGTTGTTGGAGAGAAAAACAACATCGTGGAAGAGACATAAAGTGAGTAAAAATTGCATTTAGAATTCATTTAGAACTACAAATTAAATTTCTTTTAGCAATTATTGTTTTTTTTAATGTCACAATTCCAACCCTGCTCCTTTATCCGGGCTTGGACTGGCAAAAGTAACCCGAAAATGGCACTCTGGTGGAGTTACTTTGTGTGTGTGTGTCTGTATGTGTTTATAAGTAGTTTTAAACCTTGTGATCCACAAAACAGCATAACAGTAAAAGAAGAACTGACTGCGTTACAGTCAGTGAGTAAGAAATCTTTGGGGGTGCTTTGATTCATTTTGGGGGTTCAGTTCAGTTCAGTTCAGTTCATTTTTATTTCAAACATGTGCCTTCACAATCATTTCCAAATATCATTTCATTATTTGTTTGAAAAGGAGTAGGCAGAAGTAATTACTTATTTGTCCCTACCCCCTCAAGTTTTACCTCTCATTCTTTTAATTTTCTTTTAGTCTTAAATTAAACAAACAACATATGAAACAAAAGTACAGCAAAACAAAACAAAACATACATAAATCAAAAAAAAGAAATTAGCAAGCCCCACCACAGTATAGTTTCTTTTATATGAAAAATACAGAATGTGTATATTTGCATATTCATAAGTTATGGAAAAACAAACAAACCAAAAAAAAACAACAACCAAGAACCACAATACCATTACCAGCAACATTACCGTCCTGGGTTAACCCCGTTTTCTTCATTCTTATACTTATTTAAAATTTGTTTTTTATATTTTACTTTAAACTGGCTTACGTTTTTACTTTCTTTTATTTCTTCTGTTAGACTGTTCCATAATTTAACTCCTGCAATTGAGAGAGACATAGTTCTTAAAGTTGTTCTAGCACTTTGTATTTTTAAATTCCATTTCCCTCTTAAGTTATACCCACCTTCTCTTTCTATGAACAATTTACAGATTTCTTTTGGAAGCAATTTATTTCTTACTTTATACATTATTTGCGCTGTTTTAAACTCCACCAAGTCTTTGAATTTAATAGCTTGCATTTTGACAAAGAGTGCATTTGTATGGTCCCTGTACCCCACATTATTTATTAATCCATTTTTGAGGGTGCTTCAGCACCCTCAAAAATGGGCTAAAATCGCCCCTGGTATCATCTCCAGGCATGTGAGAAAGGCGTTAATGCTTAACAGGAAACCGGTGATATCACTCTGTTTTTGCATTAATTTGCAAAGCTCTCCGATGGGATACATTTTCTGCTGTTCATTTCTGACAGTGTAATCAGTTTTCTACTTCATTTCCATGTAATGCCTGACTTGGCTAATAAACATTCATCATCTGGACTGATCACAAGAATCTCACGTACCTTTTCACAGCCAAGAGACTGAATGCCCATCAAGTCCCCTCATCATTATCTTCACCAGGTTTAATTGTTCCATCTGTTATTGCCCGACTGTGAGAGGACGTCAGAATACTCACTCAGTTCTAACACTCTTCACCTTGCTAAGAACGCCTCTGCTGAGTTGAGCTAGCTAGCTACAGCTAGTTAGCTCTATTGTCTGCCGACTTAAAGTTAGCTTAACTGCCCTTGTCAGTCTTAGCCTCCACCGTGCAGTTGGTGCATAGGCTGCCCACAGATTTCAAGTCTTCCTGTCCAGCATTTTGCTTTGCGTTTTGGAATGGATACCAAACCGAAGGCAGCCAAGCAGAAATCTTCTGTTCGCCCCTGTCCTCAGAGTCCAGATTTTCTTTGCATGACAGCGACCAGCACAATCCGTACCCTGACTGTCTGGGAATTGTCCATGCCAGGAGAGCATTGACTAAGCCCAAAGCCTCTGCGTTTTGTTGCCAGCTCCAGTGCTTGACCATGCAAGACTTGTGATATTTGTGGAGAAAGTGGATGGACGGCTGTTGCATTGAATGACCATCTCCTCTCTGTGTCTAGGGCCCTAACTTTGTCTGAGTCCAAAGCGGAGGAGTATCCAGTCGATGTACCTGCAATTAGTTGGGCTGACTACATGGAATATATTGATGTGTTAACCAAAGGAAGACCCAGGAAGATGATAACGTGCTGGATACTGGCAAAGACATCTATGGTATGTTGGCGGATGAGCAGGAAAATCAGTGATTGACCAAGTGTGCAGCTGCTGCCTCTTCAAATGGCCATGATGACACGTCTCTTTTATCCCTGTTTCCCCATGCAGTGGAGAAGCTGCAGTTGGACCTCTCCTCTGGCAGCTCAGAAAGCATCATGGTTTTCATGATTTTTCCCCCTACCAGAGCCCACAATGGTCAAAAACAGCCTTCCAATGTTCCCAGACTTTGTCTATGAGTTAACCGCATCATGGAGCAATGAACAGTACAATGACCTGGACAATGGCGAGGAGGCTGGCTTAGCTAACTCACTTCCTGTGGCTCAGTCCCACAACCATGGTGTCAGTGGCCCCACAACTATGCCATTCAAGCACTGCAGATTCTCTGCTTCGCAGCTGGATTCGATTTAGTGGGTTCAGGCCTGTGGCACCTGTGACTGACCCTCTCTGATGTCCTGGACAGGGACAGAGCTGTTTATCTGGACAAACCAGTGTCTGCTGCTGTGTTATTCGGACAATCATTCGAAGACTGCTGGGCTAGATTTAATCTGAGAAAGAAGCAGAAAGAAGAAAGAAACTTTGCATGACATCATCCACAGACGTCATGTGAACCCCCATCCCAAAGCTAGCTTTCACAGACCCGCCGCTCTTCTGCCCACCAGCAAGAGAGCAGCGCCCAGTTCTGCTGTGAGTGAGCCTCCAATGAGACCACAGTCTGTATCGAGTTCCACGCCTGTCGACTTGGATCAAAGGCATACCTTTGGGTCTCCGGCAGGACCCGACGCCCAGGAGTAAGAAGCCTCAGTCCTCCTAACTGTGAGATTGAGTTTTAGTCTAAATCTAAAACTATACTAAAACGCACATCTGTATGGAAGAAAGGACAAAACACAAATCTGTGCCACAAACCACGAAGCAACATAAAATAATGGGATACATGAACCTTAAGGATAAAAAATAAATTCCGACATTCCACAGAATTGGAAACACCGCTCTTTGCAAGGAGAAAGCAGTGAGGGAGGAAATAAGTTCCATAATAATAGCCACTTTCATACTGATTCTGCAGCAGTTTTCATTGCCGTCACACAACCTTTGTGTTGTTGGATATATTATTAGTTCCTAAATTATCAGCAATAAAAATGAATGTATGTATTTTTGTTCATTCATTCAGATATTATAGCTTATCTGCAGTAGTTTTGATTCATATTTCAGTGACATGACTGATTCCACTCAGAAATAACCGAGAAATCCACAGCACATGCACTGAAAAGTACAGTATCTTCTGCAGGCATGTGAAAAAGGTGTTAATGCTCAACAGGAAACCATTGATATCACTATGTTTTTGCATTAATTTGCAAAGTTCTCTGATGGGATCAGTTTTCTACTTTTCATTTCTGCCAGTGTAATCAGTTTTCTGCTTCATTTCCATGTAATGCCTGACTTGTCTAAAAAACATAAGGTCTGCAGCAGTTTCATTCCTTTCACTTCTATACATTTTTTCTAAAGAGTTTTGTGATGTAATTTGGTTTTTACATGAAATGCAAAGTTCTCCCATATTATCAGTTTTAGCTGCTCATTTTCTACATGGTCCCTGACCTGCTTTGTCATTTTATCAGTTTTCGTTTTCCTCTCATTTTGACTTTTTCTTCAGTGCCAATTCAGTTAAGTTTAAGCTGGTTTCTAGTGTGGGTGTGCTTGTTTCAGTTTAGATTTTTACTGTTTACTTCACATTACTAAAACTCTTAACTTCAATTTAGTTTACTTTATTTTGTTTTTTACTATAATTGTAAGATAAATGGTATCGGAGCAAGGCTGAAGAACACCAGGGGTTAAAATAAAAACACAAAATTATAAAAAAACGTTTCTTGTGTAAGAAATAATAATAAGAAATATTAAAAGTAAATATATATATTTACAGTTAATTTCTTATTCTAGTGAACTAACTGATGAACACTTTTTTTTAAAGAATAATAAAAAACATTTCTTTAAAAAGCATCCACTAATTCTGGTCAATATGTAGTGGATACTGTGTAGCTGTATGATATTATATCTTTACCAGCTACACTTTGGTTCAATTTTTTTTTTTTACTTTCACGGCTCAACCACCATTGGCTGTGGAAATAAAGTCCACATTTGGCTGACTGTGGTGCAGTTTTCACAGCTGAACCATGATAATGATGTAATGATGCAATTTGCATTACTTTGCAATGTTCTCAGGTGTTATTAATCTACTTCTGCTCATTTCTGGTAATGTTATCAATTTTCTCCTTCTTATTTCCATTAATGGTATAAATGTTCTACTGCTGATTTACATGAGCGACATACTGCGTCACAAAGAGGGGGGGTTGGTTCTTGTTATAAGGCGCTGTTTGAAAGACCAAAGCACGTCATCTGCTCTACTTTTGGGGTAAGAAGTCTGTCTTTAAATACTTCATTTATTCTTTATTCTGGCAGTGGATCCTGATAAAGCAGTTTCCACATGTATTTTTTTCAGCACTTTTCAGATGAAGTTATTTTAGTTAAAGTACTTACCTTTTCTTGGATGGATGCTTTAGCTTCCTCTTTTAGATGAGCTGAGTTGGCAGTTGAAGGAGAAATGGGATATAAGCTGCTATTTACTTATTTTTCTTTTTTCCCCTTAAAGCTAAAATAATTTCGATGATAACAATGTAGCCTACTTTATCACTTTATTTCTGTGCAGTTAAGGTTATATGTTTAGTTTCCTTTTTTCTGGTTAGGCCTAAATTGTTATAAATGTATTTGTTGACACCGATTTTCCTGTTCTGAACCTTTTTTGTGTTTTTTTTTATCAAAGATTTACAAACTGTTCAAGCGACTCTGGAAAGACTGGTAAGTATTTATTCAACTGTTGCAACCATGTTCCTAGAGATTGCTGGACAGAGCTTTTTTTTCTGTTTTTGTTTTGAATATAAGTTCATTTTCGCAAATATTGTTTCTGTTTCAACATTAGTCCCCCCTAATGTAGAGGACGATCTTGTCTGGCAGCTTTTACAATCAGAGTCATGATCTGAATGCACTGTTGTGCCAAACACATGTGCTTTTCCGAGAAGAGCTCTATAAATTTACTATAGGCTCTTGTTGGTGTTCTTTTCTTTTCTTATGTATTTAGTTATACATTTCCATTATTATTCACATGAGTACATGTCTGATGTTATCTGTCTATTTAGCTATGAAAATATTCCAACAAATTATGAAACAAAGAACTGAAAAACACTTGAAACATATTTACAAATATGACTTGATACAATCTTTGGGTTATGGTACTATGTCATGTCATATTTACTCTCATGTCGTGAGGCACTCTGTGTGAAACTTCAGAAAACTGTTCTTCTGTGCTGTGAAACAGAAGTGCACATTATACAACAACTTTTTGTATAATCGTATACGTGTGGTTCTTAGGATATTTAAAAGTAGAATGGGAAACAGAGCCTTCAGCTTTCAGGCCTCTCTTCTGTGGAACCAGTTCCCAGTTTTGATTCAGACACCTTCTCTACTTTCACGATTAGGTTTAAAACTTTCCTCTATGACAAAGCAGATAGTTAGGCCTGGATCGAGTAACTCTGAATCTTCCCTTAGTCACGCTGCAATAAGCCTCCACTTTTGAGGGCTTCCCATGATGCACTGCATATTCCTTCTTCACTCACCTTTCACTCACTGTGTGACTGTGTTTACAGACCACTTTGCATTTAATCATTAAGTAAGTAAGTAAAGTTTATTTATTTTCTTAGACAGGCAGTCACAAAGCTCTGTACACAAAGGTTAAAATAAAGAAAACATTAGGTAATATAATAAACCATATAAACAATGCAAATTCAAAACAATTCAAAAGCGTTGATCAATAGAAGGCCTGTTTAAACAAAAAAAGTTTTTAACTGCTTTTTAAAGGATTCCACAGAGTAAACCAAACGTAGTTGTGGAGGTAAACTGTTCCACAGCCTTGGTGCCACAGACTGAAAGGCTCTGTCCCATTTCGTCTTCAGTTGTGTACGGAGAACAACCAGCAAACTCTGAGACTGTGAGTGAAGACAACGAGCGGCAGTGTATTTTATAAAAAGCTTGGATAAATAATCTGGGGCCTGGCCATTTAGTGCTCTATATGTTAAAACAATAATTTTAAAATGAATTCTAAAATCTATTGGGAGCCAATGTAAAGAATATAAAATGGGAGTGATGTGAGCATGCTTGCTAGAACATGTTAGTAGCCTGGCCGCTGCATTTTGTATAGCTTGGAGGCGAGAAAGAGATGATTTATCCAAGCTGGTAAACAGGGCATTACAATAATCTAAACGCGATGACACAAATGAAAATATGGTAAATGGCCTGTATTTATATAGCGCTTTTCTAGTCCCTAAGGACCCCAAAGCGCTTTACATATCCAGTCATTCACCCATTCACACACACATTCACACACTGGTGATGGCAAGCTACGTTGTAGCCACAGCCACCGAACAATTTTTTTAATTCTAATTCCTTAAATGAAAGAAGCAGGAACGAGACCAAGACTTTACATGTGAGTCCAGGCCCAGAGAAGAATCAAATATTACTCCAAGATTTTGAATATTTGACTTGGCAGATGGACAGAAAGAGGCAAGAACCTGACTGATTTTAGAATGTAGTTCAGAAGGAGCTACAGTCATGGTCTCTGTTTTATTTTTGTTTAAAACAGGGTAATTGTTAGAAAGCCAATCAGAGATTTGAGTTAAACACTGGACTAGGGTGGACAGCCTATCCAGCTGGTGAGGCTTAAAGGACATATGCAGCTGAATGTCATCGGCATAGAAATGATAAGAAACGTCGCTAAAAGATTGAATAATGCCAGCTAAAGGAAGAATAGGTTAGGGGGGCAATGTTAGAGGTAAACCTGTCAGTCCTAACAGAAAAGGTCCTATCTGATAAGTTTAGATGAAAACCAGTCTAAGGCAGATCCAGATATGTCAGCCAAAACCTTCAACCTGTTAAGTAGGATTTTATGGTCAATGGTATCAAAGGCTGCACTGAGGTCAAGCAAAATGATCACAGAACAATCCACTGCATTGCAACATCCCAGAAGCTATTAATAAATTATTAATAAGATTTATTAATAAACTTTACAACATAAACATTACTTTAATAAATCATTATAGACCCTTAAGAGAGCGGTCTCAGTGGAGTGATGCTTTTGAAAGCCAGCCTGAAAAGGGTTAGCAATCTGTAATCTGCATAGTAAGGACCTGAACTGATTTTCTACAATTTTTTCAAGTAATTTGCTTAAAAATGGCAATTTTGAAATAGGCCGGTAATTACTAGTAGAGCTAGGATCTAGATTCTGTTTTTTCAATAGAGGAGTTACCTCGGCATGTTTAAAATAGGATGGAACACAGCCTTGCCTCAGTGAACTGTTGATGATGGACAGCAATGTGGGACCAATGCTGGTGAGAGTCCCAGACAGGACAGAGAGAGGTAATATATCTAAAGAGCATGATTTAATTTTACCTATCACTTTAATTAAATCATTAAGTGTGATTGGAGAAAAGGAAGTAAATGACCCAGGACACCGAGGGGCATCTTTATAAGGAGAGGCACTTGAGGAGATTTTGGATCTCAGGTCCATCACCTTTTTTACAAAGCGATGGAGAAAAGTATTACAATCTTCATCAGAAAGTAATATAGCATGCTAAGTTGGAGGAGAAACAATACTGTTGATGGTACCAAACAGTATTGTTAATAAGGAGCTCAACGTCATCAAAAGAAGTTTTAAAATCAAAAAGGGAAGAAAATTTAGAAATATCCGAGTCATCAATAAAGCGCCTGCGCCTAACAAAACCTTGGGGAAGAGACTCTGAGTTGACAGACACATTAAAAGAGACTGACTTATGGTCGCTAAAGACAATGTCATTTAAATTCAAGTGGTCAAGGGAAATGCCATAAGTGAAGACCAAGTCCAGAGTATGCCCAGCAGTGTGAGTAGGGCCTGATACATGCTGAACAAAATTAAAAGAGTCCATGATGCTTAGGAACTTCTTAGTGGTACTATTTGATGAGTCCTCTGCATGAATGTTTAAGTTTCCAACAATGACGACCGTGCCCAGTTTAATAGTGGAAGTTAAAAGTTCTTGCAAGTCTGCCAGAAAAGATTCAGCAGACACAGGTGGACAATAAATTAAGATACCGTACATGGGCTGATCTCTTCCAATTTTTATCATGATCATCTTGAAAGAATTGTAACAGCTCGAAGAGATCATCTGGCATAAAAATGTCTTTTTAAAAATTACAGCTGTTCCACCTCCTCGTTGAGATATCTGAGGTGCACGGAGAAATGAACAGTCTTTGGGACATAGCTCTAAAAGATGTGAGACTTCATTCTACGCTGCCACGTCTGAGCGATAAACATAAAATCAAGCGTCTCTGCACAGAGCAAGTCATTTAAAATATAAGACTTGTTGGCACAAGCCACACAGTAAATCAGGGTTTCTACCGCGATGAGCCGTGGCTTTCCATGTTTTCAGGTGACAGCCTGGTAAACAGAGGGGGTTGTGGGTATTAATCTAGCTCAAACAAGTACAGCCAGACACAGGCACCATCTTGCTTCCGCTTTAGTTATTATTAATCTCGCACTCTTTTCCACAGCGCGTCTTTTGTCCTGTCTTCCTCCTATTACTCCCAACTACTCGCGACAGATGGCTGTCCCTCCCTGAGCCTGGTTCTGCTGGAAGGTTCTTCCAGTTAAAAGGAAGTTTTTCCTTCCCATGGTTGCCAAGTGCTTGCTCATGGGGATCATCTGACTGTTGTGGGGCAACTGTTTTTGTGATTTGGCACTAGTGTATCCATCTCTGTGCTTGTTCTGGCCCCAATGACCTCAGTGCAGCGTTTGATAAAGTTTTAAACAGTTGCTGTGATGTTAAACATCTTTCTAATCTATTTTTCATTTTTCAGAAACAAACATATTACTACTAAATCCACAATCAAGAATGGGGAACCAAGTGCCAAAGGAGAGTGACATGGGCTGCTGCCTCAGATGTTGCAAATGTTCTAAAGTCCTGCCTCCATGCAAATCGTTTGATGACTTCTATAAATGTTGTATTGGTGGCCGAGAGGTATATGTGTATAATGGAGGGCAATACTACAGACCAGTTGGTTATGATGACGCGTATGAGTGCAGTTGTTGCTTTAATAAGCAATAAGCAAAGGTTTATTATTATCTTTTTTCTTTTTCAGACTGTACATTATCAAAAAAGTTAAATCCTAACTGCTTGCTTTGCCATTGAGGCTCAATGTCAACTGTAAATTTAAGACAGGCTTTGTGCTGTTTTTGCTTATTTGTTTTTATTTTAGTGACTTTGTGACTAGTTACTTTAGTGGCTTTAATATAATCTGAATATAGTACATTATATAACACAACAAAATAATTAGAAATGCTGTTAAAATAGCAACAAAAAATGTTCTTTCTGTTCTGGCAAAAATCCTCATGTTTTGCAAAATCAGATAAATTGATATTTCTAATTTACCTTTTTTTTTAAGCCAAAGCACAAAGAGAACACAAAGACTCACAAAATGCTGTAATAAAGTTTCCTCTCAGACTACATGACTGATTACTCTCAGAGATATTTGAATTTATGAACTGTCAATAGACTGTCTGAGTGTCCTCTTTAGTGCTTTCATAGAGGCAAAACACACATCTCTTGTATTCAGATTCAGAATGTGAAAAACTATCTGGTAAATAAACCCAGTAGGCATTTTCACAGCAAAATTGCAAAACCTGAATCAAAATACCTGATCACACTTTAAATTTATGTTCTAGAATTGATTCTAATATTGAAATGTTGACGTTTTTAAAAGCTGAGAGTGTCTAAACAGTTGGTAGGAACTACTACTTCTTCCATCTGTCAATGGTATGTGAAATACGGCTGTATAAATGCATAACGGCTCTCGTGTGCTCACTCACTCAGTTGATAATAATGGCTGATAACACAGGTTTGCAACCAAAGAACTGCACAGAATTGTTTTTTGACTGATTTTCTTATAATTTTTTACTCACTGAAACCTCAAAAACATTTTTAAAACTCCATCACGTCAGGTTTTCTTTCAAAACTCATATTTTTAAATGTGAGGTCTAAGCTTTTTAGTGTAATTAAGCATTTAACTCCTCATGTTTTGCAAAAAAATAAAAAATACTTGGTGGAGGGAAATTGAGATCATTTTTGGATTCAGGACCCTAAAAAACAGAATTTACCAAAGATACGATAAGAATATGATGATGAATTTATGATAAGTGGAACTAAAGAGGAGAAGAGGTACAGGTGCTGCTAGGGCAAGGCAGACATTGCTTGCTTTCCTTTGGTGCTGCATGCAGGAACTATACAGGTACAGAGGGAGAACATGTGGAGCTGTTGGCCACCTGTAGCACTGTTGCTGAATTTTGGAAAGAGACTCAGGTCTATGCTTAGGTTTTTGTGCTAATGTTTAAACAACTGGTATTCTTCGCATCATTAAAACTAGGGAATCCCATTTGTTCAAATGAACATTAATAAATATGGTCTCCAATGAGACCGCAGCCTCTGGATCGAATTCCACGCCAGTCAGCTTGGATGAAAGGCACACCTTTGGGTTCCCAGCAGGACCCGACGCCCAGGAGTAAGAAGCTTGAGTCCTCCTAACTGTGAGACTGAGTGGACAGGAGCTCCACTGGCAGGGTGATGCAGTTTTCCCCCATCTGTTGCCGCCTAAGAGGCGCCAATTATGTTTTGTTCACATTGTCAGTCCCAGAAGGTGCTTCATTTTCCTAACCATGCCTCCTAAGCACACAAATCGCTCATGCTGTAACTCCCAGTGTGGGTTTGTTAAATGTTTAGGTGACCACATCACATTCATTCACTGAGTGTCATTGCTTTGCCCCAAAAAAAGGTGCTGCCAACAAACAGTTTGAATGTTCATGTTCCCATTTAAAATATTTTAAGAATGCTTATTTTCAAATAACTGCAAATCTTTAGCCTGCAGGGAGGTGATGCATTTCCCCACAGACACACTGGGGGGCAACAATGCCCCACCTATAGTGCCACAGGTCAGCCAACTTGCTGCTCAACTCTCAATGGTACACTTGCGCCCTCTCTCTGTGGTTGATGCAAATCATTGCTATGGGTTACTTGTTGCAGGTCAAGCTGCCTCGTTTCCTGTTGGGTTTTTTCATCCGAGAGAAGACAAATATGCTCAAAATGCATTTTCTTAAATTTGTTAAGAGGTTCAAGGTTCACGTTAAAAACGGGAGCCGTATCTTTTTGCTCACCCGAACGAACTAAGAGCACCACACCCAGTCAGCAAACACTTTTATTTCTTGTCACAGAGACATATAATGTTAACATGATTGGTAGAATCAGTTGAGGGTGGCCTTAGGTTTGATATCAGCTCATGTTTCTTTTTCTGGACATCTCTGTCATGAACTGTGTGCGGATCAGGCAGGATAGGACCAAATGCAGACTCTCTGAGGCAAATATTACAAAATCTCAGCTTGACCTGACGGTGGTGTGGCAGCCTCAGACAATGGAGTTGGACCAGGTGGCAGCATAGCAGCTGCAGGCAATGAAGCAGGAGGTGGCTGAATGGACTCAGAGATGTCAGCGGACATGAGGAGGTGCTGGCCGGGCTCACCAGAGCCACCAGTGGACATTAAGAGATGCTAGAGAGGCTCACCAGAGCCACCAGCTGGAACAGCCGGTGACGTGTAAGACTGCTGCACTGGGTCTCCTGAGCCTCCAGCACTCCTGAGTTACCAGGAGTGCGACGGAGGGAGAGAGCTGGCAGGTGGAAAAGATGTAAAGTGAAGAGCCGGTTAAAAACATAGCCGTCTGATTTTTACCACCGTAGGATCGGGCTTGGCAGCTGCAAGGGCCACCTAAGGCCAGACGAGTCCTGTAATAAGGCGACTCCTGCATGGAGAGTATAAGCATTGGGGGACAGGTCATAAAAGACTGCAGAAAATTTTATGCTAATGCCTTATTGGTTCTGCAGCAGTTTCATTCCTTTCATTTCTCTATATTAGCAATTTCTAAAGAGTTTTGTGATGTAATTTGGTTTTTACATGAACTTGCAAAGTTCTCCCATCTTATCGCCTCTGTCAGTGCGCCCCAGGGTGGCTGTGGCTACAACGTAGCTTGCCATCACCAGTGTGTGAATGTGTGTGTGAATGGGTGAATGACTGGATATGTAAAGCGCTTTGGGGTCCTTAGGGACTAGTAAAGCGCTATATAAATACAGGCCATTTACCATTTACCATATCAGTTTTAGCTGCTCATTTTCCATGTACTGCCTGACCTGCTTTATCATTTTATCATTTTACCAGTTTTCCTTTCATTTTGACTTTTTTTTCCGGTGCCAATTCATTTAAGTTTAAGTTGGTTTCTAGTGTGGGTGTGCTTGTTTCAGTTTATATTTTTATTGTTTACTTTATAAAATGGCCTGTATTTGTATAGCGCTTTAGTAGGACCCCAAAGCGCTTTACACAACTAGTCATTCACCCATTCACACACACAGCTACATTGTAGTCACAGCCACCCTGGGGCGCACTGACAGAGGCGAGGCTGCCGGACACTGGCGCCACCGGGCCCTCTGACCACCACCAGTAGGCATTGGGTGAAGTGTCTTGCCCAAGGACACAATGACCGAGACTGTCCAAGCCGGGGCTCTAACCGGCAACCTTCCGATTACAAGGCGAACTCCCAACTCTTGAGCCACGATCGCCCCATTACTAAAGTAATTCAGTTCAGTTTATTTATTTATTTATGTTTTATTATTATTGTAAGACAAATGGTATCAGAGCAAGACTGTAAAAACACCAGGGGTGGAAATAAAAACACAAAATTATATATATATAAAAAAAATGTTTCTTGTAAAAGAAATAAGAAGAATCTCCTTATGTAGAGATGACCCTTTTACAGGTAACACTTGCATTACCATGGCAATGACTTCTTGCCCTCAGGTCAGGCCTGTAGTGACCCATGTAATCCCACCGGCAACAATTGTTAACATTCTAACCCCCTATGACATTAAAAAAAATTAAACATACGTGTAGGGGATGTATAAGAAGTAAAATGGATGCACTTATTTTGCGGTGAAAGATTTGGAATTAAATGGGTTAAAGAAGAGGGAAGGATTGGAAGACTAACACCAGAATTTATGGCCCTGTTTTGGTGTAGGAGAGTCATCCTTAAAGCTTTGTACCTTCTGCTGCCATCACCATTCCAGGCAGACCATCCCCCTCACACATTCCTCAAAGAAGAAGGCTTCTCTCTTTTTATGCCTGTTATTGACATAATTACTTGTTAGATCGCTTGTTATCTGAATGTAGCAGTCTAAATCCAAAATTACACTAAAATGCACATCAGTATGTAACAAAGGACAAAACACAAATCTTTGCCACAACCACAAAGCAACAGTGCAACATAAAATAATGTGGATACACGAACCTAGGTTTTTGGTTTTTTACAACACTAAGAACAGAAAAAGTGTACTTTTATAAACCGCTGTGATACGCTGATTATCCAGCAGTTTCACATTCACAACCAGACTCAAAGAAATAAGATTTCATCAGAGGTAAGGAAGTTCAAAACTGTCAAACACTCATATGAACAGTGAGAGCAACCAGGCTGCAATCGACAAACAGCAGGTTGGGGGAAAAGTCAGTGCAGTTCACTTCCTAAACAAAAAATATCTGGAGCTCCACTTCTGCTCCATTTACAGTTCAAAACTCACCTGAGTCTCTCCTCCTCTGTCTTGCGCAGCTTCATGTCCCTCTGCACCACCTGCAGCACGTGCTCCGTGATTTTAACGCAAAATACGAACAGAAACATGCAAGTTAATGGTTTTCATTCAGGCTGAAGGTGATAAAGTCATAGTTTGATTACAACAACTTACCAGAATCTATTTCTGAAATAGAGAAACACCTTTAAAGCCACACTCCGTTTACTTCTAGAGGGAATTATCAGTGAGACAAAGTCAAACACTTATTATAATCCAGTGAGTCTGCGATGCCTTGTTTCATCGTTTTTCTTTTTTTCATATGAAAGATTGAGGGGGGGAAGTGTTTCTGCGCAGCCAGGCCTGGTTTCTGAGAGAAAAGCAGGATAAATCCTGATTAGGGTCTATCCGAGCGCTTCTCCGCTTGCCAAGGCGACGTGGAAGTGATGAAAGTTTGTTCATATCACTTATTGAGAGAAAATGGATAATAACAATAAACTTGGGTTGTGACTGTGTGCAATCATGAATGAACAATAATCTTGGAGTCATATCTTAATGCTTTGCAGACACTATGTCACGATATTATTCTTAAATCACTTCAGTAACACGTGCTGTTTAATGGGTCTTATTTCCACGGGACTTGCGGCAGAATCAGCAAACAAAAAACATAAAAAGCAGGTGATGATGGTCAGAAACAGTCAGAAGTTTAGGATACATGGTGTGAAGCTAAAGTCAGTCCTGCAAACAGCTAAAGGTAGAAACTAAGACTGATGTGTTTGGAGGGAAAAGGATTGGACGGATAAAAAGAGCAGGGAACTGCTTATTATTTTACTTTGCTCCAGTCCTCTGTGCAGTTTTGCAAAACAGGGCAAGAACTTTTTCTCTCACATTGTCTCTAAACACTTCATAACACTGCATTTGCAAGAGCTCTCAGGCAATACTTTTATTACCAAAATCATCAGGCTACATGATAAAAGAAACCAGACTTACCTACATATCATATTTGTGGATGTGCCAGAGACACTGAAATAACTCAGATTATATTAAAGAAAACTATATTAGTTATAGCTTTATAATAGACTTAATTCAGGCCTATACAATTTTTAACATCATTAAGAGACCCAAAGCACCAGTGAAATTAACACAGATGCTCATTTACTAGAAATGCCTGACATTCCTGACTAAAGTTTGTGTTTGTATAATAGAGGCATAAATATGGTCTAATGTGCTTCATTTATCAATGTTACCTCAGGGTCTCTGTGGTCTAAGACATTTAATTTCTGATTATTAATTCAGCAGGAGAATCTATTAGAGTGGCCCAAGTGCGCCACTCATTTTTTGTAATATTATTTTGGGGGCTTTTTAGCCTTTAATGTAATGGGACAGTGGAGAAAGACCAGGGGAAGACAGTAAACAGCAAGAGCCATCTTTACTAGCCTTATGGCACAAAATGACGCATTGCATTTTATGCATATTTACTTGCTATAAGAAGGGCGCCTTTTCCAGACTGCCCACTTTTTTTTAAACAAATGTTTAATTTCTCAGAAATTGAGGGAAATTTTTAAAGCCTTTGTGAGGCAAGTAAAAATAGGAGAGTAGTGTACTGTAATTATCTCAAAGTAATGGTTCATTTTGAAGTTGCTTCTTCGTTATTTTTCTATAAAAGTTGCTGATGCAACAACAGGATTCAAATGTGTGGTCAAATCAGCACACAAACTGCAGGTACACAAAAGCAGAGAGACACGTTCTCTGCTGTGTACAAACTGAATGGGAAGCAAAATTACCCTTTGGGGGTTTCTATAAAAAAGAAGAAGAAGAAGAAGAAACAAAAGTCAAATGATCTTTGTGAGCCTAACACCTTTGTGAAAAGCTTTTCAGCCAAGCTCTAGTTGGGTTAGGGTTAGTTTCCCCTGACCTCCTGCTTCTGAGTTTGTCCCTGAGTCAGCTAACCAATTTCCTGTTTTCGTGTCTGTGTAAGCACACAACCTTTCTGTTCATGAAAACATCCCTGGGTCAGCTAACCAATGTCCACTTTCTGAATATCAGACAATCTTCCTGTTCCCAGGTCTTTGTGAGCTGATGACCGCCAGTCCGTGAGATTGTTCCTGGGTGTGGGTCACCTGGCATTTCTTTGATATACCCCTGTGTCTGATGATCTTTAAATCCATTTCCATTGTGTTCTACAATCAAACTTCAAAGATCTAGAATCATTTACTTCCTTAGACATACAGACCACAGGACTTCTGTTAAGCCAGTTTACTGGGACCATAGGTGGGTTTTTTAAAGGGACTTTTAAAAGTAAGTTTGAGAGATGAATTAACATATATGACAATATATATGATGTTATTTATACATACTGATGTTCACTAGACACTTAAATGCGAAAAAGCTAATATACAGACGTGGACAAAATTGTTGGTATCCTTCAGTCAATGAAAGAAAAACTCAGTGGTCACAGAAATAACTTTAATCTGACAAAAGTAATAATAAATAAAAATTCTATAAATCTTAACCAATTAAAGTCAGACATTGCTTTTCAACCATGCTTCAACTGAATTATTTAAAAAATAAATGCATGGAACAGGCCTGGACAAAAATGATGGTACCCACAACTTAATATTTTGTTGCACAACCTTTTGAGGCAATTACTGCAATCAAATGATTCCTGTGACTGTCAATGAGACTTCTGCACTTCTCAGCAGGTATTTTGGCCCACTCGTCAAGAGCAAACTGCTCCAGTTGCTTCCGGTTTGAAGGGCGCCTTTTCCAGACTGCATATTTCAGCTCCTTCCAAAGATGCTCAATAGGATTGAGGTCAGGTCTCATAGAAGGCCACTGTAAAATAGTCCAGTGTTTTTCTCTTAGCCATTCTTGGGTGTTTTTAGCTGTGTGTTTTGGGTCATTGTCCTGTTGTAAGACCCGAGACCTGCGACTGAGACCAAGCTTTCTGACACTGGCCAGCACATTTCTCTCTAGAGTCCCTTTATAGTCTTGAGAAATTCATTGTATCCTGCACAGATTCAAGACACCCTGTGCCAGATGCAGCAAAGCAGCCCCAGAACAACCTCCCCCATGTTTCACAGTTGGGACAGTGTTCTTTTCTTAATAGGCTTCATTTTTCCATCTGTGAACATAGAGCTGATGTGATTTTGCAAAAAGTTAAATTTTTGTCTCATCTGTCCACAGGACAGAAGCTTTGTAGCTTGTCAACATGTAGTTTGGCTTATTCCAGTCTGGCTTTTTTATTATTTGTTTTCAACAATGGTGTCCTCCTTGGTCGTCTCCCATGTAGTCCACTTTGGCTCAAACAACGATGGATGGTGCGATCTGACACTGATGTTCCTTGAGCATGAAGTTCAGTTTGGATCTCTTTATAAGATTTTCTGGGCTCTTTTGTTACCATTCGGATTATCTGTCTCATTGATCTGTCATCAATTTTCCTCCTGTGGCCACGTCCAGGGAGGTTGGCTACAGTCCCATGGATCTTAAATTTCTGAATAACATGTGCAACTGTAGTCACAGGAACATCTAGCTGCTCAGAGATGGTCTTATAGCCTTTACCTTTAACATGCTTGTCTACGATTTTTTTTCTAATCTCCTGAGACAACTCTTTCCTTTGCTTCCTCTGGTCCATGTTGAGTGTGGTACACACCATGTCACCAAACAACACAGTGACTACCTGGAGTCCTATATAGGCCCACTGACTGATTACAAGATTGTAGACACCTGTGATGCTGATTAGTGGACACACCTTGGATTAACATGTCCCTTTGGTCACATTATTTTCATTCTTTTCTAGGGGCACCATCATTTTTGTCCAGGCCTGTTTCATGCATTTATTTTTTAAATAATTCAGTTGAAGCATGGTTGAAAAGCAATGTCTGACTTTCATTGGTTAAGATTTACAAAATTTTTATTTATTATTACTTTTGTCAGATTAAAGTTATTTCTGTGACCACTGTGAGTTTTTCTTTCATTGATCGAAGGGTACCAACAATTTTGTCCACATCTGTATACATATATATACACGTGTGTGTGTGTGTGTGTGTGTGTGTGTGTGTGTGTGTGTGTGTGTGTGTGCGTGCGTGCGTGTGAAAGAAATTGGTCTTCACCAGTCAGCAGGGATTTGTTCAAGATAGAGTTAGAGTGACACTCTTGTATACCTTATTGCACCAAGCACTGACAGGAAGAGACTAGTGCAGGGAAAATGTTATTCTCTATGCTTTTTATTTGTGAACTAGGAAAATGTGCCACATATACATCAGGGCACTAATAGTGAAATATCAAATGAAACATAAATACACCATGAAGTACAGCACCAGAAACTGAACTTCCTACGTCTCATCACCCTACACATTCTTTATGCTTGTGATAGGCAACAGTATATGCTTCCACTCCACATTCGCACAATGTGCAAATACTCGATTTTTCAAATATATTGGCATAGAAAGGACCAAATACCAAATACTCTTTTTACTTGTATTAAATTACTTTTTAGCAAGATTTGAGAGAAACATTAAACCCCTCTATTTAAGCAGAAGTAACAATATTGCGAGTAACACCAGTGACAGCCTTTTAAACACGCCCCTTTTTTTCACATTTATAACACTGGCAGCCAACAGTCTAAAAGTCCAGTTTCATTTCCACAGATGTTGTTGGGCTTTTTTTCTCTCTTCAGATGAAGGTAATGTAACAAACTTGAAATGTTTTACTACTTTTCTGAATTGCTAAAACACTCATTTTTATTCTCGGAGCTAAATCTTCAATATTCTGAGTCAAGCAATTCAATAAGTCACTCTTTTGGATATTCAGAATTCAAAAGCAATTTATGTCCTTTCTCTTAAATATTAATAGCAGCATTCCTTTATTGCTTTATTCTTTTAAGTTAAGTAGATTTAAATACTGACTATTTATTAAAATTAAACACATACATTTTAATTTACTTTACTTTAATTTACTTAATATTATTGTCACTAGTTGTGTACAGGTTTTGCAACTACTGTGTAATAGGGAGCAGAGATAAAACTGTTTTGTGAATATATTTTGAGAATTATTTTGTTTTTTTTGTTTTTGTTTTTTGTGAACATTTTGCACAAAGGGCATTCGGTTTTAAGAAGCAAGCACTCTTTACCTTAAAGGTCTGGAATAGATCATTCAAATATTTGTCACCTGTTTCATTTTTTAAACTTAAATCTCTGTTTATGTGTCGCTCTATTTCAGAGATGATTCCACTAAGATATGTTCAAAAGAAGCATAGGGTTCATCAGTGTTGTGAGGTGGCAAGCAGAGATGATCCCCTATTAGCTGAAAATGACAAGTGGTCAAGGAACTTTTCAAACTCTTCCTTTAGGAAAAGAAACAACAAAACACCACGAAAACAACACAGAACACACTGTAGTGGGATTTCTCTTTAATGTATTGTACACAGCAAAATCTCCAGTGTTAAATTAACACTAGAGAGTGTATATATGTGTCCACTCCTCTGAGTGTTAAATATAACACTGTTGAGTGTTAAATGAACACTTTTGACAGTGTCATATTTTTAAAAGTAACCTAGTCAGTTTTGAAGATTAACAACGACTAACACTGAGCAGTGCTGATTTTCTAACATTTTGAGTTATTTTCATCAGCTGTGGAGATTGAGTAATGTTGTCTCAAAATTGTTTTATTTAAGTCACTGGGGTCCAATCCTGTTTCACTTATTCTTTATTATTATTATTATTCTAGCTGCTTCCGTACGTTTTTCGCCGTTGAACTACTTCCTCAGTTTTTGTGCTATTTTCGCTGTTCAAATTTTAAAAAATTCTGCTCTTTCTGCCGGCTATAAATTTTGGTGCTCATCAATTCTATACTTTTTCAGATATTAAATTTTTTATGCAATTCTTTTGCATAAAAAAAATTTCACACTACATTTTCGCAGGAAAATGTGTGTTTCGCAGTTTTTTCTAGTTTATTGTTGTCGTTTCTGTGGGGTGTTTCTTGGGTTTCCCACATGAAGGCTAAGCTTCTGCTGGTCTAACTCTTAGGGTCACTGAGGCACGCAAACCCTCGGACCACATTAACTGAAAAATAATTCAACAAAATATAAAATAAAATACTCCTCATCAGACTATGGCAACTAAGAACATGGCATTTACCTTAATTGGATGGCCTACATCAAATATAACAATAATACTTCTCACTATTGCTAATATTAACAAAACTAAAAAGGGTAGGTTAAGTTAGAAAAAAGGTCCCTAACCACCCAAAGGATCCGTCTCTCCTGCAAAAGGAAGCACCAAGACGGTTGCTTGCATACTGAAAAATATTATTATTTCCTTGAATGATTGTACAGACAAAAGTCAGGAACTTTTCTACTCGCTAATTTTTTGACAGACAGACAGAGATTATCAAGAGGACAAACATGAACACTACTAAATCTGTTCTTGCGGAGATTAAGGGGAAGACCAATGATCACATAGACAAATTTAAAAATCTGAGGACACATGGTGATAGCCTGTCCTTTTTTCCTCCCTACCTCAATATATAAAAATTGTCTGTAAAAAAACACCAAGAAAATGGATGACTCATCAGAGGTATATTTATAGCCCTTCAACCTTTTCCAGTCAGATTATACTGTTGTAAAACCTACAGGTTATAAAAATGTTTTATTAAGCCTCTAATTCACTGTAAGTCTGAATAGTTCTCTCGCAGACAGGAGTAACTTATAAGTCTTTTATTATAAATCAGAATCACAGTCTTACAATTATGGGGAAAACGTGAATACAGCAGTGGTTTTGTCCTGAATGCAATCCTGAACTGTTCTATTAGATGGCACCGAATTGTAAATATGAAAGCAAGCAAAAGCAAATCACGTGCAGAACTAGTCTGTGTGCTGGGCTTAACAAAAATAGGACAGGTAATTGCTGCCTTATACTTCTGGTTTTCTTTCCTTGTGCCTTTTAAGTCCCTTTGATTTATGTAATGGCACCAGATTTTTAACACCAAATGGTGGTGTCACTACTATTATATCATAAAAAGCAACAGAAAAAAAAATGTCTCATTTCAGTGAAAACGGGCCATTCCTATTATTTTATTCAGTCAAATTTAGGTCTTCAAGATTCTGAATAAAGACAACAATCCAGAAAACACTGTATTCCCTGATATAACATGTGGCAAGTGCGATCAGTCTGTGCAAACGTTGCATGCTAATAAAACAATAATCTACATTCTGAGATCAGGTAGAGCAGTTATGACATTCCTGGCAGGTATATATAATCTCTGAGTTAACTTTACTTTTGCTTCATATGAACGCTCTAGTGCAGACTGCTTTCGCCATCTAAACCTACACATGAAGGAAATGCAACAACTAATTTTTATTTAATAAAATAATCTTGGTAGCACTTTCTATTACAGCTCGGTAATAAAAGGGTAACAGCAAGGTAACAAGAGAAAACAAGAGGTTAATAATGTGGTTATTTCTAAGTTAATACTATGCAATTGCCAAAGTAGGAACCATGTAATATCCAAGTAATATCATGGTAGCAACAGTGGTTACAGATGAGTAATATTACCCTGAAATTTATGTAATAGGATCATAAGTAATGATCCTATTACCTAAACTGGAGCAAACTATAAGTGACTATGATGAGTGACTAAGGGAACACAGAGTACAGGGACCAGAGTTACATGAGATATGACTGACTGGGGAACCAGACAATAAACACAAGGGCAGAACTAAACCTAAAAGCTAGAAATCACAATAATCAAAAGAGCACAACCAAGGACTCAGAACAAAAACCATAATATAAAATATTACCAAAACACAAGAACTCAAAATGCTGGGTCACAATGACCCAGACCAATGACACAATTAGTTAAAGCACAACATTTTTTTAAAACATTTAAAGACTTGGAGGACCTATATAATTCTCCTTCTAAAGTTAGTTATAACTGCAGTTATTTTGCTCAGCCCTAAAAATCTTAGAAACATGTGTCCAACTAGATACTTACTTTGGATGGCATTATATTGGCCTCCAGTAACACTATGAGGAATGTTGGAACTGTTTTTGACCAGTCCTTCAAAGAGCATATTAACAAATATAGGACAGCTTTCTTGCATTTGTGCAATATCTCTAAAATTAGGAACAACCTTTCTCAGAGTGATGCTGAAAAATTAGTTCAAGCATTTATTACTTCTAGGCTGGACTACTGTGATTCATTGTTATTATGCTGTCCAAAAAACTCATCGGGTAAGTCTGAATGGTCCCTTAGTTATGCTGCTATAGGTAGCTGGGGGATTCCTATGATGCAATAAATGTTTCTTCTTCAGTCACCTTTTTCACTGGCTATGCATTTATACACCACCCTGTATTTAACCATTAGTCATTTGGGGTGGCTGTAGCTCAGCAAGTAGACTAAATTAGCGGTCCCCAACCCCCAGGCCTCGGACCGGTACCGGTCCGTGAGTCGTTTGGTACCGGGCCGCGAGAGTTGAGGCTCAGGTGTGAAATGTATGGTTTTCAGGGTTTTTATCGGTTTTCAGCGTTATTTTGTTTTTATCGTTAACTCGGTTTTCCTGGGTCTTTTCACGTGTGTTATGAATAAATCTTCTTTTTTTCGGTACCGGTACTAGTTTTATTTTGTTGTATTTATCCGCGACACCTTAAAGGCCGGTCCGTGAAAATATTGTCGGGCATAAACCGGTCCGTGGTGCAAAAAAGTTTGGGGACCGCTGGAATAAATGATCTACTAATAGGAAGGTTGGTGGTTTGATCCCTGGCTGCTCCAGTCTGCATGCCGAATATCCTTGGATAACCCCAAATTTCTCTCAGATGTGTCCATCAGAGAGTTAATGTTAATAGAAAGCACTTAGCGCATAGAAAAATGTGCTTGGGTGACTGAGGCATGTTATATAAAGCAATTTGAGTGCTCAAGTAGAAAAGTGCTCTATAAGAACTAGTCCGTTTAACATTCATCGTTAATCTCTGGCTCTCTTCCACAGAATATCTTTTTTCCTGTCTTCCTCCCATCACTTCCAGCCGGTGACACCAGATAACTGCCCCTCCCTGACCCTGGTTCTGTTGGAGGTTTCTTTCTGTTCACAGAGAGTTTTTCCTTCCAAATATCACCAAGTGATTGTTCAAAGTGAGTCATTTGATTGTTGGAGTTTTCTCTCTATTCTTGTGTTGTCTTTACCTTTCAACACATACAATCTTGAAACAACTGTTGTTGTGATTTGGAGCTATATGAATAAAATTGAACTGAATCAAATTAGGACCGCTGCTATAAATTGTGTTAGTAATTGAGTATTCTCAAATATTCCATCAATTAATGAAGTAATTGGATAAGAAATAATTTTATATGTCTTATTAATAAGCAATAATAAATAATCAAAAGAGAAAAAACACACACACCCTTAGTATCCCATCGGCTTTCTGCACGTGCATTGGGGTTTTCCCAGTAGACTAAAGAGTTTGTTCCTTTTGCCTTTGGGTCGGGGAATAGGTTTTGACTGTCGTCTGTGTTTATGAGCCAAATGATGGTTCAGAGTACCCGACCTTCTTGGAGTCCCTGGGCAGGTTGCTTGAGTGTGCTCCACCTGGGTAGACTACTGGGAGACTTGAATGCTCATGTGGGCAGTGAGACCTGGAGGGGCATGAGTGGGGTTATTAATGTATTTGTTGACACCGATTTTCCTGTTCTCAACCTTTTTTGTGTTTTGTTTTTTTTTTATCAAAGATTTACAAACTGTTCAAGCGACTCTTGAAAGACTGGTAAGTGCATTTACTCAACTGCTACAACAATGAGATTGCTGGACAGAGCTTTTTTTTCCTAATTTTTTTGAATATGAATAAGTTCATTTTCACAAATATTTCAGTCTCTTAAAGCAAACAGAGCTGCACAACATGCCATCAAGTAAACAAATGACTGAACAAAGAGGAAGCTATTGTATAATATGTATGTAATATGCACTACAGCATCATGGACTGTGGGTCTTAACTTGTGATTTGTGCAGTGAATAACAGTGAGGTAAGGACTGACCTGTTGGCTGCTCCTGTGTATTTGCTGATCAGCCGATCAGAACCTGAACCATCAGCTGCATAGCAAAACAACCTGCTGGAAATTTGACACTGTCATATAGCTGACAGAGAACATAGAACATAGGCTGTATTAACTGAGGATGACAAAAAAGTACCAGTCACTGTGTTTCTGTTTCAACATTAGTCCCCCCTAATGTAGAGGACGGTCTCGTCTGGCAGCTTTTACAATCAGAGTCATGATCTGAATGCACTGTTGTGCCAAACACATATGCTTCTCAGAGAAGAGCTCTATAAATTTACTATAGGCTCTTGTTGGTGTTCCTTTCTTTTCTTATGTATTTACTTATTCATTTCCATTATTATTCACACGAGTACATGTGTAATATTATCTGTTTATCTAGCTATGAAAATATTCCAACAAATTATGAAACAAAGAACTGAAAAACACTTGAAACATATTTACAAATATGACTTGATACAATCTTTGGTTCATGTGGTACTATGTCATGTCATATTTACTCTCATGTCGTGAGGCACTCTGTGTGAAACTTCAGAAAACTGTTCTTCTGTGCTGTGATGGGGTTGTCATATATTGTTTACTTGTATTGTCTAACCAGAGATCCTGATTTGGAATGGGAGCTGTGGGTCTCTTTTGAGATATCCCAATGTTGGGCTGCCATCAAGAAGAACCCCTTATTACACAATGTTGCCCTGAGGAAAAGAAAACTGATTTTTTTAACGTGCAAAATAAAAGACACTTTCTAAAACCTGAAAAGCTGCTTTCTACAGCTTCACACACACATTAATTTTCATTTAAACATTTATGCCATTTTAAATATGATTAGTAGGACAAATATTCTTACCTTCTTCTCACACCTTGTGGTCTTTTGACCATGTGTCAGAAAAGGACATTCCACTTTTAAATCAAGCTTGACAGTGACTTTAAAATCTTAATGAACTGAAATTTGGTATTTTTTTAAAACACTGATTGGTTGGCACCATTTAAGTTGCACTTCTTCTATTTGCCGGTGGTACCTGCTGTCCAGGGGCCTGCCCTTCCACGATGGTGTCTCTTCTTTCCAGAAATGAATTTAAAGTGCTTCTCATCACATGCGAGGTCTTGAATAATCAGGCTCAGTCTTATCTTAAAGACCTCACAGTACCGTATTACCCTAATTGAGCACTTTGCTCTCATTCTGCTGGTATACGTGTAGTTCTTAGGATATTTAAAAGTAGAATGGGAAGCAGAGCCTTCAGCTTTCAGGCCTGTCTTCTGTTTTGATTCAGACACCTTCTCTACTTTCACAATTAGGTTTAAAACTTTCCTCCATGACAAAGCAGTTAGGCCTGGATCAAGTAACCCTGAATCTCCCCTTGGTCACACTGCAATAAGCCTCCGCTTTTGAGTGCTTCCCATGATGCACTGCATATTTAGTCATTAGTTATTATTAATCTCGCACTCTCTTCCACAGCACGTCTTTTGTCCTGTCTTCCTCCTATCACTTCCAACTACTCGCAACAGATGGCTGTCCCTCCCTGAGCCTGGTTCTGCTGGAGGGTTCTTCCTGTTAAAAGGAAGGTTTTCCTTCCCATGGTTGCCAAGGGCTTGCTCATGGGGATCATCAGATTGTTGTGGGGCAACTGCTTTTGTGATTTGGCACTAGTGTATTCTTCTCTGTGCTTGTTCTGGCCCCAATGACCTCAGTGCAGCATTTGATAAAGTTTTAAACAGCTGTTATGTTAAACATCTTTCTAATCTATTTTTCATTTTTCAGAAACCAACATATTACTGCTAAATACACAATCAAGAATGGGGAACGAATTACCAAAGGAGAGTAACATGGGCTGCTGCCTCAAATGCTGCAAATGTTCTAAAGTCCTGCCTCCATGCAAATCGTTTGATGACATACATAAATGTGTTTTTGGTGGCCGAGAGGTATATGTGTTTAATCAAGGGCAATACTACAGACCAGTTGGTTGTGATGGTGCGTATGAGTGCAGTTCTTGCTTTAAAAAGTAATAAGCAAAGGTTTATTATTATGTTTTTCTTTTTCAGACTGTACATTACAGAAAAAGTTAAATCCTAACTGCTTGCTTTGCCATTGTGGCTCAATGTCAACTGTAAATTTAAGACAGGCTTTGTGCTGTTTTTGCTTATTTGTTTTTATTTTAGTGACTTTGTGACTAGTTACTTTAGTGGCTTTAATATAATCTGAATATAATACATTATATAACACAACAGAATAATTAGAAATGCTGTTAAAAATAGAAACAAAGAATGTTCTGTCTGTTCTGGCAAAAATCCTCATGTTTTGCAAAATCAGATAAATTGATATTTCCAATTTACCTTTTTTTTAAGCCGCAGCACAAAGAGAACACAAAGACTCACAGAATGCTGTAATAAAGTTTTTAATCAGACTACATGACTGATTACTGTTGTGAAAATTTTAACAATAACCTGCAACATACCCAGTGAGCTTGATTTGAAGTGGGTTTAAAGAACACATTGCAATGTGGAGAAAGCATCCCAGTGAAACCCTAGGACCATCTCTGAATTGTGGCCACCGCCCTTACATCTTATATACAGAGACACAGACAAAGAACATTCTATGTTCTATACCTTCTTCCTCACAGAGAGAATTATGACCTTGTTTTCTGCTTGGCCGTCACTTAAGGATTTACATCCCTGGTAAGCAGAAGGAGTCCCACTATCTGTTTAACGTCTCCCATTACAACAGCTTCACTGTATTAACATTAGACATGCATGTAATCTAGTGACAGGAGTACTCTTACTATAGTAAAATGAGGAAGTGATATTACTATAACTAATGTGATATGATTAAATATGTGATTAATACATGAGAAAAGAAATCTGCCACCACGTTCCACCCTTTGTGATACCACAATTAAGAATTAAAAACAATTAATTAAGAATCACATAAAAACACATGGAGATTTCTTTTCTAACTACTGAACATCAGCACCATTGTGTACTCAAAGAATTCACAATGTGCATCCTCCCTATAGTCAGAAGGAAAAAACAAATTCACATTTTATAGTCATCTTCTCTCCATCTGAGTCTCCACCCTTTGTTTGAAGGATGGCAGTTATATCATAAAAGAAAACACAATATGAGATCATATAGAGAAATGAAACAGCAGGCATCTCCGAGAACATTAGAGCACTTTTGCAAATATGTGACGTCTTGATAAATCAAGCAGATATTTGAAGTTTACACAGCACCATTCTCGCATGAAAATATCTTAAAAGTTTATTTTGTGACCCAGACAGGGGGCGTTTATCAATATGCGTACTTGTGCGTACTTGCGTTCTCGTGTACTCGTGATACGTCATCAGTCGGAGACCAAGTACTGTTCCAATTCGAAGTACGCATCACGCCGAGAACGCGAAAAAGTCCCGGAAGTGTTCTCGATCCGCCCGTTTTATCGAGCATGCATCGGTGTAGACTTGGGACAGCTAAATATCCCAGAATGCATTTCGTCCAAAACTCAACAGTGGACTCCCGGCACATCGTTTCCAACCCCCCCCGCTCGTGGACTTCTCACTACTCAGGTTAAAGAAACCCCAGCAGCTGTCTATAGTATTGAGTGTCCACTAAAATAGAAATAAAAGCGTTCTAACATCTCACCTGCTTGTTTTTATTAAGGTATGTACACGTATGTACATGTACACTATTTTTATTAATAGAGGTTTCACTACTGAGGTTAACAATGATATATAAGTCACTTAGATCACTTCTAAATGTTAATGTTTGGTTTATTTCAGTGTTTTATTTGTTCCTGAGTAAACCGGTTTGGCTGTGATTAAAGTTAAGCTTCATAACATGTTACTTACAGTTAAATTAAGAGGGGACGGCAGTAAAAACTCCGGCCCTGTGACATCATCACGTACGCTGGTGTTCCGACTGTACAAATCACGAGTCCGTGCTCGCGTACTTGAGAATTGAGAAACGGCCCACGAGTCCGTGCTCGCGTTCTCGGCGGGTACGTACTCCCGTGCGTTCTCGGCGGGTACGTACTCACCGAGAACGCGAGTACGTACTCGCGTACTTGGGCATTGATAAACGGCCAGAGTAATATTTCAAACTCTTCTGCGTTCCTCCGCCACTGCCTCGTTTGAGTTTTGGTCGAAATGGATTCTGGGATATTGCATTTCGTCGTTTCGAGCTGATTGGAGACCAAAACAGCCAATCAGATTTTTTTTCCATCCAAGTCTGTGATTGGCTGGTTTTGTGGCACAAATATAACGGTGTACAGAAAGAGTTGAGCGTGCACGGGCAGAAATGTTTAGAGCAAAAGCAACACATTGCGAGCAAGCGCAAATGCAAAATCTGAGCGAGAGGGGCTGCTATTGTGTGTGTATGGATAATAGCAAACACTGAAATACATTTTTTGCACGCAGCTATGAATTTTGTTCATTCAAATTTAGCTTTTCTTCACTCAAAATAAATTTCTCCTCAAAATACAACACTTTTACCTGCAAATCTTTTTTTACGTGCGCTCAAAATTTTGCGCTCAGAATAGTGGCACAAAAATAACGCCATAACGCTGGTGTTAGTGCTTCTCAAGTTCTAGAGTAAAACCCAGAGGTAGCCTTGAATTTCCACTCAGCCAACATATATCAAACACTTCTAAGCTAAATTTTACAACAGAGTCATAGATCTTTCTTCTCTATCTATGCAGTGTACTGTACTCTTTACTATTGTAGGGCCATCAGCCCGTTTAAAAGGTGTAAACCCTCTCAAAGGCATTTACAATTACCTTTACTGTGCCCACATCAGTGATTGGGGAACCAAAACAACCACATTTAACTCTGGAAGAACAACCTCATTCTTTAGGTGCTTCCAGCATGTTTGAGGCCTATCAAAATCCCTCAATGAAATGTGATGAACCCAAAATCCTACCTTTACGGTGTCAAACAATGTGTCAAAGTTGAGTACACATGTCAAGAACTCACAACTGTTGTAATTATGTTTACTCAGACAATGACGACCTTATGCGCTTACACATCAGGAACTGACATGCTAGAAAGTCAGTCTAACTACCCTACAAAATGTGCACGAGTTGCTGTAAAACGTGCATGCTATAATTACTCCAGTCACTTTTACTCATGCTCAGGACTCTTAACAGAGTTTGTGATGTTCGGAGAGTCATGTAAATGCATATCATTTATACAAAGATTATTAACTTCACACCAACGACCACCTTAACTCAAAAACACAACTACAACTACTTCAAGCAAAAATGCCTGACTATTTAATCAATTGTCATCTGCATTTATTCGCTGATCCCTCTTGGGTGGCACAGAGTCTGCTCTGCAGTCGCTGAGTTGGAGCTTGGCACGCCCTTGTTGGAGGAGGGCGCTCTTTTCACCCCTCACTCTCTCGTTCCAACACAGCTTTATGATTATTTCTGTGGTTCTGGAATCTTCTCATGTTGAGTAGTAGGGCCCCAAACCGCACGACCTTTGACCTCAACCACTGCCTGGGCTGTCAGCTATGCCATGAGTGTTTCCTACTTCTTGCTGGGTCTCTGAAGACCTGATCAGCACCCAGTCTCAATCTCAGTCTGGAGATTCCACCCTTGGGATGATTTCTTCCAGCAATACTCTGGCTACTGCACCTGTATCTCCTTACTCCTTACTTCTAACCATTTGGAAAACATATCAATCATCATCAAACCACATTTTCCTTTCAGTTCAGTGAAGTTTACTTTTAGGTTATCAAACCCTTATCTGAACATGTCTGTGCCCCATGTAGAGGTTTAATACCTATAAATGAACTGTTAAATGTTAATTCCTTCCCCCGGTCTGTGCTTTTGCACTCATTTTTCATTTTCACAGCCCCAATCATTTCATTTAGCTTTTCTCCTTCTTTTTCCCTCCAAAAGTAAACGTGTAACATGTCATCATGTATTTCACAAAACAAGTTTGTTTTTATGTATTCAGTGATGTGTATCTGGGTGCAAGCTTCACCCACACATCAGAAACAGGAAACTCATTTCAACCCTCTGCTACATCTTATTCACTTGTTTTATAATCCAGTCATCTTTTCCCGATCTAGTAACAATCAACTAATTTGCATATCAGCTATTAACCCACTAAGTTGACAGGACAACAGAAATGCATGTTCAAAATATTATCACAAAAGAGAATTTCCTTCATACAGTAAATTACTTGTGCTGCACCAATCAAGCAGAAAGCATCTCACAATTTATTGTATTAACAACTAAATGTATTGTCTGATCACTGGTTGGTCATACCAGAATCTTTTTTCCCTTTTACAAAAGTTAAACTGTTCGTCCTGCAACCTGGAGAGTTAATTGTCAGGCATGATACACTCAGCATTTGATAACAAGTGTCTGTTAAATTTACACTATTTTAACACTGATGAGAGATAACAAGCTGATCTTCATTGCATGTGTGTATGTGTTAGTAGACAAGTTCAATGGATGCGTGTGCAGTGGAGCTGCAGATTCAGCAGGGCATGTCCTTAAAGCTGCCTTTCCTTCACATTTCTCTGTTTATGTGTGTTGGTGTGCATTTTATTTTTACCTTTGTTGCGATCCTACGGACTCTTTCTCAACCTCCACAAGACAGTCTGCCCCAATTTTGAATTCAATTTTCATGTGCTCTCACATTAACAATGACAGACTTCATTTTTCCTCCATGCTCTCTTCTCCCCACTTCTCACAGCTTCTGTCTCTCTCCCACACCTGCAGGAGTTCATGGTTGTGGCGTGTCAGGGCCCAGTGGGCCATTCTTCTTCAGCTTTGTCTTATGTCTTTCAGTCTTTTCTGTCTCTTCCTTTGCCATTTCAATTCTCAGTATGGCAAATGTGAAACTCAGACAGTCTTCTCAAGTAGAGCAGGGCGATATGACCAAAAATATTTATCACAATATACATTTGAAAATTTGCGATAACGATATAACTGACGATATAATTGACACTAGACAAAATACTTTACAACTCCACAACTTTATTAGTGCAAAAAACCCCATCAATGTATTTTCACTTAAACAAGCAGCTGTTTTTTATGTGCATTAAAGTTATATAAAAATGTAACAGTGCAAATTCCTTGTGGACAGTTTAACCAAAAGGCATTTCCAGTGGAAATTGGCCGACAAATCCTCAGCATAACCATGTATAATATCCACAAAACTTAAAAAGAGGTTATACACACACAATACGGTAATATTATGTTGAAGCACAGTACGTATCACTCCGCGAGGCGCCCGCCTACGATAGCCGTAATCCTCCGACAATCCATAAAGCGGTGCGGGTTCGTACCTTAGCAAAGTCGTACTAAAACATTTGACAAATTTTCGAGCGCCGTGTACCACATAAAATCGTTTCAAGGTCAGTAAACACAACCAGAATTCATACATAGGGCACACGGGATTATAAGGGGCACTGTGGATTTTCAGAAAAATCAAAGGATTGATTTTAAGTGTGCCGTATTTTCCAAACAACACGGTAATAACGACGGCCCGCTAGCATGCGCTACCAAAAATAGTGCTTTGTTGTGTATCTGACGGATGAAAGCTAAACCAGTTCCACACCACTGAAGTTGCAGCATCTTTACAAACCAATTCTGGTTCATCCGTTTCATTTAACGATCCACTTTCGCTCTTCTCGTTCTGCGTCGCCGCCATGTGCGTATGTAAACATAGGCACTGCGCATGCGCGTTTTACCCACATTCAATCGCGATATTTCATTTTCCTATCGTTGCCCAAAATTACACCGGTATTACCGTGAACAGTATGATATAGCCCAGCCCTATTCTCAAGTCCATTCCCACACAGTGATGTCGCTGGTGAACCTCTCAGCTTGTGATTGGGAGTGCATGCTTCCATCCACGATGGTATTTGTACATGCTGCTGAACCCTTTAAGGTTTAAGGTTTAGGGTAATGCTGCTGTCTGTTCACCTTGTTGACTCTCGAAGTCGACACTGTCACGGGCTGGCGGTTCAGCTGGTCGCCGATCAGCTGTTTCTCTCTCTCTCTATCTCTCTCGCCCTCTCTCTCTCACTGGGGTGAAACTCATTATGGGTTCACGTCCTTGGCCCATGCCCTCAGAGGAAGAAACACCTGTGCCTCATTAGTGTGGCTGGCATTTAAGCCAGGACACAACGGCTGTTCTTCGCTGGATCGTTGTGTGAATCGCGTCAGTGAAAGTCGAGCATTTAGCAATTATTTTTCCTGTGTAGTTGTGTGTTTGGAACTAACGAGCATTTCTTTGTGCGCACACCCTCCGGACTATTTTCCCTAGTGTTTCCTGAGCGGTTAGTGTTCGAGAAGAGTGACTGGATTCGTGTGTGGATTGCTTGGAGAGAGACGTGAGCTCGTGTGTGGATTGTTTGGAGAGAAGCGAGAGTGTTCCCCTGGATTTCCCCGGAGCCCTGCCCCTCTCACCCTTTGCGTGCATTAATCCCCGGAGTCCAGTGCGTGAGTCCACCCTGTATACCGTGACAGACGCCAATGCTCTCGAATTGCATTTTGTCTTCAGGGAGAGATTGATTGTCCTCGAAGCTTGTTCTTCCGTGTAAGGTGTACATGAAGTGAAGCTGTGAAATATTCAGCCAAAACATGGGCTGGGTGTGGTTCCAATTATGTTAATCTATCATTTAGCTGCAGCCACTGTGCTTGTGGAGGATGTTGATCCAGTTCCGTAGCCACCTGTACTAACACACTAAAACATTTATTTAATATCATTTTCATCACTGCTCAATAACACTTTCCCTCTCTTATTCTTCTATCCATCACTCTCTGTTATACACACGCCCACAGCACTTCTTACACACACACACACACACACACACACACACACACACACACACACACACACACACACACACTTATCTGCATTCCTCAGTTTGTACACACTTCATACTCCATGTATTCTTTCCCATATTTCTGAAAGAAAAAAAATCATACAATCAAAACCTGGATTTGCCCAAACCACCCGAAGGGATGCCTCCTACAGCCTCACTGGCCGTACTGCTGGGCTCAGCTTTGTGGACAAGCGCATTCACCGTCCGGCTTTTTCCTTCTGGTGCAAAAGTGTTAAACACCATAAACTAAGGACAGAGTCCTTCCCACAACAGTCCTGAAATCAGGTGTCGTATTCCTGAGGTTTCCCTTCCAGTGGTCCATCCAAAACAAAAAACAAACAAACAAACAAACAACAAAAAACAACAATAAACTACAAACAAAAAAACTCTTATCTCTGTCAACATCTCTTTCTATCACACAACCATCTTCCACACACTTGGAGTTTTCAACCAGACCATGTAGAGGAATGCCTCCCACGGCTCCAGTAGCCGTTTTGCTGAGCTCAGCTTCCTTTGTACGAACAAGCGCGTCCGCTGTTCGGCCTTTCTGCCTTTTTTCACTGGTGCAAAAGTGCTAAAATACCATACACTAGAACGCTCAAATTATTGAGCTTCTAAGATCCTGCACTTACTACCACAACAAGGCACAATTTCTCATACTAGGATACCCAATTCGTTGAGTTTCTAGGACCCTGCATCTACTTGTTGCAGTAATAAGGAACCGAAGCTTTTCCCGTCGGTCTGGTTAAAAACCCTGCCCAAATCAAAGCAGCTCACCGTTGCAAATCCTTTGCAGTCCGTCTCTTGGTTCGTTAAAAAAAATCCTGCATGTGTGAGTCGCTGAAGCACACGTTGCGGTTCCCCCTTTTTTTGAAAAAAGAGGAACGGTGGGACTGAGGCAATTTTACCTCAGGATGGCCAGTCACCGCATGCCCATAGTTCAGCGAAACTCACCGGAGGAACCCTGCCCGACAACGTCAAATTGTTGTGGAAAATTTAACAATAACCTGCAACATACCCAGTGAGCTTGATTTGAAGTGGGTTTAATAAACACATTGCAATGTGGAGAGAACATCCCAGTGAAACCCTAGGACCATCTCTGAATTGTGGCCACCGCCCTTACATCTTATATACAGAGACACAGACAAAGAACATTCCACAAACTCTTACATGTTGGCCCCTCTCACGGGTGGGGGGGCTATACCTTCTTCCTCTGCCTGGCCGTCACCTAAGGATTTACATCCCTGATAAGCAGAAGGAGTCCCACTATCTGTTTAACGTCTCCCATTACAATGGCCTCACTTTAGACATGCATATAAACTAGTGACAGGAGTGCTCTTACTATAGTAAAGTGAGAAAGTGATATTACTATAACCAATGTGATATGATTAAATATGTGATTAATACATGAGAAAAGAAATCTGCCACCACAGTACTCTCAGAGCAATTTGAATTCATGAACTGTCAATAGACTATGTGAGCGTCCTCTTTAGTGCTTTCATAGAGGCAAAACACACATCTTTTGTATTCAAATTCAGAATGTGAAAAACTATTTGCTAAATAAACCCAGTAGGCATTTTCACAGCAAAATTGTAAAACCTGAATCAAAGTACTTAATCACACTTTCACTGGAAAAATGTGTGTGAGTAACAACTTTTAATAACAAAATAAACAGACAAAATAATGACAGTGAAGAGAAGCAAATTTTTCTGACATCTTTATCATTTAAGTTTTTATTGATACTTTAGAGTTCATTAATAAGGAAAACTATTTGTAACTTATTACACATTCTTAGACAATTTTAAAAAATAACACATATTCTGTTGTTTTAAATTTGCCTAAATGTTGTGCATTCAAAATGCAAGATGGACCCAGTTTTACCAGCTGCAAGATTTATGTGAGCTAGGGTCATTAAAGGTACATCAGTAAAACTAATTTATTATTGTAAATAGATACTGTCTAAAAATCTTGAATCCACCTCTCGTTCTTTATATTTTGCTTCCCTTACCTTTCCTGTTTGGCTTTCCCATGTCTTTGTCTAGTCTTGTTTACTTCTGTCCCTCAACCCTGGAAGAGTCTCACAGTCTGTTCCCTAAAACCTAAAAGAGGAATTATGGATTTAATCAACTGGTCCCTGAATGCAATTGACACCCTCTTCTCGACGAGAAGCCTGGGTTCGGGAGAGCTCATTGAAGACATCTATCTTTTTGGAACCATGATAACAGGGTTCTTGCTGATCGGCCCTGGCTTGGCCCTGGCTTGGCCCTGGCTTGGCCCTGGCTTGGCCCTGGCTTGGCCCTGGCTTGGCCCTGGCTTGGCCCTGGCTTGGCCCTGGCTTGGCCCTGGCTTGGCCCTGGCTTATCGAAGAATAAAGAAAGTGGAAACAGCTGTTCAAATCCCCACAAGGCTGCCCGCTATGTTGATTGGAACGATGGAGCGAGCCGTGGCTTCTCAGAATGGGCTCATTAGACGCAGCACGGATGACATCTTGGAGAAGCTTGCGGCTGCTGTGAGTGCTGAGACTCTGACAACATCTTGGAGAGGCTCACAGCTGTCGTGAACACTTGCTCTATGAGCAAACTGGATAACATCTCAGTGTAGCTGAATAACATCGTGGAGATGCTCACGGCTCTCCAACGGGAATGATGAGGAATCAGTGATGGACATTAGACCGACTTTAAAATTGACATGCAGTGGTTCGCACTAAAGCAAGAACACCACCATTATTTAATGCGGCTACTATCGGCGCCAGCTGCGGTCTCAAGGCTGGAGCTGAACATAACAAACAATTTCTCCCCTGATAACAAACTGGGGGGGACCCATTTCGCTGCAGGGCAACTTGCATGTGACAAATAAAGGCTTTCTTGACTTGACTTCTTGAGTTGATAGGTACAGGTGCTGCTTCTCTTATATTTTTTTACTCACTGAAACTACAAAAATACTTTTTAAAACTCCATCACGTCAGCTTTTCTTTAAAAACTCATATTTTTAAATGTGAGGTCTAAGCTTTTTAGTTTAATTAAGTGTTTAACTCCTCATGTTTTGCAAAAAATAAAATAAAATACTTGATGGAGGGAAATTGAGATCATTTTTGGATTCAGCACCCTAAAAAACAGAATTTACAAAAAGATACGATAAGAATACGATGATGAGTTTATGATAAGTGGAACTAAAGAGGAGCATAGGTACAGGTGCTGCTAGGGCAAGGCAGACGTTGTTTGCTTTCCTTTGGTGCTGCAGGCAGGAACTATACAGGTACAGAGGGAGAACATGTCTGTTGCCGCCCAAGAGGTGCCAGTTATGCTTTGTTTGTTCACATTGTCAGTCCCAGAAGGTGCTTCACTTTCCTAACCATGCCTCCTAAGCACACAAATAGCTCATGCTGTAACTCCCAGTGTGGGTGTGTTAAATGTTCAGATGACCACATCACATTCATTCACTGAGTGTCATTGCTTTGCCCCAAAAAAGGTGTCTCCAAAAAACTGTTTGAATGTTCATGTTCCCATGTTAAAATCATTTAGGATGCTTATTTTCAAATAACTGCAAATCTTCAGCCTGCAGGCAAAATAACCAAGGTCAGGCAGGTGATGCATTTCCCCACAGACACACTGGGGGGCAACAACGCCCGGCCTATAGTACCACAGGTCAGCCAACTTGCTGCTCACCTTTGCCCTCCGGTCAGGCCTGTAGTGACATTGTAATCCCACCAGCAACAATTGTTAACATTCTAACCCCCCATGACATTAAAAACATTAAACATACGTGTAGGGGATGTATAAGGAGTAAAATGCATGCACTTATTTTGCAGGAAAACATTTGGGATTAAATGGGTTAAAGAAGAGGGAAGGATTGGAAGACTAACACCAGAATTTATGGCACTGTTCCGGTGTAGGAGAGTCATCCTTAAAGCTTTGTACCTTCTGGTGCCATCACCTTTCCAGGCAGACCATCCCCCTCACACATTCCTCAAAGAAGAAGGCTTCTCTCTGTTTATGCCTGTTACTGGCAAAATAACTTGTTAGATCGCTTGTTAACTGAGTGTAGCAGTCTAAATCCAAAATTATACGAAAATGCACATCAGTATGCAACAAAGGACAAAACACAAATCTGTGCCACAACCACAAAGCAACTGTGCAACATAAAATAATGTGGATACACGAACCTTAAAGATAAAAAATAAATTCCGACATTCCACAGAATTGTAAACACCGCTCTTTGCATGGAAAAAGCAGAGATATTGAGTTCCATAATAACAGCCACTTCCATACTGGTTCTGCAGCAATTTTCATTGCCTTTGCACAACCTTTGTGTTGCTGGATATATTATTAGTTCCTAAAGTATCAGCAATAAAAATGAATGTTTCCTTTTTTTGTTCAGATATTATAGCTTATCTGCAGTAGTTTTGATTCATATTTCATCAACATAAATGATTCCACTCAGAAATAACCAAAATGCACTGAAAATGACAGTATCCTCTGCAGGCATGCGAAAAAGGTGTTAATGCTCAACAGAAAAGCAGTAATATCATTATGTTTTTGCATTAATTTGCAAAGTTCTCCAACGGGATCAGTTTTCTGCTGTTCGTTTCTGCCAGTGTAATCAGTTTTCTGCTTCATTTCCATGTAATGCCTGACTTGTCTAAATAACATGAGTGACATGCTGGTTTAAAAGAGAGTCACAAAATCAGGGAGCTGCTGGTATGGATGGACAGTATAAGCATTGAGTGACAGTTCATAAATGGCTGCAGAAACTTTTATGCTAATGCCTTTTTGGTTCAGCAGCAGTTTCATTCCTTTCATTTCTCTATATTAGTGATTTCTAAAGATTTTGGTAATGTAATTTGGTTTTTACATGAACTTGCAAAGTTCTCCCATCTTATCAGTTTTAGCTGTTCATTTTCTACGTGGTCCCTGACCTGCTTTATCATTTTATCAGTTTCAGTTTTCCTTTCATTTTGACTTTTTTTTCTGTGCCAGTTCAGTTAAGTTTAAGTTGGTTTCTAGTGTGGGTGTGCTTGTTTCAGTTTAGATTTTTATTATTTACTTTATATTACTAAAGTAATTCAGTTCAATTCAGTTTTGTTTTTTTATTATTATTGTAAGACAAATAGTATCAGAGCAAGACTGAAAAAACACCAGGGGTTGAAATAAAAACACAAAATTATATAAAAAAAAATGTTTCTTGTATTGGAAATAAGAAGAAATAAGAATAAGAAATATTAAAAGTAAAGATATATATTTAGTGTTAATTTCTTATTCTAGTGAACTAACTGATGAACATGTTTTTTTTAAAGAATAATAAAAAACATTTCTTTAAAAAGCATCCACTAATTCTGGTCAAGATGTAGTGGATACTGTGTAGCTGTATGATATTATATCTTTACCAGCTACACTTTGGTTCAATTTTTTTTTTTTACTTTCACGGCTCAATCACCATTGGCTGTGGAAATAAAGTCCACATTTGGCTGACTGTGGTGCAGTTTTCACAGTTGAACCATGATAATGATGTAATGATGCAATTTGCATTACTTTGCAATGTTCTCAGGTGTTATTAATCTACTTCTGCTCATTTCTGGTAATGTTTTCAATTTTCTCCTTATTATTTCCATTAACGGTATAAATTTTCTACTGCTGATTTACATGAGCGACATACTGAGTCACAAAGAGGGGGGGTTGGTTCTTGTTATAGGGCGCTGTTTGAAAGAGCAAAGCATGTCATCTGCTCTACTTTTGGAGGTAAGAAGTCTGTCTTCAAATTCTTCATTTATTCTTTATTCTGGCAGTGGATCCTGATAAAGCAGTTTCCACATGTATTTTTTTCAGCAATTTTCAGATGAAGTCATCTTAGTTAAAGTGCTTACCTTTTCTTGGCTCTTTTAGATGAGCTGAGTTGGCAGTTGAAGCAGAAATGGGATATGAGCAGCTGTTTACTTATTTTTATTTTTCCCCTTAAAGCTAAAATAATTTAAATGATAACAATGTAGCCTACTTTATAACTTTATTTCTGTGCAGTTAAGGTTATATGTTTAAAAATATTTCAATCTCTTAAAGCAAATAGAGCTGCACAACATGACATCGAGTAAATAAATGTCTGAACAAAGAGGAAGCTATTGTGTAATGTGTATACTGTAGTATGTATGTAATATGCACTACAGCATCATGGACTGTGGGTCTTAACTTGTGATTTGTGCAGTGAATAACAGTGAGGTAAGGACTGACCTGTTGGCTGCTCCTGTGTATTTGCTGATCAGCTGATCAGAAACTGTACCATCAGAGAATAGAATAGAATAGAATAGAATAGCCTTTATTGTCATTGTACAGGGTACAACGAAATTGGAGAAATTGCAGCTGCATAGCCAACAACCATAGCTGACAGAGAACATAGAACATAGGCTGTATTAACTGAGGATGACAAAAACGTACCAGTCACTTTGTTTCTGTTTCAACATTAGTCCCCCCTAATGTAGAGGACGGTCTCGTCTGGCAGCTTTTACAATCAGAGTCATGATCTAAATGCACTGTTGTGCCAAACACATATGCTTCTCAGAGAAGAGCTCTATAAATTTACTATAGGCTCTTGTTGGTGTTCCTTTCTTTTCTTATGTATTTACTTATTCATTTCCATTATTATTCACATGAGTACATGTGTAATATTATCTGTTTATCTAGCTATGAAAATATTCCAACAAATTATGAAACAAAGAACTGAAAAACACTTGAAACATATTTACAAATATGACTTGATACAATCTTTGGTTCATATGGTACTATGTCATGTCATTTACTTTCATGTGTGAGGCACTCTGTGTGAAACTTCAGAAAACTGTTCTTCTGTGCTGTAAGACAGAGGTGCACATTATACAACAACTTGTGTGTCCTTTAGCACCCAGGAATCCTGCATCTTCCCTTTCCTTGTTCAGCTCAATTCAGTTTTACTTATTTAACGACAAGTCACAACAATAGTCACCTTGAGGTGCTTTATATCGAAAAGTAAAGATTCTACAATAATACAGAGAAAACCTCAACAATCAGATAATCCTCTATGAGTGAGCATTGGCAACAGCGGGAAGGAAAAGCAGGAATAAATCCCTTGCCCAACCAGATTCATGTAGTGAACACATCTGCCCCAACTGGCTGGGGATGAGGGGTTGTCATATAATGTTTACTTGTATTGTTTAACCGGAGATCCTGATTTGGAATGGGAGCTGTGGGTCTCTTTTGAGATATCCCAATGTTGGGCTGCCATCAAGAAGAACCCCTTATTACACAATGTTGCCCTGAGGAAAAGAAAAGAAAATGTAGTTAACGTGCAAAATAAAAGACACTTTCTAAAACCTGAAAAGCTGCTTTCTACAGCTTCACACACACATTAATTTTCATTTAAACATTTATGCCATTTTAAATATGATTACTACACCAAATATTCTTACCTTCTTCTCACACCTTGTGGTCTTTTGACCATGTGTCAGAAAAGGACATTCCACTTTCAAATCAAGCTTGACAGTGACTTTAAAATCTTAATGAACTGAAATTTGATAGTTTTTAAAACACTGATTGGTTGGCACCATTTAAGTTGCCACTTCTTCTATTTGCCGGTGGTACCTGCTGTCCAGGGGCCTGCCCTTCCACGATGGTGTCTCTTCTTTCCAGAAATGAATTTAAAGTGCTTCTCATCACATGCGAGGTCTTGAATAATCAGGCTCAGTCTTATCTTAAAGACCTCACAGTACTGTATTACCCTAACTGAGCACTTTTCTCTCAGACTGATCGTATACGTGTGGTTCTTATGATATTTAAAAGTAGAATGGGAAACAGAGCCTTCAGCTTTCAGGCCTCTCTTCTGTGGAACCAGTTCCCAGTTTTGATTCAGACACCTTCTCTACTTTCACGATTAGGTTTAAAACTTTCCTCTATGACAAAGCAGATAGTTAGGCCTGGATCGAGTAACTCTGAATCTTCCCTTAGTCACGCTGCAATAAGCCTCCACTTTTGAGGGCTTCCCATGATGCACTGCATATTCCTTCTTCACTCACTGTGTGACTGTGTTTACAGACCACTTTGCATTTAATCATTAAGTAAGTAAGTAAAGTTTATTTATTTTCTTAGACAGGCAGTCACAAAGCTCTGTACACAAAGGTTAAAATAAAGAAAACATTAGGTAATATAATAAACCATATAAACAATGCAAATTCAAAACAATTCAAAAGCGTTGATCAATAGAAGGCCTGTTTAAACAAAAAAAATCTTCCCTTAGTCACGCTGCAATAAGCCTCTGTTTTGAGTGCTTCCCATGATGCACTGCGTATTTATTCTTCACTCACATTTCACTCACTGTGTGACTGTGTTTACAGACCACTTTGCATTTAATCATTAGTTGTTGTTATTAATGTCGCACTCTTTTCCACAGTGCTTCTTCCCGTTAAAAGGAGGTTTTTCCTTCCCATGGTTGCCAAGTGCTTGCTCATGGGGATCATCTGATTGTTGTGGGGCAACTGCTTTGTGATTTGGCAGTAGTGTATTCATCTCTGTGCTTGTTCTGGCCCCAATGACCTCAGTGCAGCATTTGATAAAGTTCTAAACAGTTGCTGTTATGTTAAACATCTTTCTAATCTATTTTTCATTTTTCAGAAACAAACATATTACTGCTAAATACACAATCAAGAATGGGGAACCAAGTACCAAAGGAGAGTGACATGGGCTGCTGCCTCAGATGCTGCAAATGTTCTAAAGTCCTGCCTCCATGCAAATCGTTTAATGACTTCTATAAATGTTGTATTGGTGGCCGAGAGGTATATGTGTATAATGGAGGGCAATACTACAGACCAGTTGGTTATGATGACGCGTATGAGTGCAGTTGTTGCTTTAATAAGCAATAAGCAAAAACTGCACTTACTAAGCAATAAGCAAAGGTGTATTATTATCTTTTTCTTTTTCAGACTTTACATTACAGAAAAAGTTAAATCCTAACTGCTTGCTTTACCATTGTGGCTCAACGTCATCTGCAAATTTAAGACAGGCTTTGTGCTGTTTTTGTTTTTTGTTTTTATTTTACTGGCTTTGTGACCAGTTTCTTTAGTGGCTTTAATATAATCTGAATATAATACATTATATAACACAACAAAATAATTAGAAATGCTGTTAAAATACCAACAAAAAATGTTGTCTGTTCTGGCAAAAATCCTCATGTTTTGCAAAATCAGATAAATTGATATTTCTAATTTACCTTTTTTTTAAGCCGAAGCACAAAGAGAACACAAAGACTCACAGAATGCTGTAATAAAATTTGTTCTCAGACTACATGACTGATTACTCTCAGAGCAATTTGAATTCATGAACTGTCAATAGACCATCTGAGTGTCCTCTTTAGTGCTTTCATAGAGGAGAAACACACATCTCCTGTATTCAGATTCAGAATGTGAAAAACTATCTGCTAAATAAACCCAGTAGGCATTTTCACAGCAAAATTGTAAAACCTGAATCAAAATACTTGATCACACTTTCACTGGAAAAAAGTGTGTTTTAACAACTTTTAATAACAAAATGAACAAACAAAACAATGACAGTGAAGGAAAGGAAATTCTTCTGACAGCTTTATGATTTAAGTTTTTACTGATATTTTTGTGTTCATTAATAATGAAAACTATTTTTAACTTACTGCACATTCTTAGACAATTTTAAAAATTACACACATTCTGTTGTTTTAAATTTGCCTAAATGTTGTGCATTCAAAATGCAAGATGGACCCAGTTTTACCAGCCGCAAGATTTATGTGAGCTAGGGTCATTAAAAGTACATCAGTAAAACTAATTTATTATTGTAAATAGATACTCTCCAAAAATCTTGAATCCACCTCTCTTTCTTTACATTTTGCTTCAAATGTTCTTGTCAGTTTTTAAACTGGAATTGAACAATAGTTCTCCAGGCTTTCTCAAGGTCTTTTAAAGTTTTTCTTTGGACACCGGCTTCTTTTTTTTTTCCACTCTTTTTCATTCTAATCCTTGTACCTGTGCATACCTACCACACCATCAAAATAAAAACTTTGTACCTCAATAATGACTTGTGAATTCATTTAAGAATGTATTTTTTAATTCTGTTATTTATTTAAACATTACTAAATTAATGTATTGTATAGTAATTCTATTTAAAATGGAAACAGGAAAAAAATCTATATTTCAAAATGAAATATCCATACTTAATAATTACAAAATAGTAAATGAAATACCCTGAATAAAAACCTAATTTCAAATAACATTTTCCAATTTCAAATTAACTAACAGTTTTTCAAAATCTTCTTGTTTTTAATACAATTAATAAAATTACTAGCAAATGGATTGGCTTTTAGATTAAGTAACCTAACTAACTAACAAACAGATTAGCTATCCCATTTAGCATTTCTGCGATTCCCGCAGTACTTGAAAAAGCAATGCAAATTAGCCATGCTGTGTGAATTAAGTGTCTCTCTGACTGGTAGTGGTGTGCGAATTAATACTGAAACATCACTTCCTCCAATACCAGATATTTAATGTTATATAATCAATTATAATATTAAAATGTTGATATTTAAACAAGTTGGGAGTGTCTAAATGGTTGGTAGGAACTACTACTTCTTCCGTCTGTCAATAGTATGCAAAATACGGCTGTGTAAATGCGTAACGGCTCACGTGTGTTCACATAGTAATTAATGGCTGATAAAACAGGTCTGCAGCCAAAAAACTGCATTTTTGGTTCTTGTATATTTTTACCCACTGAAACTGGGAAAAATATTTTTTAAATTACATCCCGTGAGGTTTTCTTGCAAAACTCATGTTTTTAGTTTAATTAAGCTTAAAAAATTTCCCTTTTTTAAACCGAAATCTGGTATCCTATACTTGAGTCAAAAAACATATCCAATAATGATTTCTTATGTTATTTAAATATTTCTAAGAGTGAGACTCAAGAGAAATACAAATAGAAAACGAATTGAGGTATTACAAAATTTTATGTTTTTTAATCCAAAAATTATCCCCATTTCCCTCCATCACACAAAACGTGAGGAATTTATGTTTAAAAAAAAGCACAACAGCCAGCCAGTGAGATTCCTTACCTTTCACTATGAACAAAATAAACCTGTTGGGACATGATCATCTGAGCTCCTCACACTGCCCTAACCCACATTGTAACTGGATGTGCACTACTGTAACTGGCCTTTTCAGAGGTATTCCTCCTGTGCATTTTATCAGTTTAATTCAGTTTTATTTATATAACACCAAATTGCAACAAAAGTTGCCTAAATGCACTTAATATTGAAATATCTCAGCAAATTTCTGAAGGAAGACTGCTAAAACTTTGAATGGATGGGAAGGAATCTACAAAGAACGACGCAAAAACTACACTTGACCAATCTTCTCTCTTAGTGCTCAACTGGACTTGATTCCTTTATGTGCTGAACGGACACGCGTGTAGACATACATGTAAAAGGTTACGTGGAGATATAAAATGCAAGATGCTCTGTGTGTATTCTGGACAGCTTAAACTTTAAGAAATAGAGCACTGGGCTTTTGGTAATGTGAACACAGACCTTCAGAGGCAACTAAGCTGTTTGCTAAAATGTGTCTGTAGATAGTTCTGATGAATATGTTCAGCTTTTTACAGGTGGCTGCTTTGTAGTACAAGAAGTGTTTCAAAGCACCTGACACTTTCTGTTGCAGTCCTGATCACTGTCTGTCCTGCACCACTTTCACTTACTTCTCTGTAGTGGAGATCCCAAAGTTACCAACAAAGTGAATTTAAAGGCAGAAAATCAACCTACAAGCATAGAAAACAGAGTCTGGTTTAAACATTTCCCTAAGTCTCGACACTGAATGACTCTCTGACTACACATAAGCAGGTTTTATCTTTGATCTAAAACAACTCTGAAACTCCTGAACAGCTTTGACTAAACATGTTTTAAACACAGAATATCATTTAGTGTGTGGCTGTTTCTTACACTTACTCTTCTAGTTCACAGAGCTTTACTGAAAGCTGTAAGCTGTTATATGGAATACATGAACATACATGATCATTGTACACAGTGGGTACATGCTTCATACTATATTTTAGGCTGGTGCTAACATCCAGCTCTACTTGAGTCGTTGAAAATCTGCATGAAATGACAGAATAGAATTTGGTTTAGTTGACCTGATAATACTGGTTAGACACTTACAATGAATTTTTATTTATTATTTTGTGTTTAAACACAGCAGTGTGTCAGATAAGATTCCTGATGAATACCTGAAATTATGTGACTTTGTAGCATTACTGTCACTTAGTATAGAGGAGAGAAGGATCTACACCATAGGCACACCATAAATGCAAACCTTACATACCTAATATCTTAGCCATTAGCCATCTGTTTACAGTATTAACAATTAAAACACATTGAGAAATTATAAATAAAACAAAAAAAAGTAAGTTGAAAAAAATTGTGTGTGAATAACTCCACGACAGACCCATCCTCAGTTTCATGCTTTTCAGCATCTTTATTATCACAGTTGCTGTTTTACAATCAGCTGCAGCTTTCCAGCTTGCAGTCACACACAGTAACAAAAACAACAACATTGGGACCTAGTTCAGTCTACCTTGGTGGGTGAAGCGTAATTGCTCATTCAGTCGAGGTGTGTCTGCCTCCTTTGCAGCGGCACCGCAGACTACGCCCTGCCACAGTGTGAAAGGAAGAAAAATGCACTTCCTCGTACCTGATATATTATTCAAATCATGCCTGACAATGAGCAGAGTTGTGTTACGGGTTTAAAAGTTGTTTCACCTCTCAACACGCTCTCTAAACTTATACATTATACAACATCCTGTGTGAGTGGCTCTTTCTGTTCTCCCAGTGTTGTTTGCTGCTGTTGTAGTTCCTCCATTTTAGCAACATTAATGTGAAAAAAAAAAATACTATTAAGATCACTAATAAAAAGTCCTCTCTCAGTGTACTTTCAACCAAAAGGCAAATAACCAAATCACATGTACATCTCCCGTGCCCCCACTGATTCTCCCTGTGGCCTCAAAATCATCGATGGTGGCTGGGATTGTGGCAACGTGAAAAAGGGCTGTGTTTTTACCATCAGTGTGACAGCGCCATGCCGCCTTTTCAGGGAAACGATCCCGCCAACGCTTCATAGTGGCCGCAACCGCTGGCGATAAGGAAAGGCTACGCTTTAAAGAGGACTTACACTCGGGGACACATTTTCTGGTTGACTCCGGCTCCCAGAAGAGCCTCAGGAACTCTCGTGTTGTCTTTGCATACCTCCATTTTACTTGAAATAGTCGGGAGTTGGAAAGTTGATCACCTGATGCTAACTGCACATTTTCTAATCTTCTACTACTGATAGTGATCTACATTCCAGAGCAATCAATTTTGCGAGAGAATTTGTTTGTACAATGTTGACTTACTAATTTTCGTCCTGAAGAATTTCATCAAGTTTAGGCTGCCAATACCTTTTGTTGGTTCCTCAACTGCTAGCGCTAACAGCTCCCACAGTTTTTGTGCTTGCTGCAACATGTTTTGCATTTAGACGGTACTGTAAGGCTGAAGTGCTTCGGTGGTGTACAAACTCGTTTTTGCCCAGTTTGCCCAAAGCCATGCTTTCATCAAGGCTTCCATTGGGCAGTCTTTTGAAATGAAATTTGCCTCCAAGCAATCGTACCAACATACTTTCTTCTAATTCTTCTTCCATTTTTGTAGTTGTGTGCATCCGTGTAATCGGTATACCAGGAAATCATGCATTGCATTCCAAGCAAAGGGGAACTTTTGTCAAAGTGCAATTAGATCAAATTAATTAGTCGCAATTAATGTGTTAAAGGAAGCAAAACATAGTTCCTCATATCTGACATATTTCTCAAATCATTCCTGAGAAAGAACAGATTTAAATGTAGTTTCACTTTATATACTTAATATTTGGAGTCCCCTTGTCATTCAGATGCATCAGGTGCAAAACCAACAGACTAAAGAACAGCTTCTTCCCATGAGCTGTGAGAACTCTTAATGCAAAGAGAGTGTACAGACTCCTCCAACACATCCACTCTGACACTGCTATTGATCATCTATATGCAATATCTCAGTCTTTCCATGTTCTGTGCAATAATTTTTTTTTTTTTTTTTTTTTTTTTTAAATGGGCTCATGTGCAATATATTTGGTATGTGCAATATCTTTCAGTCCTGTGCAATATTCTGGTCTCAGGAGAACTACCATCTCCATCCTAAATGACCATAGCCCCTACACCCTTATTTATTTATTTATTATACTATATAACTGCTCTTGTATACAGACCCACAATGTTTCTGTTTCAATGTTTCTTACGCATACTCCATGTATATAGTTTAGAGATGGCACGATACCACTTTTTTTATGTCCGATACCGATATCATAAATTTAGAAATCTGCCGATACCGATATGAATCCGATATAGTGTGTTTTTTAATCAATAAAATTGTTTTAATATATTGCTGCATTTTGTATAAGTTCATACTCAAGTTTAAATAAACAACAACAACACTAAAGCTATTCTGTTATACCTGTATGTTAAATATACACTGCACCCAAAATATTTCATAGTTCAGCAATACTGATCAATCTAATAAACTTAAACCTGCACCATCCTTCCTATTCTGGTATTTTAAAGAGTACTTAGCAGAAATATTAAGCAAACTAACAAATAGGGTTACAAACTCCAAGCAAAAAATAAAAAATAAAAAAATAAATAGGGAACCACCCCCCACCCTCCACCTCATGATGCTTAATCGAAGTAATCAACTTTTATTTGATGCAGTGTGAAAAAAAAAAAAAAAAAAAAAAAAAAAAAAAATGCACAGAATTAAATTATTTTTCAAGAATAACTAAATAGATTCAGTGTCTTTCTTCAACAGAATTGCAAACTGCACAGATGGTACTTTCCCAAAGGAAAAAGTAATATAGCTTACTAGGGTATATTAGACTTAACAGTTATGTACAGTAATGGACTTCTATACGCTTTACATCGGATTAAAACTTTGGGTGTAAGATTCAGATAATTATTTATTAAAAGCTAGACATTTTAAATGAGAACAAGAAAGAAAAGTATGTCTTTGTGCCCCCTTTTCCCTGTTCATGCCTTATGGGCCCCCTGGCTAAACTTTGCTAGATCCGCCCCTGCACTTATCAAGCTTAAACGTGCTGCTGTTGTTCAGCCGCTGGTTTCCTCTTTCTGGTGCAAAGTGGGCCAAAAAAAAACAAAACAAAACCCAGAGAGACGGACTCGCGACAGAAAAGCCGATCATTAAGCAGTTTCATGAAGTAGCGGCAGGAGAGGGAGGGAGAGAGAAGAGGCAATCGCTCCATATATCGGTTGTTAAGCTTAACGTGGGAATGCTTTACAAACATTCAGAGATGAACTTACACACTTGCTTTACTTCTCTCTGGGATAACCAAGGTTATTATCGTTAACGAAAACTAACGAAATAACGAAAACTAGAAGTGAAAAAACATTTTCGTTAACGGAAATAAAAATGAAAACAAAAAAGGAAAACTAACTAAAACTGTAATGAGTGTTCACAAAACTAACTAAAATTAACTGAATTTATAGCAAAAATGTGTTTAGTTTTCGTTGATGTGTGCGTGTCATACAATAGTCAAGGGTAAAAAAGAAGTTTAGTTTCCAGGTTTTTTTCTCGCTGTGTCTCATTATGCCAGCAGGTGGCAAGTACGTTAGTCGAGTCGTCTGTGGCTATGTCCACACGTACACGGGTATTTTTGAAAACGGAGATTTTCCGTTTTCGTTTTAAAAAAAAAAAATAATCCCGTCCACACGTAAAGGCAGAAATGAAGGAAAACGCTGCTAGGAACATGCCAAAGCAGCAGGTGGCGATATATTCCTAACCGTGTAGAAATGTTGGCCAATCAGAAGTCTAGAAGCCTCGGTGGGAAAGAGTAAACAAAGATGGGGCATAGAAGCAGAACCGAGTTGTATGTGTGGAGGGACAGTAACTGTGTGTATATGTAAGCATTTAAACACCGCAGAGAGTACAATTAACGGTAACAGTATTGTAGAAATTCATTTCACCGAAACAACAACGTGGCGCACACTGTGACGTCAAAAAAGGCGCACACCTTTGACGCTGCGTTTTCTCCGTTTTTCTCGTCCACACGTAAATGCAAAAAACGGAGTTTTAGAAAATATCCACCCTGGCCGGAGTTTTTAGAAATCTCCGTTTTCAGTGACCGGAAAACGCCGTTTACGTGTGGACGAAAGGTGCAAACGCATAGAAAAATCTGCGTTTTCAAAAATACCCGGGTACGTGTGGACATAGCCTGTGTCGCTGCACCGTCCACGCGCAGAATCATGTCAGGAAAAGTCTGGAGAAAGCGCCAGCTTCCAATTTGGGATTACTTTGAATATGACTGTGTTTTGGATAAAGCAAGTGTCTTGTAGTGGAACGAGACAAATTATGAGGGACATTTCTAAAGGGGAAAAAAAAAAAAAAAAAAAAAAAAAAATATCCCACAAACCTTAAAGTGCACTTGAAAAGCTCACACAAGAAGGCTAACCTAGCTTACCTGGAGAAGGTAAGGGAGCACGCCCAACCCTCATCCCCAGAAACAGAAGCTAACACCAGGCAAGGCAGCGTGATGCATCCCGAGACAACAGGACTGGGATATCTACATAACTGTGTGAGTCAATTGCCTTAACACCCAGTGCTGCAAGAGTTAATACTCTCATTGGGGCCAAGATATACATTTTATAGTTGCCTGGTATCAATGGTTGTTCATCTGCCTTTATTTATTTATTTAAAGAACCCATAGGTGGGAATGTGAGTTGTCTGTCTCTGCGTGTTAGCCCTGCGACAGACAGGCGACCTGTGCAGGGTGCAGGGTATGGTAGCTGGAATAGCAACATACCCAAGGATAAGCAGAAGAGAATGACTGATATGATGAAACTGGGATTTTGTTACACTTTATTGCAAACACATCTAAAACTATAACTGAAACTAATCAAAACTAAACTGAAACTAAGGATTTTCAAAAAAATTAAAACTAAACTAGCAAACAATTGGTAAAAACTAATTAAAACTAATATAAAATTGAAAATCTCAAGTCAAAACGAAATAAAAATAAAAACTAATGAAAATTGCAAAACTATTAAAACCCTGGGGATAACTTCCTCCGAGATGAAATGCTGGTTTGCTAACGAGGCTCCAAATACACACAGCCGCTCTATCACGTGATGCATACTGCTCCAACGTGCTACGGTTATGAGCAAAGTTACGCCGTGTCGCAAGTTTTGTGAGGTGTTTTTTGATATTTACTGGATCGGATTACATTTTTTTTTTTTTTTTTTTTTAATTTCTCGCCGATATCCGATCCAGTAATTTAGATCAGTATCGGACTGATACCGATACGTAATATCGGATCGGTCCATCTCTAATATAGTTTTACTCACATATATGTATACATATATGCTTTTTATTTTATTTGTTTTCCCCTTGTTTTATATTGTTTTCTCTTCTTACCTTTGCACCTTTGTGGTCCAGCTACCCGATTTTGCTGTGCAAGAAACTGCACAATGACAATAAAAAACTCTAAGTCTAAGTCTTCCTAGCTTTATAGTTAAGTCTCAGTTTTCTTAGTTTTCAGTTTTCCCCAGTTTAGGTTCCAGTTTTGCCTCTGTGCTTACTGCCTTGTTTTGTTCAGCCGAAATAAAAGGCTTGCTTTTTGTTCAAGTTAGTTGTGGTCTCCTCGCCTGAGTCTGCTCCTGGAATCCACTCACTCACTGCCCCCACAAACCATAACAATATTTGGTTTTTGAAAGACTTAAGAAACATAAATATCAACCGTAACACAATGTTCACAGAAACAACTTCCAAGGAATGTTGTGGAATTATTCACACTAACAGGAAGCAAACGTAGTTCCTCATATCTGACATATTATTCAAATAATTCCTGAACGTGAACAGATATAAACCCTGGGATAAACTCTCTAGTTTCACTTCTGACATTGCTGGAGTGACTTTTTCCACCATCGAAATCTTTATTTGAAGGTAATTTAACATCTTTAAAGATTTTACTCAGTAGAAGGTCTTCTAGAAAATGCTGTGTAAACAATATTCAGAGAGGATTTTGAAGAAAATATTGTTTTGTTTTTGCTGTTTAATTGTTTTTTGTAAATCTAACATGTTTGGGGTTTTTTTTTTTTTCTTCAACATTGTTTCAGTGACTGCCAATTTTTCTCCCTTCATTAATACTTGATAACATACTGATTTCTCCTATATATTCCATAGGTCTCAAGGGTCACAGACTGAATGATGTTATATTTGCATTGCAGTGTGCCTTTGCCCAGTGACTTGATAATTGCTTCTGGTATTTGAAAGCTGTAGCATTGTCATATCTGACAGGACATTTTTCTTTGCTTAGGCACAGTTTGACCTTCCAAGTTCAACTGGCTGGAGCAGAGAATTAATCATTTTAGTCTGACTGTAAGTATTCTAAAGTATTTTAACAGAAAAGTACAACTACAAATATTAGAGCTTCAATGCTGAGTCCACTTGAGAGGACAGAAACAGTGAAGAGGTCTTAAGTCTCCACTGGAAGGCCATAGTATTTAACCCCACTGATTTTTCAGAAGATTTGTTTGGTAAACATGGGTTCTCTAAATGAACATCAGCAACATATTTAAAAAAAAAAAAAAAAAAACCACATTTCCATATAAGCAGGGGTCATACAGCCCTGGCATTTACAGAAAAGACAGAAAACACTGTAATGTTCATGCATATATTGATTATGTTGAATACAGACACAGTATACACGTCAACACATAAATGAAATAGCCTGGGCCTTCCACGTCTCTTATGAGGTCAGGGCATCTTTTTGTTTTTTTATGTCCTTCAAGAAGAGTCTGCGATCATTAAGTCATCCTGCATCTTTTTTGTCTAGAAAACCAGCACATCCTGGCTGAAAAGATCAAAAATGGGAAACGAAGTACCAAGGGAAGCTCACTCGGGTGATCGCCTGACTTGCTGCTTGTGTTCTAAAGCGCTGGATCCAAGCGACAAAGTGGAGAAACGTTTGGTTAAAAACTTACATGTTCACGAGTTTAATGGAGGGGAATACTACAGACTAGAAGGGCCGAATTATATATACATCTGCGCATATTGCTTTCATAAGCTTAAATAAGAGATGAGAAGAGTAATAATAGAGGAGGAGCGACAGAAAGAAAAACAGAATCTCACCCACAAGCTAAAACAACAGCTTGAGAAAAAAAACTGATGCCACATTTCATAGGAATATGGGTTAAGAAAGGTGGGACTGAAAGGGATTGAATCCCCCCGGACTTACTTCCTACATCTAAAAAAAAAAAAAAAAAAAAAAAAAAAAAAAAGTGCAAAAGGACTTAAGATCCAGTCTTTAATGCTTAAAATGATAACATGATACGATCACATAATCAGTACACATGATTCTAAATAAGAAAAATGCTGTTGTTGCTATGTTGTAACTGTTAAACACACAATCATAATTTAGATGTGATTTTTCTGATTAATTATGCTTAATGTTTTAAAACCGATCAGAATAGAAACAGGCGCAGGTTTATAAGAAAATATAATCTATGAAATCATTTGGGAAAAAAAAAAAAAAAAAAAAAAAAAAAAAAAAAAGGACTTTTACTGAGATTCCATATAGGGGATGTATATAGAGGACACTGATCTCAGAGACTCTAATATGTATAATTTGAAGTTATATTGAGTAGAATGTAATTAACAAGCACAACATTTTGGAGATATAACGAGAGGAAAAATATTTCTATTTAGTTGAATTGATTTAATTATGTTGAAATGGACGTTATGTGAGACTGAATGAATAGTAAATTTAATTGAAGTAAAATCACAAACTGAATGAGATATGAAGTATATGGATATGGGATTTAAAATTCATATGAAATTACCTCTCTGGTAGACATTACCAGAGAAACAGCTTCTGCCTAAACATTGGAGCCACAAATTGGTTTATTTTATTTATTTATTTTTTTACTTTTTCCCCTTTGCTCATTTTATGCTCCTGTTACAGTATAAATTCAGGAGGATTTGGATTTTTATTGTTTCCTAGTGGACTTGGCTCCTCTCCTGTACCCTACATGGATAAGATGGGGTCATCGGTACCCTTTGTCCTCTCAATCCTTCTCTTCTTAAAGACCAGAACAAAATCAGCAGTAGGTTAATAAGATAAATATAATTCAAGTGATTTGATTCTTGTGGGATTATTATGGTTATTTGTTTGGCTCTTGCTTTGCTCCTGCTAAACTGCTTTAATAAATATCCTACAAAAAGTCAAAATTGTGGACATTCCCTTTAACCTTAAAGTCTAAGCCTAGAGTAATACAACGAGTGCTGATATAAAAGCTTTGAGGTCCATTTGTCGATACATTATGTATTTTCCCATCTTTATGTTGCCAGTATAAAGTTATTGAGCAAAGGTTAGCATATTGTAGTGCAATGGCCACAGATTCACAATAAACATCCTGATTAACTTCAATCTGTCAATAATAAATATGTGCTACATCCAGTGCTTCATTTAAACTGATACTCATACTGACCCAGGGACAATTTAAAATACAATCCTACCTGTCTGAACAAAGTCTGGCTCCTGTAATCCTGCATGAGAAACCACAGGATGCTGGTTTATTGACCCACTTTCCTGCTGGCACAACTGAGTCAGCTAGAAAGTTAAAGTTTACATCATGCATCCAAATACATCATACATGATCAGTGCCTGAGGTGCTAACAAATGTGCTGGGTACATGAAGGACGTGTCACAGTCTGGCTGAGGCAGACTGTACTCAGATTCAGAAGACTTTATTTATCCCTGAGTGTCAATTGAGAGACTGACCTTGCTGACCGTACATACAATACACAAACATCACATTGGGGAGACAGGTCAGGCTAGGTAGCTCGTCGGTCATCCACAGGAGCAGCAACCTGGAACCGAACAATAGAAAATAAACAACATCAGGAAAGACAAGGAGAAAAAAAGAACTCCCCCCAGACTGAACTCCAACAGGGAGATCAGTTTGAGAACAGAAAATGGTGAGTGAACATGGAAAAACTCTTAATACACCATAGAAACACATGACAAGCAACAGGAAAATACACAAGACTAGACAAGGACACAAGAAGCTAGGCAGGGAAGATAAATGAAGGGAGAGGAGAAAAGTGTGACTGCCTTCGCCAAGAGTATGGAGTGAGGAAGAGGACCCAAATGCAAAACTAAAACTTTTAACAGAAAGCGATATATTTATTGTGGATGATGAATAAGTACAAAACAAAAGGCAAAATTAATGACAACGCTAAACAAAACCCTAAAGGAAACTAGAAAGTATCATGAAAAAATCCTAAACATGGAAACAAGAATACGGAAATACCTGGAAACATGTCATGAACTTACCAGACGATCTGATAACAAATGACTGGAAACACACAGACTAAAGGCACACACGAGGTAATCAGGGGAAGTGGAAACACACGGGGAACCAGCTGATATGAATGAACATAACGACGTCACAGAGCAACAGTAAAACTGAACACATTGAATGTAGCAACACAAGACCTCTTCAAAATAAAACATGACACATAATGAGACACAACACAAGACACACAGACCTGAAATACATGAAAGGCAAGGGAGAGTTAACACACGGGCTGAAGACACAAGTGGGATCTAATAACAAAGAACTTTAATGGTAACCTGGGCATAATAGAAATGAACTTAGAAAACCTAAAGGAGTCAAAGGAGTTTGCAAAGAAAAGCGTCTGGACTTCTTTGAGTTGCTTGAAGAGTTGCTTGAACGTCTTCAAGCAACTCAAAGAAGTCCAGACGCTTTTCTTTGCAAACTCCTTTGACTACGATGACCTGGATGACTGAGAACCTTCACAGACAAAACCTAAAGGACTTAAACATAAAAATAAAACTCAAAACACTGGGTCATAAGACCCAGGATCGTGGGTAATGTACATCAAATCACACCTTAACTTACAGTTAAGGAATATATTAATGTTTAATTAAAAAAGGAACCAATGATTTTTTTTAAAATAAATTTGTGATCAATTTTTTGATTATTGATTCCAATATGTTCTTTATGGCAATCTTATTTCAATTTCATTTTCCCTTTTCAGGTTGCCATTGCTTGCAGAGATAAGTTAGTTTTTCAGAGGTCACCTAAAAACTCTCCCATCCTGGCTTTTATGTGGTAGATTTATCATCTGAAACAGTAATATTTCAATGACTGTTGCTAATACCATGGGTTAATACACTACAGATTCCTGATGGGAAAATCAGTCCCATTCCTGGGCTTTGCTGACCTCTGTCTTTTTGCACGATCAGAAAACAAAACCAGGATTACTGTAAATATTTCTGTGAACACCATGGACCCACACAGCATTCGATTCCAGTTGAACGGTTTCTTTATTTTTTTTACAGGTTGTCAACACAACTGTATTGTTAAAGTCAAGGCAAATTGTACTATTGGTCGAAAGAAATGGCTCAAAGAGTCACAAAACAGAGCAAAAGCTCAGAGCTGAACAGAACAACAGACACATTGCATGCATGTCAAGAAACCTGAATGTGAATGACCACGGCAGAGCCGACAGCGTGAACATGCTTTGCATCCTTTATTTACACACACGGTTGCTGTACACTCACAACGGGCTGCAGCTCTGCTGTATCTGCCTTCCCTGCACAGCACCACAAGCCAAACCTCGCCACACTGAATTCTAAATACAAATTTGAAGGAGATGCAGGTTAGCGCTCACAATCACATGCTGAAAAGTTCAAGAAATCCACACCTGCAGGCACCATCCTTGATATCAGAGTCATGTCAGAAGCCACTGGCACTAAAGTTGTCATCCTAACAGAGAACAGCTATGGAAGACTTACCAAAATGCAAGAGTTGAGCCCAGACACTAGACCTGCTAAAAAAAATCTGTGACATTAGTTTACAGACAAAGAGAGTCCAGTGCCAGTAATTGTCATGACAATTAAGATGTGTACATTGAGAACCAGACAATGAGCAAAGAAAGCAAGGAAAAGAGCTGCTTGTTTCATGCTTTGGCACAGGGAATGAAACCAGCCAGTGAAGAAGACATCACCGTGAAAGCAAATTGCCTCCGATCTGTGGAGGGCGATGCTCTCCTCGGTTACCCAGGCCAGTGGAAGCCTTTTATCAAGGGAGGGGAAGAGAAAAGTGAACCAAGAAAAATCATAAATGAATGCAAAAAGATACTTCAGGGAGAGGCTGGTAGAGTTATACAAAAACTGGCATAAATATGCAGTTCAGAATCCAGGACTTGGAAAGTTCATCAATGCAGATCACCAGCCACCAGTCAGTAGTATATTGAAGGCCCATAAACAGAACCAGTATAGCAGATTAGCAGAGGCCATGCTTGAAGTGGCAACAAACTCATCTCCTCTGGATCGAAGTCTCATTTCTAAAGTGGACAGTTCTCATGGCCGGGAACTTCCAACTGTTTATGTACCTACAGAAGTCCATCGTGAATTTCCCAGTACAAAATCACCAGCCTTCAGAGACCTCTTGGCTGCAGCCATAAGTAATAATGATATAAAGAGCACCTTCAAGCTGACAATCCTTGGTTCAATGCCAAGATTCTGGTTGGATCATAATAAGGACTTCAAAAACTTTCAGAACAACTCAATGAGTAACACTAGGCTTGAAATTTTTGAAAACAGCTTTCAGAAACACAGCACAGAGATGGTAAAGACATGGTTTTCTCTGCTTCAAATCAAAGGTGTTATAACAGATGATGATCTAAAAACAATTACAGATTGGATTGGCAAATCAGGCTACAATGATCAAAATGAGCCATACAGGAACGAAGTCACCAACCTTCTCAGATCAAAAGGTATAATCACATTTAAAAAGGACATTTAAATAAATCACGGATACATAACTTATGTGTGATTCTTAATAAAAGGGAATGGAGCTGCTTAGAGTGGCATTCATTTGAGTGGATTTGTGTTTTCAGTTTGCGAGGTTTGAAAATGTGACGTAGAAGCAGATCACACAGGACACTATGAAGATCTTCCACCTGGCTGATCATCATCAATAGAGCTCTCTGTGTCGTGACTAATAACGACTATTTTCCTATTAAGAATGGTCATCACAGAAAAATATCCTAACTGCTTGTTTAGCCTTACGAGCACAACTTCAATAGTAAATCGACTGATTTTAACTATTTTTATTTTGTTTATTTTTGATATTTTAATAATTTTGTAGTATGGCACAATGTGTGGATATAAAACAATTTTGAATGTTGTTCGAATTATGTAAAAAAAAAAAAGCTCATGGTTTGTAAACTCAGAAACATAACATTTTTGTATGGTCATATAAGATTTTATGTTTTTCAAAATAATCAAAACCAATGCTGACAGTTACCAACTTTTGACTCATGTTCAATTATATGAGCAGCTGAAATTGATCACATATGTTCTCACTCCCCAGCCAGAGCATAAAGAGCACATAAAAAGCAATGTGTTTCTTAGAGAACATTAACAATCACTCTCATAGGCTTCTGAATTCATGAACTTTACCTGAGTGACCTCTAGTGTTCAGAAAGGCAAAACACACATCTCTTGCATTTAGATCTAAGCAATGCCTATTTATCATTCTTTTCTGGCAGCTGGAGTTATTGTGTAAGAGCTAGACAGAGCAGGTAATAAAATGCTAACTTTGAATCATAAAAGCCAGAAAGATGTACAGTGAAAGAATTAGTAACAGAATTATAGCATGTAGCTATAAATGAAGCTGTGAGATTATGTGTATAGCTATTGATATAATGCAGGTTAATAATGTAATGATTAACTATGTAATGCAAGGAAAAATATGTGTATTACAGGTTAAATGTTTAGCTGTCCCTGTGCAGTGGATGATTTGTTGGAAGGCTGCTGATTAGCTGGGGAGATTGATGTGGGGTTTATGAGACAGACCTCATGAAACACCACACAATTTGGGTGATGGGGAGCATTTCAGCAAAGATAACTTTACTTGGTGAATTTTTCAACTATAAAGTATTCTTGCTCTCTTCAGATTCACCAGGTTGCACCCACTTGATGTGTATGTATTACTGGCTGGTTTACATGAATGAACTGTAACTCTCTGTGGGTGATACAAACCATTGCTATGGGTTACTTGTTGCAGGTCAAGCTGCCTCGCTGCCTCATTTCCTGTTGGGTTTTTTTAATCAGAGAGAAGACAAATATGCTCAAAGCGTATTTTCTTAAATTTATTAAGCAGTTCAAGGTTCAAGTTAAAAACGGTAGCCGTGTCTCTTAGCTCACTCAGGAGACCCAAACAAACAAAGAGCACCACACCCAGTCAGCAAACACTTTTATTGTTGGTATATAGAGATGGCCCTTTTACAGGTAACACTTGCATTACCATGGAAACCACCTCTTGCATTTTGCTTAGGGCTGTAGAGTTAAAGAAGAGGGAAGAATTGGAAGACCATTTCCTAACACCAGAATGTATGGCCCTCTTTTGGTGTAGGAGAGTCAGCCTTAAAGATTTGTACCTTCTGGTGTCATCACCAATCCAGGTGGACCATCCCCCCTCACGCATTCCTCAAAAAAGAAGGCTTCTCTGTGTATATACTAAAATGCAAATCGGCATGCAGCAAAGGACAAAACACAAATCTTTGCCACAAACCACAAAGCAACATAAAATAATGCGATACATGAACCTAAAAATAAATTCTGACATTCCACAGAATTGGAAACTCCACTCTTTGCAAGGAGAAAGCAGTGAGGGAGGAAATAAGTTTCATAATATCAGTCACTTCCATACTGATTCTGCAGCAGTTTTCATTGCCGTCACACAACCTTTGTGTTGTTGGATATATTATTAGTTCCTGAATTATCATCAATAAAAATAAATGTATCTATTTTTGTTCATTCATTCAGATATTATAGCTTGTCTGCAGTAGTTTTGATTCATATTACAGTAACATGACTGATTCCACTCATAAATAACCAAGACGTTTTTGTATATATTAGTGATTTCTAAAGAATTTTGTAATGTAATTTGGTTTTTACATGAACGTAAAGAATAATAAAAATATTTTTTTTAAAAGCATCCACTAATGCTGGTCAATTTGTAGTGGATACTGTGTAGCTGTATGATATTATCTCTTTACCAGGTACACTTTGGTTCAAATTTTTGGTTTTACTTTCACGGCTCAACCACCATTGGCTGTGGAAATAAAGTCCACATTTGGCTGACTGTGGTGCAGTTTTCACAGTTGAACCATGATAACGATGTAATGATGCAATTTGCATTACTTTGCAATGTTCTCGATGTTATTAATCTACTTCTGCTCATTTCTGGTAATGTTATCAATTTTCTCCTTCTTATTTCCATTAATGGTATAAATGTTCTACTGCTGATTTACATGAGCGACATACTGAGTCACAAAGAGGAGGGGTTGGTTCTTGTTATAAGGCGCTGTTTGAAAGACCAAAGCACGTCATCTGCTCTACTTTGGAGGTAAGAAGTCTTTCTTCAAATTCTTCATTTATTCTTTATTCAGCACTTTTCAGATGAAGTTATTTTATTTAAAGTACTTACCTTTTCTTGGATGGATGCTTTAGCTTCCTCTTTAAGATGAGCTGAGTTGGCAGTTGAAGCAGAAATGGGATATGAGCTGCTATTTACTTATTTTTATTTTTTCCTCGTAAAGCTTAAATAATTTCAATGATAGCAATTTAGCCTACTTTATCACTTTATTTGTTTATATATTTATAAATAAATAATATATTATTATATTAAATTATAATATAATCATATAATAATAATAAATATAAATTTATATTCATCTCTCTGCTTGTTCTGGCCCCAATGACCTCAGTGCAGCGTTTGATAAAGTTTTAAACAGTTGCTGTTATGTTAAACATCTTTCTAATCTATTTTTCATTTTTCAGAAACAAACATATTACTGCTAAATACACAATCAAGAATGGGGAACCAAGCACCAAAGGAGAGTAACATGGGCTCCTGCTTTAGATGCTGCAAATGTCCTTAAATCCTGCCTCCTCATTTAATGATTTATATAAATGTGTTATTCATGGCCGACACGTATATGTGTATAATGGAGGGCAATACTACAGACCAGTTGGTTATGATGATGCGTGTGAGTTTGATTGTTGCTTTAATAAGCAATAATGTTTTGTTGTTTTGTTTTTTCAGACTGTACATTACAGAAAAAGTTAAATCCTAACTGCTTGCTTTGCCATTGTAGCTCAATGTTAACTGTAAAATTAAGACAGGCTTTTTGCTGTGTTTGCTTAGTTTCTATTTCAGTGACTTTGTGACTAGTTACTTAGTGAGTTTTGTAATATCTGAATATAGTACATTGTATAACATAACAGAATAGTTAGAAATGCTGTTAAAAATAGCAACAAAAAATGTTCTGTCTGTTTTGGAAAAAATCTTCATGTTTTGCAAAATCAGATAAATTGATATTTCTATTTTACCTTTTTTTTCTTTAAGCCAAAGCACAAAGAGAACACAAAGACTCACAGAATGCTGTAATAAAGGTTTTTCTCAGACTACATGACTGATTACTCTCAGAGCAATTTGAATTCATTAGGTTTTTACTGATATTTTAGAGTTAATTAATAAGGAAAACTATTTGTAACTTATTACCAAGGTTATTATCGTTAACAAAAACTAACGAAATAACGAAAACTAGAAGTGAAAAAACATTTTCGTTAACGGAAATAAAAATAAAAACGAGACTACGAAAAAAGGAAAACTGACTAAAACTGTAACCAGTGTTCACAAAACTAACTAAAATTAACTGAATTTATAGCAAAAATGTGTTTAGTTTTCATTGATGTGTGTGTATCATACAACAGTCAAGGGTGAAATTGAAGTTTAGTTTCCAGGTTTTTTTCTTGCTGTGTCTCATTATGCCAGCAGGTGACAGTACGTTAGTCGAGTCGTCTGTGTTGCTGCACCGTCCACGCGCAGAATCATGTCAGGAAAAGTTGGAAGAAAGCGCCAGCTTCCAATTTGGGATTACTTTGAATATGACTATGTTTTGGATAAAGCAAGTGTCTTGTAGTGGAAAGAGACAAATTATAAGGGATGTTTCTAAGGGAAAAAATCCCACAAACCTTAAAGTGCACTTGAAAAACTCACACAAGAAGGCTAACCTAGCTTACCTTGAGAAGATTAGGGAGCACCATCAACCCTCATCCCCAGAAACAGAAGCTAACCCCAGGTAAGGCAGCGTGATGCATCCCGAGACAACGGGACTGGGATATCTACACAACTGTGTGAGTCAATTGCCTTCAAAAAGTTTATCAATTCACTTGAACCAAAATTACGAACATATATGATATACGAATGTATATCTTGGGGCCAAGATATACATTTTATTGTTGCAACTTCTGTGGGTGCTGTGCTACTGGAAACTGAATTTCCCGGAGGAACCCACCCGAGGGATAAATAAAGTTTCATCTAATCTAATGTAATCTATAGGACAGTGCAGGGCTTTGTATCTACCACTCTGCTGTGATATAACGAGCGGTCACGGTCACGTGGCTTTCCGTTGCCCTGGAGTGCCACCCTTTTGTAGTTAGAGCACAGAAGATGCCTGGGACAGTTCAGCCATAACTTTAAACTTCTCCTGCTCATACATGCTTGAAACGATCTTGTCACACTGAAGTGGACGCGCAACGAGATATCATAGCGTGGCTCAAGCACGTTCATCACAGTTTAAACACCTTGTTTTGCACAACAGATGACGGCCTCCCTCTGCAGCTAAACACTCCATTAGCTTTTGTAATAGCTTTAGCCCGGTCGAACTGAGCAACAAAGTGCTGCTTAAATGCCGCAAACTCCTCTGCTCCGCTACTTGGACCACTAGCGCTGACCATAACTACCGCTTGACAGACTGACCATGCGCACCATACACAAACTTTTTTTTCTTTTTCGAATCTTCGGATCACGTGCGTAGCAAACCGTGGAGTGGGATCGGTGTCACCAAATGAAATATTGTCTTTCTGGCTGTTATTGAACTCATTTATCCACAAATAAATCCAACAAATAAATCACCAAAGTTTCAGTAACAGAAATTCTGACAGTATGACTGAATGTTGTCAGTGATAAATTTTAAGTTGGGGTGTTTTCTGAAGGAAAATCTTAACCTTGTTCAGGAAATCTAAAATAAATTGAAATGCACACAAAACAAGTTGTCTTTGTGAGGTTTTATTCTCCTTTGCAAAGGGGTCAATCAATACAGAGTAATACAGAGTCAGAAAGGCTTTTAACCAAGAATAAGTACAAACAGAAATGATCTACCCACTATGGTCACAGAGTACAATCAGAACATTTCATACAAAAGATAACTTGTACAGTTGAGGATATTCTGTATTAAAAGAGTATATCGAGATTGTTGTAAATAAACATTGTGCAAGAGTCTTAAATCACACTTATTTCATCATATTTTGCTACCCAGGAGAAAGACTGTCGTACAGTTTTATAAAGTAGTTTGAAGCAATAGTTCTCTAGGCTCTGTGAAGCTCTTTCATTGCCTTGGAAATGAATGCATGGCCTTATATTGGCATTTCCGTGCACTTTCAATCCAGTTATTTTACCTGACTGCTTTCAGAATTATGTTTTTTGTTTGTTCGTTAAACCACTTAACACTGACCTGTGAATCAACTTAGCAAATCTGTATCTTTAGGCACTTTACTACAATGGCAGCATGTTGCAAAAGTACACAATTTGTTCCCATTTCTGAATCTATATTACAAAAACTAACAATACAACTGGACTGACATAAAATATTTTTTGCACCTAAAATGTTATTCTCAAGGAGCTATTAGCTGAAAACCAATAAGAGCACAATACACACCATGCACGTTGCATGAAAATTCAAGGTCCTGGTCGCGGTTCCGACGCCACTACTGCAAGCACTTATGCAGTGTTGTGTTACAAATTTTTACTTAAAGGTCAACAAGAGCCCATGTGAATTTAATGAAGAACTAGATGCATCTGATGCAGGGACAGGAGTGGGGTTTTCACAGTTTTTTGTAAAATTCTATATTCTTGTGCCTTTTTTCAATCACTCTCTAAACTAATCAGAGTTTAACTTGTAAATGGGATTCCCAAGTGCAGCATCTTCTTCAACACTACCATAGACACTGGTCTATGGTAGTGTTGATACTTGAATAGCTCTACTCAGGACTGCAGACCAAAGCAAACATCACCTTAGGACCATGGCCTGTACCTATGACTCTGGTAATAGAGTTTGGTTGTCCTCAAAAGATATTCCATTAAAAATGGAATACACTGTGCACAAGATGGGATCTGTCAGTGTCTGGGATACACGTTCCTGTTTCAGTTTAAGTATCATGCCACAGCTGATAGCAAATGTTAAACAAAAAAAGCTAGCTAGTAAGTGAGGATGAGCAGACTTAGGATTAAAGAGAGATGAGATAAAGTAAACATTACATTGTTATTGTTTTTTTCTGTAACAGTTCATCTCATTGAATTCACAGTTGGTTTCAATAATTTCCTGTTTATACCACTGTTATGGCACAAATAATCAGAATCAACAGGGACAACTTCTGCTCTACAAAAAATACTTGTAACAGGCACTTTTAGTTACTTTGTTGTGACTGCTGAAAAATGAAAGAAGGAACTCTACCAGTTCTCTTTTCAAGGAATGACAATAAAATCCACACCAAGACCTTATGTGCACGAGCATCGGCAGAGAGCACTGCATTGTACCTGACAACAGATAAAGGTACAACCCTGGTTTCAAATTCAATGTTTTGCAGGCTCAGTCCTGAGTTTCAGGAGTTGCACAAATTGGACATACAAATTGGACTCTCTATAGAAAGCAGAGTCCAATTTGTATGTTTCCCTGAGAGTCTCGCCATTGACAAACAGTCTGAACACACACACGCATATTTTATGTATGATCTACAACAGCTCTGAAACTCCAGAACAGCTTCAAACATCTGTTATACAAAGAGTACCCTAACTAACAAAAACAACCAAGAGATGCTATACCAATAAATAAATGACAAAAAATGAATTGGAGATTTTAGTCTTAAAGTTGAAGGCTGAAGCTACAGCATGTTCCAACTACACTTTTTACATGCAGTATATCCTAAATAAACGAAACTAAGACCAAAGGAAAACATAACAAAAAAAGTAAAATAATTTTGAAAGAATAAATAACAACAAACATACAGAAATAAACACACACAAAAATATACTTTTTTATGAACAATGAAAGTCTTGATTCACTTTCATATTTTTTTAGCACCATGTTTTTAAAACTTACATAGTGGTACACACTCGTAATAATTTATAACAGCTACTATTGACTAGTTACTAATTATTATACATTTTATTTTGCTGTAATTTAGTGGTGATGTATCTGTCGCAACATTTTTTTCCACTGCATTCAGGCACTGTTCTAAACTTTTCCCAGAGAAAAATAAATGACTATAACTGATGATACATTACAGCAAATAAAGTTTTAGTAATTTAGATACGATTCATGCATGTCCAGTATAAACTGTTTGGGGTCCAGCACTGAACCCTGTTGAACCCCACAGGTAACCTTCAGTAAATCGAAATCAAAGTTAAAATAGTTAAACACTACAGTATCAGTTAGTACAGACATCTGTCATCAAAGTAACTGTTTACCTTTGTCAATGTTAGATAGCTAACATTTTTAGAATTTTTCTATTTTATTCCCAAATAAATGAAATAAATCTTAAATGTATTTAAAAATGTTCTAAAAAAACACTTTACTGCTCTCACCTCTCTATGCATAACTTTAGTTTAAAGTGTGCACAGACAATCTGAATATTAGTTCAGGTTGTGCTGAGTGCATGTGTCAAGTGTTCAAACTGACTGAAACAGACATTTGAGAGCTCACAAACACACATATTTGTCAATGTGACTTTTCATTTGGTAATGACACTCATTCCTGTGAATTTCATTTGGAAAAGCTTTGTCAGGAGATAAATCACATTGACTGCATAGTGAACAGATTCACCTTTGCCTTTTGATTCAGATGACATAATTGTTCTGTCTAGCACACGGGAAGAAGCTTCTGATGGTTTTCAGCCAGCCCTCTGTAAAGGAGAAACACAGCATCAGGTCAGATCCTGAGCAAAGCAGAGTCCTGACCAAGACCAAGATCAAATGACTGCATACAGTTAGTATGAAGGACAGAGGATAATAGACACTCACATTCAGAGCTGTTTTTCCTGTTTCCTGAAAACATCTCTGCTGAAAACAATTACTTTGTACTAAATATAGTTATAACTTAGGACTGTAGTTTTATTCTCTATGATTTCATCTGTAATAAACTCTTCCCACTTCTTCACTATTACTGGAGATTAATGCTTCAGTGGGAAATCTGCACAAATGCAACTGCAAACCATTCTGAAATGCTATGAGGTAACCCATTTTGTAACCTGATGTGCTCTTCCCTACAAATGTAACTGCCTGTTGCATCAACACAGCTCACAACTGCTGTCACTTGCCACTTTTGTAGTTTACTACACAGGTTCTAAGATTCTTGATAGCCTGCATCCTTCTGTCTCTCACACTGCTGTTCATTTCCTGTATAACTCATCAGTTCTTCAAAGTTTTTTTATGTGAAGACAGACCTTCATAGACAACTCAGTAATATTCTCAAATATGACTGTAGATGTTTCTTTGAAACAAAGCAAGTTAACACACTAAGACATCATCAGGATCTTTCAAGCTCACATCCTCTAATACTGACCTTTGACCCAGAGTGCCACTACTTTCTGTTTCAGGGCCTTTCCATTCGTGTCATACATGGTGCATATGTAAACACCTCCATCTTCAGAGCGAGGTCTTGACAAAGTTAGGCTGGCGTTTCCTGTCTTCCATGGATCTTTCTTCATCTCTGTGCGGCCTGTGTGAGACACGTCTGGATTTTTCCGATCCTTCTCATGCACGACCTTCATTTCGTCTTCTTGGATATGTTTCCACTCCACTTTGGTGGTCTCCGTATTCTTCAGTTTTTTGGATATGAAGGGTAGCAGGACAGACTCTGCCCCCTCTGTCACATCAACAACTTTGAGCTGGCAGACTGAGGGAACAGAGCAGAACATGAGCTGTGCCAAACAGAAACTGTAAATCACATTAAAAACAAACATTTGAAGTATAGTTGAGACGAAAATCAGTGTTTAAAATCTTTTTAAAAATCTGATTGAGGAATGTCTTGATGCATTCTCAATCATCTAGGAAAGTAAATCTCCAAAAGTTGATTCGGTTCATCTGGACGTAGCGTTTTGTGGGAGAAACGTTTCGTCACTCATCCAAGTGACTTCTTCAGTCTAGGCTGACTGCAGGTTTCCCCAAATCTTATAATCAGTACAGTTGCATAACGACCATTGATTAACAACCACTGATCAAAGACCACTGATCAATGGCCATGAGTACTATTCACAGAGAGTTGGGGAATGGCTGCAAGTCATGAGAATTTGCATGATTATGATTAAGGAACTGCCCTCCCAGCCCACTGTTTATTCAGTGGGCTGGTTTCAGTCAGCTGAGACTGAAGAAGTCACTTGGATGAGTGACGAAACGTTTCTCCCACAAAACGCTACGTCCAGATGAACAGAATCGACTTTTGGAGACTGATTGAGGAATAATTGTCATTAAGTCAAGTTATTTTGTGTTCCACTATTCAGACAAAAGATAATTGAGAGGTTTCACAGAGGTATAGAAAGAGGAAACTGCACAAGACATCAACACTGATTTAAAAACATTAGAAATGAGACGAAGCTACTTCTGGATATTCTCTCACTCACAAGGGGTTGCCTTTAATTTTTCATTTGGCAGGTTTGAGATGCCAGGAATATCCACACAGAGAACTCAGATGGCACAACAAGAATATACAAACTCCACTCAGGTGTTTCCACTTTACCCTAATTAGTCCTCATTGTATCTGTATGTATACATAGCTCCAGCATACCTTTGTCTTTTGTCAGAGTTTCTGTATTGTCCTCCTCAGGTTTCTTATCCTTGTTTTGTTCATTGTTTTTTTTTACCCTCATGTTCTTTTGGACTTCTTTTGGCTTTTTGGATTTCAATGCTCGTTGAATTTGACTTTAATAAAGGTTACAATACCTTTCTTTTTGTTCTTTTAACATGAGGTTTAAATCCTGCATTGGGGGTCTTCATTGAGAGAAATGTGATTTAATGACATTGAGAGGTCAGTAGCTTTTTTCTGGTTGATTGCACACACATGTTTTGGGTCTTTACTGGGAGCCTGATGGAGGAGAAGTGTTTGAGGCAACCTGCGTTTGGCTCTTTCACTTCTCTGTTACCATCTCAGCAACACTGTTTAATAAAACTGGTAAGTTGAACAGATGCAGGCGCCATCTTTCAAAAAAACATCTATTAGGAATCACTTATTTCCATGAATGTAAAGAGTTTAAGCCATAGTACATTTACTTTTGATAATTGATGTCCTTTTTATACAATTTTATGTGTATTGGGGTGTTTTCATTGTGTTTTATTGTTACTTTTCTGAAAGAAATGGTTTTAAATAAATCAAAATTAAATAAATAATTACATGACAACTATAAAGGTAATAATATTTTACAATTCTGAAGCCAAGAAGTGCAAGAAGCATCATTTCTGGTAGTCTCCCTATAAGTGTCACCACACACCACTGCTGGACAGGCAGAAGAAATGCTGCTCAGGCTGATTCAGCTCTGCTGCCAGAAGGACAGATACAGATTCATACCACACATCTTTATAACACACCTGTCCAACAGAGACAGGTGTGTTATAGGTTTACTCTGTCAAGTTATCAATAATACTTTTCCAAAAGGATTTCTGGAGAAAATAGAAAAAAAATTATCTTATTTTTTATTTCCAGTCAGAACATGTAGTAGTTGGAGAAACTGTAGAAACTTAGCTCAGTGACATCAAATGTAAAACTGAAACTGTAAGCACCGCTCCTTTAGGAGCAGGCCAGGTATTCAGTATTTGTTACTATGGTGATCTATAAAGGGCCACCCACCCACCCACTCACACACTACTACACCCACCTGCTGTTTTCTTCATCCTTTGATATACAAGACACATGAAAACACTAATGGCAATAGCCAGGACAAGCACCGGAACCAGGACCGCTGGGAGAACTTTGGGCCAGATTGGAGGAGGAGGAGGACGCTCTGTAATGAACACAAACACAACCTGAACATGATGCTGAATGTTTTGAAGAATTCATTTATAATTAATATAAATTAATTGTTAATAACAATGCTAATTGAAATGAATTCTAGTATGACCTCTGCTTCAAATGGATTTAAGATTTTTAAATCTTATTTTGATTATTTTTATAATGATTTCTGCTGATGAAATCACAGTTATATGTTGGTTTATCATTTTTAAACAGAAGTCTGACTTTGGCTAGGTTCACACTGCAGGCAAAAGCGCATCAAATCCGACTTTTCTGGCCCCATGTGACCCATATCCAGTCATGGTATGACAGTTTGAACAGCACAAATCCGATATTTTCAAATCCGATCTGGGTCACTTTCGTATGTGGTACTAAATCCGATACATATCTGATGTTTTAGAAAGCGTCTGCTGTTTGAATGGTCATGTCGCATTAAATCTGCCTTTTACATCACTGACACAAGACAGACGCCAATTATCAGCGCCTGGCAAGACATCGTGAACGCTTCCTGGCCATCCAGTGTAGCTGTTAATGAAACTGTTGGGAAGACAACGTTGGAGAAACGTGAACATTTTATTTGTACTGTATAATCTGCAGATTCTGACAGAAATCTGCAACTATCCTTTGAAGCACCGCTCCTCTCTAAAACAGCAATAAGGATCATTATTAGGCCAAATGTAAGAAACAAAATAACTTTATAACTTAAAGCAAAACTGAGAAACATAAAGTCCGAAACAAGTCTTTATATTAAGGCAATCAGTCAAACAATACTGTTTGGTCTGGGTCTAAACAGAGCGCGTTGTGTGTGACGTCTTCTTTTGTGCATTGAGGGCCGTGAATGGTTTAAACTAGAGCGTGTTTGCTGTCACATTTTATTTGTAGTGTGAACAACCAGTCAAAAAAAATTGGATTTGATCAAAAAATCGGAATTGAGCATTAAGACCTGCAGTGTGAACGTAGCCTTTGATCTTCTCTGGTTATGTTGACCGTTCCTGAAAGCCTTTCATCTTTGTAATGTTGGATGGTCACTTTTCTCTCTGGTCACTCTCTAAGGGGAATCTACAGCACTGACCTTTGACCTTTAGTTGCACTTCAGTCTGGTTCTGTTTTTTTCCAAGCTTGCGTACGCTGCAGGTGTAGATTCCGCTGTCAGAGAATGTAGGTTTTCTCAGAGTGAGGCTGAGGTCTCCGGTCTTCAGGGCGTCCTTCTGAATGGATGTTCTGTTGATGTATTGTTTATTTTGCTCTGTAGGATCATCACCTTCCTCTGTGCGAACATGGATGATTGAAGGATTCAGGTCATCGCGTCCCCACACAACTACACCCTCTTCAGATGGAACAGGAAGCTGGCAGAGCAGAAGGACAGACTCCTCCCCCTCATACACCTCGACTCCTGAGGCATACTGGGAAACTGAGGATGCAGAAAGAGGTTAAATCAGTCTGAGTTCCATAATAAACAAACAATGTGAGCCGGTGTACAATTATCTGTAGCTCAGTTGTGCAAACACATGAAAAGAAAGTCCAGCTTTCCTGTTTCTATTCTGAAATTTAAGAAACTACAAAAAGAAAACGGTAGTGGGTGAACTTCTGTCCTGAGTTCCTGAGGCTAAAAAACAGACTGGAAATCAGTTTCTGAAAGAAGATCTGAGTTTTGCCATAGTTAGGGGTGGATCAGGTGACACTGAATCATTCCTTAGTTATGAGCTCAGGCTGCTGGAGGCTTCCCATGATGCATTTTTTCTCCTTTCCCATTGTTTTCATTCCCCGTGCATTTATACACCACCACAGGATATCATTACCCTTTGTCTTTTCTCTCCATTTTTTGTTGTTGTTTTTCTTCTTTCACACAGTCACCAAGTGCTGGTCATAGGGGATCATCTGACTGTTGAGGTTTTGATTCTAATACTGTAGGTTCTTTATAATATTAAGCTCCTTGAGGTGACTGTTGTTCTGAACTAGTGGTATATAAATAGGACAGAATTTAAATGAATTATTTTAATGTTTAAAAAACAAGTGGAAAAGTAGATACAGCTGAACTGAACCAGAATTGCAAAACTAGATTACAAAACTAAGACAGAACCTATAGAAATAAGCTAGAAAATATCTACTAAAAACAAAACTGAAAAAACATAACAATATACAAACTATGAATCAAGCAGGAATTAGTCAACAACAAACAGAACTCTAAGGTCCATAACTCAAAGATGGAGGACCATGACAATGTCACTTATTCAATATAACTATAGCTTAAATCCTCAGAGGTATACACACTGTGTGAAAACTCTGTCAGCACATGTAAAAACATGCAGGAGGAGCACAGGGTGTGTAAATCAAGTAAAATAAGGAAATTTCCTGCCTCAGAGCTGCAGGGTGACATGACAGTAAGTACTATTAGTCAATATACAGCGATTCTCTGATGTTCATGCATTTTCTTTTGTGACCTTTAGATGAACAGAAATGTTAGTTATTGATTATAAATATAAATACAATTAATTTAATAAACATTAATAAACTAATGCTATGCTATATACTGACATACAGAGAACACAGTCTGTTCAGGACCAAGTCTTCTGCCTAATATCATAATGTTCCACATGCATTATAATTTAATGAAATATATTTTCAAGTAGCCTAATAAATGTGTCACTGCATGTACATCATCAACATCTGTCAAGTAAGAGAAGCAAAGTACAATTCAGTAGGTCAGGTTTCAACAGCATTGATGATTATTGATGACCTGGGGTAGCCAGTTTCACAGCGGCAGGGGAAACCCAGTACAAAGTGGGCTGGCAGGATTTTAGTCATGTTAACAAAAAATAACCAAAAAGTCCATAATGAACACAAATGCAGTCATTCAGCTCTGCAACACCACATCTTACTTTCATGTAGTGTATATTTCTTCTTCTCTCAGACCTGCACCATACAAAACTGAAATGTCTGCCAAAATGCAACAATTAATAGGACTCGGACGTGTCTTACATTAATGTGTACTCTTTCAGTACATAATAGGCTACCGACTTTAATAAATACCCAGTATGACACTGCACAATACCAGTACATTGGCATGTGTATGTGCGTATTTACCCAAATGACACAGTTACTGTGTAATGCGGATGCGTGCGACGCAGATCATGTTTTGTTCTTCTACACTCTGCCCAAGTGAACAACCCATATTTGAACGCAGAGCAGCCCTGCGCGAGTCCTGCGTCCACCTGAGCTATCAGTTATATCTGTGTTGATATCTCTGTGAAAAGCGGTGGAATTTAAATATTTACCCAACTGTAAGTGAGGGAGAGGGATGACAGAGAGACAGAGAGGTATTGAGGAAAGAATGAAAAACGTAAGAAAACACGCACACGGGAGAGAGCTGAAAGCAGCCAGTAAGAACTGATACAGATGCTCACACGGACGACTTCATGTTCTTAACTTCATACTGGCATTTTAACAAGTTATATCTGAGTAATCTCAAGTTGTTACTGTGGTGAAAAAACGTCAACTCGCTCTTGGACATGAAGAAGCGCCACACCCGGTGCGTGTGTGCGCCAAGTGAGTATTTCAACTGTTGACTGATCAAACTGACAGAAACAGAAAGAGGATTAAAGGTGATGTTACCGAGCAGGAGGGAGACAAGCAGCACGGTTATCCTCATCCTCCTGGACGACTCCAGTTTAATCTGACAGACCGAAGAACCAGATTAAAGTGACCGAGAGGAAGAAAACAGATGAACAGACCTCCTTCACCTTGCACTAGTTTATCGCCCTTCCCACAACGAATCCACCTTTACTTTCGGATTGAACCGGAAGTCTGATGCTTTCACAATACAATACATTTTTTAAATTACGTATTAAGTAATTTCACTAAACAATGTTCTGGGCTTTTATAAAGCCATTTAATTCATCATTATATTTGACTGATTCTTAATATTGTTATTCTAACTGTTTGATGTTTAGTAAAGACGCTGGATTCGTGAGTCCTTGTAAGCATTTACTGTAACTGAGGAGACATTGCATGCAAACAGCTTGACTCAGGGCTGGGGAACAGGTGTTGTGCCCAAAAGTGATTGTCTGCCAGAAAGTGATTGCCGTCCGCGGGAGCGCGCGCAGCTGCTTAAAGCTGCAGCGCCCGGATTACTTGCGTTGCCAGCTACTTCCGTGCAACTGATAAAACGTGGGGGAAAAAACAACAACAGAAAAAAACACATTTATGCTTTTGTTATTAGGCAAAGGTATGCATTTATGGAACTTTAATGTTTCTTGTAACCGAATTGTGACGCTTATCAGAAGGTTGCTTTCAGTGTGTAGCGCTGTCACGAATGACTACACGCATCACGATGGAATAATTAATGCCTACAGGTTTAGTATGTCTACTCTCGTTGTTCATATTTGTTATAAGACTGTCGAATAGTAGTTAAAACAATAAAGACCTATTGTGCCAGTATCACCATGACTCTTTCTTGTTTGTTCAGAATAACGACTGAGAACATGGCATTTTAGCGCTACCAAAAAGTGATTATGAATGGTGGACTGCTTCATGATCTGAGTATTTTGCAAGATTGTTATTTGCATACTTATTTATATAACACTTTTAACAAAATACTCGTGTTACCTTGTTTTGTCTAATTCATATTGGCTGCAACATTTACCCATGTTGGTACCACAGGAGCTGTGCCAAGAAGCCCCGCAAGAGCAAAAAAAAACCCCATTTGTTTGTGAAGCATGCTGGTCAGAAAGTTAGGGTCGCTATCAGTTTTTCTAGGGATTTGAATTGTTTCTTGTTTTGTATCGTTGTCTCCTATAATATTTATTGGTTTTTTTATTTGTTTATTAATTCATTAATTTATGTTCGTGTTGCTGTGTGTGTTTCTGTGTTGTTCACAACATTATAGTTCAGCTTTGATTGCAATTTGTTTGTAGGATTATTCAATTAGTTTGTGTTTCCTAACATGTTAGCATAGTTACTGTATGCAAAGAATTAATATGTATGTTGTTCCATGGTTTACTGGTGTTGAGCTTCCACTATACCCCCTGTTTCTGGTCTATTTGTTAGTTTATTTTAACTGGTGGTTTCTTCTTTAATTGGATGTAATTGTTATTCGTTTTTGGTTTTCATTTCAATTAATAAGTGCTGTATTGGAATGACATTTTTATTACCGTTTGTTTTCTCTTTCCTATTACTTAGTGTTCCTAATGTGTTTAAGCAGATCTCCTCCCACCTGTTTCCATTTGGCCATTATCCTTTTTTTGTATTATTTTTGAATTACAACATTTTTGAAATTTGACGTTTTATGCACAGGTTGAAAATGACATATTATCGGTATTAATGTTCTTTTAAAAGTTATTCAGCAGTTCTAAGGGAATGTTTGGGCTCCTGTGTGTCACATTTAACCCTTCTTGATGATACCCAACAAGTTTGAAGCAGAAATATTGTTTCAGTGACAAGATATAGGCGGCAATCACTTTTTGGCAGGTTGTAAGTGGCGTATTATGAGTTTTATTGTTCCCTTAATGGTTATTCAGCAGTTCTAATGGACTGTTTGAGATATAATATGTCACATATGAGCCTTCAGAACGATATGCAGCAAGTTTGAAGCAGAAATATTGTTTCAGTGACAAGATATAGGCGGCAATCACTTTTTGGCAGGCTGAAAATGGCATTTTATCAGTTTTATTGTTCTCTTAAAGGTTATTCAGCAGTTCTGAGGGACTGTTTGAGATGTAATATTTGACATATGACCCTTCTGAATGACATCCACCAAGTTTGAAGCAGAAATAGTATTTCATTGACAAGTTATAGTCCACAATCACTTTTTGGAAGGCTGAAAATGGCATATTATCAATGTTAATATTCCTTTAAACGTTATCCAGCAGTTCTAAGGAACTGTTTGAGATGTAATATTTGACATATGACCCTTCTGAATGTCATCTGCCAAGTCTGAAGCAGAAATAGTATTTCAGTGACAAGTTATAGTCCACAATCACTTTTTGGCAGGTTGGAAATTGCATATTATCAGTTTTATTGTTCCTGTACAAGTTATTCAGCAGTTCTTGGAGAGTTTTTGGGATATAATATATCACATGTAACCCTTCTGGAATATATCCAACAAGTTTGAAGCCGAAATATTGTTTCAGTTACAAGTTGTAGGCCACAATCACTTTTTGGTAGCGCTAAAATGCCATGTTCTCAGTCGTTATTCTGAACAAACAAGAAAGAGTCATGGTGATACTGGCACAATAGGTCTTTATTGTTTTAACTACTATTCGAGAGTCTTATAACAAATATGAACAACGAGAGTAGACATACTAAACCTGTAGGCATTAATTATTCCATCGTGATGCGTGTAGTCCATCGTGACAGCGCTACACACTGAAAGCAACCTTCTGATAAGCGTCACAATTCGGTTACAAGAAACATTAAAGTTCCATAAATGCATACCCTTGCCTGATAACAAAGGCATAAATGTTTTTTTTCTGTTGTTGTTTTTTTTCCCCACGTTTTATCAGTGGCACGGAAGTAGCTGGCAACGCAAGTAATCCGGGCGCTGCAGCTTTAAGCAGCTGCGCGCGCTCCCGCGGACGGCAATCACTTTCTGGCAGACAATCACTTTTGGGCACAACACCTGCACAGTCCTGTCTTAGACATTTTTACTGGTGCATGCGCAGTGCACTATTTGCTTCTAACAGTTATGGGAAACCCCCGTTCTACAATAACACTAGTGAGATGTTCTTTCTTTGGCTTAGGACTGTATAAATGACTAACAACATCTTCAGCATAATACATTAACAATAGATTCTAGTTTATAGCATTATAGCTTGAAAATAATTATTCACTTCAAACCTGAAAATCTTTCACTGGTAAGAACATAATCAGCATTTCACTTTGTCATCATCAAGTTACATGTAGTTTCCATGAATAGCAATAGCATTTTTAAACAGTCCATCTTCTACGCCTTAGTGTTCATACGTGGAGTTTTGGCTTGCAAACTCTCCCAGATCATCTAATGTAAGAACTGCCAGCCAGCTGACAGGACTGTTCAGCCATCTGCAAGCCTTTTGTGTACACCATCTGGAAGTTGTACTTTTGCAGTCTCGGCATCATGCGCTGCAGTCTGGAGCTGACTGTATGGGCTTGTTTAGGATTGTGACTAATGGCTGATGATCAGTTTAGATTTGGAGCTGTGACGTTTTCTAATGTGTGGGCATCTCATTAATTGCTTTGGTCTTCACTGGATCAGGCTTTAAGCCTTTGCCTGTGAAAACATGTCCAACATAACAGACTTCTTTGAGTAGGATTTGCACTTTAGGGGGTTAAGTCCCAGTTTGACTTCCCTCGCACGGTTGAGTACCGTTCTGAGATTCTGTTAATGCTCTTTCATATCTCTTCCACCAGTGATTATGTCGTCAACAGCACAGGGGTATCCAGCAAAGATCTGCTCTACTGCACTCTGGAACACCTCAGCGTTATCTGCCAAGCGTTATCTGCCTAGAGGAGCATTTCACATCCAGGGCAGAAAAGACTGTGAAGTTAGGCATTTGTGCGCCCACTGCCTCTATGGTATGGATAGGGTGATGCAGGCGTTTCAGAGCTTTATTTAAATCTCTTTGATCAATGCAGTCTAATGTCATCTGAATTTTAATGTAGAGGTTGTACATCTTGATCCACTACAAAGAATTGCAGAGGGTATTCCTTGCCTCCAGAGTGACACGAGCGTTTAGCTGTGCCAGCTGTTTGATTTCCTCACCTCCATATGCCTCCAGTTTGGTTTTCTGTGATGGCAGGAGTTTTCCATCTTGTTTCAGTTGTACAAAAAGAACGGCTGGAATGTCATTACATTTAGCACCGCTCTATTGGTTTTCTATTAATGTGCACAGCCGTGAATATGTCATTCCTGTACAGAAAACCGGGATTCACAGAGTCTACATTGACCCCATTCACAAAGAACATTTCCTCATCACTGCTGGGCGCTTGCATCACAACACTGTTTACAGATCTCTTTTTAAATCCCCTTGTTTGTGATGACTTGCAGCATTTCTGGAAGTGATTCCATTTTTTGCATTTATGACATTACTGCCATATGCTGGGCATTTATCTCTTTTTGCCATGTGGCTTCCTCCACAGTTGTTACAGTTAGTTATTGCATGTGCAGGACTCTGTTCTGATTGTGTTGAACGCTATTCATTTCCTTACACAGTTTCCAGGTCTACACTAACCATACATTTACTTACATACAGAAATACATTATCGTATGTATTTCTCCTCTTTGTTATTTATTCCTGCACAGCTGGCTTGGATCACCCATAATTTCGTTGTACATGTACAATGACAATAAAGGTCTATTCTATTCTATTCTATTCTATTCTATTCTATTCTACATTTAACATTTAAATATGAATAAACGTATACTGATATGGAGTCAGTTCATTAAAAGTCACCTATTTTCTCCTTCATAGTTTCAGTCGAGTGTTTAATGGTGGGTTAAAACTTGCCTCTTTCAGTTCCGTGATCACACTTACAGAAAACAGGGTCACAATGACACAGACGTGTTATTAGGAGTCATTCTTTATTCCCACTACACGTCATAAACACTTTTTCTTTCCAGTTTTATACTGAATACTGAAATGTCTGCATTTGTTGAAAGCATGACTCATTCAACCAGTAGAGGCTTGATTTTAACATTTACTGAGCAGCAACCTTCAAAATATACGCCAGGTGTTCACAGTAGAATTAAAGTTATATTGGTGGCACTGGATTCAGCTGCAGGTTGTGCTGTGCAAACACTGACCTTCTAGTTTATACTTGGGTTTCTGTGAATGTTTTTATAGTCAAAGTTTTTTATATCTACTGTTTATTGTGTTATTGTGTTCTCCTCATTCTCCCAAATAATTGATAAGGACTGAAAAAACCGTGAGAGTGACACAACAGTTTCCTGTTTGAATTTGAGTTCTTCTGCTGTGGAGTTTCCCATCTTCTTCTTCCTGGTCCTGTGTGTGTGTTGGTTCCCTCCAGGTGCTCAGTCTTCCTCCCCCAGTCCAAAGACATGTATATAAGGATAACTGCTGCTTCTAAATTGACTGTAGGTGTGAATGTGAGCATGAATGGCTGTGGGCCTCTCTGAGAAAGAAGAGAAGAAGGAAAAAAGAAAAAAAGAAGAAGAAAATGGCAGCTGACAAACCGTATCCATGCAAACGCTACACAAATGCAGGTGTAAACATAGCAGGTTACAGAAACAACAGAAGTAAGATCTAAAGTGTGAGTAACACTGTTTCTGTGGACTGAATAACTTCACCACACCATGAATATGAAACTGAGCCGAGCAACAACTTCTGTACCTCATTTCTGCTTTTCAGATCTTCACATCTGTTTTAGGAACCCATCATCAACACTGAACACATTGTGATGTTTTTTAAACCCACCTGAACCAAAGAACTTGGTTTGTTATGTTCAGAAAAAGAGATCCTGTCAATTAAGACAGAGACAGACAGTGAAAGTAACAGACTGACATTGGATCAACTACAGCAAAAGAAAGCAAACACTGAAAAAAGGAGCGATAAGGAGAATCAGAAGTGGCTGTAAAAACAAATGGTGTTAGCAATCGTTACCAGTGATTCTGTGGTTCTGTGGTTCCACCTCTGCTGCTTCCATGAATAGCAGAGCGGGTTTGTGGCTTTCTCCTGTGTTGATGTTGTTCTGTAAGTGGGCCATGACTATCGGGTTCAGAGCTAACGGGTGATAGTCATTCATGCGTTTTACTGCTGCAATCATCGTATATGTCTTAAGGCACACTGGCACCACAGCCTGGGAGAGATGTTATCTGTTTATGAGCACACTCTCTTATATTATTCTGGCCTGCTGCTTCATGGGGGCTGCTGCACTGCAGTGGCCTCGTCTTCACACCCTCCAAAGCTATTAGCCTGCTATTTGTTGTATTTAGTGTGAAAATAAGATCCTTTTAATTTAATTCATTCGAACAAACACATTTCACACTTTTGTGTTATGAGTCTCACCAAGTCCTCCAAATTTGGTGTTTCAAGTAAATGTGTACCACTGTGGACAGGAGAGGGCAGCAGAGTGCCTACCATGGGACTGCAATAATGACTGTATAAGCTTGCCTTTCTGACCAAACTGATCAGCTGAATGGCAGCACGTTTCGTCTGCTCATTATTTCTCCTTTTTTAAGGGACCTTAATCTTTTTTCACATCCACTGTTATAATTGCACTACACTGTTCTGACCTCCTGCGCTGAACTGTTTTCAATATGCTGGATTATAGTTTCTATTAGGTATGTCCTTATGAAGTTATATTGCTTATTTATTTTTTCTATTTATTTTAATTCTTTGGCTTATTGTCATGACAGGTTATTGTCATGCACGTGAGTAGATGGACAAAGTTTGCTGACCTCAGCTGGCCAGTGGCTTCAAACCCAGGACTTTCTTGCTGTGAGGCAGTGGTGCTAACCACGCACCACACACCATTGTTAAGGCCTGTGAGCTGGTTGTCACAGTGCAAAGAGAAAATATTCAGTCAATGATCATGAGTAGAACAAAATGCAGATTTAGGGCAGAGACATGGACAAAAGCTTCAAAACAAACAGTTTTGGAGGAAATCACAACATTTTCTTTGTATTTGTATTTCTGTAATACCTTTAATCCCAGTGCTGCAGAAAACCTAAAATGAGAGGGGTCTGCACCCTTGTGGAGAGGTGACTGGGAGGTCCCAAACTCTCTGCTCAAAGCTGTTCGTTCCCAAAGAGGACGATGCTGGCATAAGAATACGCGACATTTCTCTAAATTACTGCTAAAATCTAACACAACTCATTGAAACATGTTATGTTTTATCTGCACGACAATGTTGTTTTCTGACTTGTCTGTAGTTTTGTGTTCCTGGTTTTGGAAGAATACAAAATTTTCTAAAACAGATGGACGACTTCTGTAAAATATTTTTTCATTTGTGATCGACTAATTACCTTTTTTTTTCTTTTTGGTAAATGGCCTGTATTTATATAGCCCTTTACTAGTCCCTAAGGACCGCAAAGCGCTTTACATATCCAGTCAACCACCCATTCACACACACATTCACACACTGGTGATGGCAAGCTACATTGTAGCCACAGCCACCCTGGGGCGCACTGACAGAGGCGAGGCTGCCGGACACTGGCGCCACCGGGCCCTCTGACCACCACCAGTAGGCAATGGGTGAAGTGTCTTGCCCAAGGACACAACGACCAAGACTGTCCAAGCCTGGGCTCGAACCGGCAACCTTCCAATTACAAGGCGAACTCCCAACTCTTGAGCCACGATCGCTCTTTTTTATTTTTATTTTCAATTAATTATTTAATAAGAACCTTAATTCTGAAACTTGGTGGGAGACGTTTAGGAGACCTAAAAGAAAATGGATTTCTTCCAAAACCACAAAATTACAGGTTATCGTTGCTAACATCCTTTACTTTTACAGCCACTACAATACATGTCCTCACCACTATTTACTCTCCTTATTTTGACAGTTAAAGACATCAAAAAGTCTCACCATCTGTAGTCTTGTTAGTCTGTTCAGTGATGTTCTTTGCAATCTTGCTTTATGGAAAACTGAATTAAGCCGATGAACTGAACCAAAGCATTTGTTTTTTCCTTTTTTAAATTGATATTTCTGTAAATATTTGCTTTTATTTGCTGTGGATGACCCAGTGTCAGTCTGTTAGTCTCACTGTCCACCTGTGTTTTTATACTCTGTATAGAACAAATACAGATGCGCAGGGTCACCTGATGCTGTCTGACCGTTACCCAGCTTTTTAATGTTAAAGAGGGATCACAGAGTGAGTATATAAGATCCTGATGTGGTTTAAACACGCTGCACTGTGTTTTTGTAGGTTCAGTGTTGATGGTGTTGAAATGACTATGAGTGAGTGCGGTCAGAACAGATGACGATCTGAAAAGCAGAAGTGAGGATGAGGAGCCCGTCCTCAGGTCAGCTGCTTTTTTGGCTTTTCCAGTAGAAAAGTGAGATTGAGCTATGGGAAAGTTGGGGAGCACTGAGAAAAACTAGTCAATCTGAATGAGGATTTTCATTTTCTTTCTTTTCTTTTTTTAATCGTTTTTCCATTTCTTTTCTTGTTCTTTCTTCCCGTTTGCCCTTTTCTCACTCAAGTAAAGGCAATATGTATCACTTATAGATGGTTTATCACCTGTTTGTCTGACATAAGACATTGTTCTGATTGGATATTATTCCTATTGGTCATGTGACCTATCACAGTTGATTTAAGATGGTACTGCCCTGTGCTTCATGATGGCTGCTGCCCCTGAATTTGGACAAACCTTAATACTGATGAACAGTAGGTGTGCCTGAAATGTCTGAGAAGATGCAATAAATAAGGAAACTGGAGTTCTGCAGTGAGCGAACTGTTATTTCTTTTCTATTCCCACAAACTTAACCTGCAGTTAACGACCTGCTTCAGCCACAAATATGATTACTTTATGGAAAAAAAGATTAAATAACAATTCAGTTTGATTTATATGACAACACTTCACAACAATGCTCTTCTCAAGGTGTTTTCATGGTAAGGTAAAGACTCTACAGCACACAGTGATAAGCCAATCTCCTTTTAACAGCACTCCTTTTAAAGTGTGGAAGAAGAACTTTGAGCAGAATTTTAACAGAACGAGACTCAAACGATCATCTAGGGGGTGAAGGAGAATCTAGAAAGTTGCATTTGCTTCCTGGTAGTCAGATATCGGTGGAGTCTGTGTTTCCAGATGCACTGTAGAAATGAGCAGCTGTGTCACAGCTTTATTAAATGCTGCCTGTAAATGTTGATGGGCAACCAAAGGTCTGATTCACACAACCTCCTCCAGCAAATGTTGAAATGTGTCTGAAAACCATTTAAAGTGACAACATCAAGAAGCTGGTTAAGATTCTGCAGAACAAGTCAGCCTCCTTTCAGGAAATATGAAACAAATGCACGTTTATATAAAAGGGTTCGTTTTTAAACCCTGAAAGAGAAAGTATTCCTAAATATTTGACCCTTATGAATATTAAAGGGTTTGAATTTATGAATTTATGAGATATATTTTCAAGTATTAAAACTTTACATTCATATAATGTCTTTATACTGCATACTGACACAGGTGATCATAAATACAATAACCATACAGTATGAACTTCAGTTTCTTGTAAAGCATTTAAAGTCTTGTAAAGTTAAAAGTTGTGATGGATTCAAAGCATTTAAAGGTCTGTTGTCTTCTCCTGGGGCCTCGCAGAGGTTCATGGATGGCAGCAGACAATCTTTTTCTGTTTCAGTGTAAAAATGTGTTTATGTGCTAAAGAAATAAATATTAAAAATAACACATGTTCAGATAATGCAGTTCATTTTTCTCAGAGGTTATTAAAGCAGTGATAAGTGAGCCTGACATTTTACCCACTGTGAGGTCACACAGGAAGCTGTGTTAGTGTGGTGCTGATTTCTGATGCTGCGGATATTTGAAGCTTTAAGCTGCACTCAGAGGTGATGTGAACGGGTTTCCTGAAGGTTTCTGAGCTCTGACAGTGAAACAGAAGCATGGAGCTCAACCTGAGGACCTTCATCTTCTTCACTGGTAACTATTTTGTGAACATGTCTGATGTTATCTGCTCACAGAAAATGAAAGGTGAGCTTCAGTGTGGGTGCGGTTTTAGAGCCTCAGGGAATAAACGTGAGCAGAGCTCTTACTGAGGGAATCGTGTTGGTGCTTCGTTGAGGACAGACACAGAAATGGACTTAGAAAGTTTTATGTGATGGGTTCTCGATGATATTAAATTATATGCTTGTGATTAGTTCCAGGTAAAAAGATAATTGATTAGATATGAGGTAGTGCGGTTCAGCCTTCAGCTAAATTTACTCGTGTTTATAGATGAAGTGAAACAATATGGTGGACAGGTTGAGTTTCATGAACACCTATACCCTCACACAGCCCGCTCACATTCACACGCGTAGCAGAGGAGCGGCTTCTTCATGAACACACGGAGGGCTGACGCTAAATAATGTTCTGTGTTCTGCTGTGTGTCCCACACAGACGTCAGGGTTATACAGAAGATTAGTTTACGATTAACATCATTATAAGATATGTGATTTTATCTACATTACATAGATGCAAGAAGGAAATTCTCATATCTGTTAATGTGCATGTTAGCTGAAGCTGAAGCACTCAAGGCCAAAATAATTAAAATCTTTAAAAGAGAAACATGGTGCAAAGTGAGCACAAACCTTCAAAATGGATTAAATATCTTTATGTGAGAGCATCCAGATAAATTCTAATGAAAAACCTTTTACATTGACTAAAAGTGAACGAAAGCTTCAACAATACCTATAGTTTGTGTTTGTGGCTGACCTGCACCCAAACGAGCTGCTCACTCTTCGACATCTTTTCAATCTCCTGTTTATCCTCCTGTTTGACTTTCTTTCTCTTACCAAGAGAGCCTCGCTTTATTTCCACCAAAGAGTTTAAGCTCATTGAAATTTAAGAACAACAATCTATAAGCAAGGCTGGTATGTTTGCATTTAGTGACTGATTTGACTGCTTGACACATAATGCTCAGATATGTAACAGAGTTTTGAGTGGATGCATGTCTTCTCTCTGCATTTTGGAAATGAATGTGTGATTTGTGATTATTCCTGTTTGGGGTTTTGTGTAAAAGATAAGTTAGTGTTTATGTGGTCTGCTCACTGATATTCTGAAATAAAGCTTCAAAGAGAAAAATTTTATTCCAAATTAAATAAAAAACAGTGGATTTAAATGCTTCCTGGAACAGCAGCTCTTCTGCAGTTGTTTCACAGTTTTGGTGGGCACTGGTGTTGACCTCAGCTCTGTCTGAAATGAGCCATGTTACTTCCTCTTCTTTTAAGATTGCGCGTTCATTTTCTGGTTAGTTGCTCCTTGTAAGCAGAAGCTTTGTGTGCCTGAGACAACCACACTGGATATCCACTCTCTGAAATTTTGACTTGTTGTATTATTGACTAATTTTTAATACAAGGGAAACTGCTGTGGATAATAAAGCTTAACAATTAATTTGTTTATGTTTTAAGGAATAAAACTTTTTCTGGTTAAAGTATAATAATGCATTTGATGCTGACTTCTTTCTTTTTCTTTTATTTGTTCTTTTTTGCCTGTCCTCTCCGGCAGTGTAGCGATCAGAATTGTTGTCTGAAGGTTAAACAAAATGTCCAAGTGGAGCATTATTGCTTTTGCTATACTAGTCCACTTGATATGCGTACTTTATTCAACTTTTATAAACATTTTTTTATTTTGAGTTATTACAGCCCGAATAGACAATAGGAAAGAAGAGAGAAAGAGAAGTTGGGGAGAAAATTAAGAAGAGGGAGAGAAAAATAGAGAAGAAGAGGGATAGAGAGAGAGAGAGAGAAACACTGAAAAAAACCAAGCAAAAAAAACAAAACAGCAGGGAAACCACAGAGACAACCAACATGCGTAGCAGTAAATAATAAATATTAAATGTTACTGAGCAGCACACAGTATAAATGACACATGACATGTTTAGAGGCAGCAGCCGACCAAGACAGTGTGCATTTGTAAGTACCTGTTTAGACAGCTGTGTGAATACTTCTGTGCAAACCTGTGTGTGTTTGTGCTAATAAGGTTTCTCCATTTAAGTATTTAATGGTAGGTGTGGGGAGCCCCAGCCCTGCCCCCCAGGACATAAAGCAGGCACGGAGGAGACCCAGACCCCAGACTTCCATAGGTCCCCCAGAGCACAAGAGCCCCAGGAGGACCTGGAAGGGGGTCACCAATAGTGCAGAAGCTTCAGGGGGCTGCAGCAACAACCCCGCAGGCTCTGCAGGCAGCCGGCTACGCCCTAGCAGACTAAACCCCGGGCTGGCTCCTAAAGTCTGCATGCCAAATATCCTAACAAGATACTAACCCCAAGTTGCTCTCTGATGCATCCGTCGGAGTATGAATGTGTGTGTATGTTAGCTAGAAAGCATTTAAAGCATAGAAAAAATGCTTGTGAATGTGGCATGTTGTATAAAGCACTTTGAGTGCTCAGTTAGAGTAGACTTTATGTAAGAATCGGTCCATCTACCAAATCAGTCCGAGGTGGGTGGGGGCACAGGCCACTGGCAGGTAGTGTGGTGGGGGTAAATAGGCCCCCACACCTGGGGGAGCCTAAGATGTTCTAATAGAGGTGGAGTGATGGAGAACTGAATGCATATATACGCTATAATCCCAGGTCCAGGCACCAGCACGCCCAGAGGGGCAATTTGCCCCCTGACACAGGAGATGGTTCGCTTTACTCTGGGGTGGAGACAAGCAGAACGCCCCGGTCCTCCAGCAGCAGGGAAGCCCAAAAGCCCAGACCCTGATCAGACGGCCAGCTTCTCCTCCTCGCCCCCTGCCCAAGATGACCAACAGAGAGCGTGGTTTTGAGAAGACCCTATGCCTCACTCCGCCCACATATGTGGTGTTGATGCGTGCTGTTCTAAAGAGACCAGTTCCACGCATGCACCAAAGGCCCTTGCGCCAGGGCTGGCCAAGACCACAGCCCCTGTATCAACCCCCGGACACGCTTAGCCCATACACCCTGACAACAACTACAATAACAAGAGAGAGATTGATCTAATGTGGCAGCAGAGGCTGTATCAAGACTAATGTGGTCCAACAAATGATTTTAATTTTGATGGTTGATAGTGGGAGATTCCTCCAGTGTTTCATATCATCTTCTATTGTTCTCTGGACTGGTGTGTATTTGAAGGAGAATAAATCTGGCAGCCTGGGAGAAATGATCACACAGATGAATGTGATGCTTCCCACTTCTAAAGGATAGCGCTGTCCTCCTGAGACATTTAAGGAACTGAGAGAACCTTTAACATGGAGCACTGATACTGAGGTCACAGAGAGGAGGAAATAAAAGTCTTTAGAGTCCAACCAGTAAATCCCTAGATGTGCTAACAGGGAAGTGGGAAGGCTGAAGTTGTTTATCTGCTCAGTGTGGAGTTAAATCTTCATTAAGACACCATGAAAACTTCATCTGTCTCTCTGCTACTCGGTGAGTCAAACACAGAGCTTCTATCTTAGTCATTTATTAATTAATTCAATATAGATCCAGCACATATGAATAACGGAAAACACATAATTTCAGAGACAGATTAAAGTCTCCTCGAGATTAGTTGAATTTCTCTCTCATACTATCTGTTTGAGTTTGAGGGTCACTCTGTCTCTAAAACACAGAAATATCTGTTTATTTTTAGTTAATACTGCTTTGAAAAACATCTAACATTCACTATAACTTTAAGAGGCACATTTTATCTTCTATTTTATACATTTCTGTCACTGTTATACTGTTGCCTCACAGCAAGAAGGTCATGCATTTGAATCAGCCATCTGACGGGGTCTTTCTGTGTGGAGTTTGTGTGTTCTCCATGTTTTGTGGGTTCTCTCCGAGTACTCCAGATTGTCCTACCATCAAAGGGCATGCATGGGGTTAACTGGTGATTCTAAATTGCCTGTATAGGCTGGTATAGGCTCCAGCACTCCCACAACCCTAAAATGGATAAGTCGATTAGAATGAATAGATGGATAAAATTTTCCAGCACCTAGTGACTTGGTGATGTCATCAATTAGGCTGCTGTGTTAAGTCATACTTTACCGGACTCACATGTTATAGGAAGGTGAAAGAAACGACTTTGTTGTTGGGATATACAAAGTTGTGTTTGTATTTGTTTTAGTTGTGTTTGTATGAGCAAAATTATGTAAGAATTCAGTTAAGTATTAAACCGAAGTTAGACGAAAGACAGTTTTTGTTAAGACAAATGTTGTAACTTTGGTCATTACAGTCACAAGGAAAGATGTAAGGTCTGAAAAAAATGAAGTGAAAGTTTGACCTTAAGGAAAAAAACAGAAAACATGTGAATCGGATTTGGTAAGCTTTCACCGACAGGGAAGAAGCTTATCTAAGACAAGGGTCAGGACTTTCTGAAGACTTTTAACATCAAGCTTTTTACAGTTAATTAAACCTAGATATGAAACATTTTAGATGACTGAAAAAAATAATAAAGAAAGATGTTAGAAAACAACAGAAGCTAATGGAAACCACAGTGCACACTCAAAAACATCGGCGTAACTTTGTGCTGAACAGAAATCTGGGTAAATTCCTAGATGATTAAACATGCAACTATTTTGCTGGTAATACCTGAAACGAGTAAAGAAAATCAACAGCCTATTTATGCAAGATAATTTATAATTTTATTGGGGGGGTTATATTGGTTGGGTCTGTTTACTGGGGGGGTAATAACCCCCCTAACCTCCCTGGAAATTATGCCCCTGCTCAAAAAGGAAAAAAGTAAAAGTAAAAATGAAACTATATTTGTGATTATGAAAGTGACCAGAGGTGGCAAAAGTAGAGACATTCTGTGCTTAAGTAGAAGTAAAGATACTAGTATTAAAAATATTCTAGTAAAAGCTGAAGTACTGATTCAACTTCTTTACTCAAGTAAAAGTCAAAAAGTACTCATTCTTTTTAGAGCTATTTTCGTGCAAAGCTAACCAAACCTTGCTATATTAAGGTAATAATAAAATAATATTAGTAGATGGGAATACAAACTTGATTTTAGTCTAAATTTTAATTCTGATAAATATTCTCAGCTTGAGTCAGTTAAGGTGAACATGAAAATAAAAATTAGCTCTGTTTTCTGTTCCTACTTTGTAGAGGGTGACTTTGCCTCTAAACAGAAATTGTGTACAGTCAGGGGTTAAAGTGAGATACAGCAGGTGGGAGGACCCTAAAATCGGTTGAAATGTCTCAGTGTGCAGAAAAGAATCATAACTTACAATAATTTCTATTGAGAGCTACGGTAGATTTTATAAATGTAAAGGCTGTGATCAGCTGACCTGCTGCTGCTCTGAGGTTTACTGCTCTTTGTGGATTTACACAACTAAATCTATCAAGATGAAAGTGGATGTTTCCTGAGGTGTCCATCCTCTACACTGGAAGTATACTGTTTATACATACTAACTTTATACTAGACCATGAGCATCACAGCCAATGTGTCCCATCACACAGTACAGCAAACTAACCTGTTTATCCTGCACTAACCTGCAGAGTATTTTTATCTGATTTAAAAAACATTTAACATTGATAACTCCCACATCTAATGCCAAAACTTGACCCTAATTTCTGTTTCCTTACAAGTTTTAACTGAATTATTAAACTGTTATTGTACTGTTTAACTGCTGTGCTTCTCTGATCATGTCCAGTTCAAACTGGGTAAAGTGTGTACAACATAAACAGTGAGGTTATCAGGGCTTAACTGTGCCAGCAAAGTGTATTCTTGTGAAATAATAACTAAATGTCAATACAGTTCAATAAAATCTAATGTATACAGCTCCAAAACACAAGAACAGTCACATCAAGGTGCTTTACATTGTAAGATGAAGGTTCTTCAATTATACTGAGAAAACATCAGATGACCGTCTATGAGCAAGTGTGGGGAAGGAGACAGGAAAAAAGACACGCTGTGGAAGAGCCAGAGAGTAATAATAACTAATGAATAAATAAGCGAGGGGAAAAAAGATGACTCGAGAAGAAAACCTCACCATGATCGTTGGGGTCATCCCACAGATGTATTATTACCCACAGCAATTTTAATAGCTGCTAAAATTTACTTAGACTCCTCTCTCTCTGACCTTTGACCTTTAGTGACTGTCTTCATGTTGCAGGTGTGTGTGTGCTGCTGCTGTCTGCACCGACTGTTTCTGCAGGTGAGTTTATGGAAGTGAAATTATTCAGTGGCACTCGACCAATAATACAAATACATTTACTCTGTCTGTGTTTCTGTCTGTCCTCCAGTCTCTCTGTATGTCAGCCCAAACCATCAGCAGTTCTTTAAAGGAGACCGTTATGTCTCCCTGAGTTGTGTCGATGATGGTCAGACAGCTGATGGATGGACAGTAAACAGGACCAGAGGAGTATCCACTGAGGGCTGTGGAGCAGCTGCAGACTTTAGAAGGGTTAATAATTCCTTCTGTGTTCTGGATCTTTCCGTCTCATCTGGTGGAAGTTTCTGGTGTGAAAACTCATCTGGACAGAAGAGCGATGAAGTCTCCATCGCTGTTTCAGGTACAGAAAGCGATCTGTTCCCATCTGTCTTGCTGTCTCTGTATGACTCTGCTTTGTGGACCTCTGTCTCTAAATGACTCTGTTTGTCTCTGCTGGTCAGAAAAACAATTGATCCTGGAGATCCCGGCACTTCCAGTGAACACAGGAAGTAATGTCACTCTGCTCTGCAAAACCAGAAATGGTTCAGCAAAAAAATCGTATTTCTTCAAAGATGAAGTCAAACTTGGAGATGGACCTGAAGGAAAACTGATTCTCCATAATGTGCAGCAGTCTGATGAAGGGCTCTACTCGTGTTCTACTGCTATTCATCAGTCTCCTCAAAGCAGGCTGAAGGTCAAAGGTCAGAGCAGCGACATCACTCCTGCTGTAAAGATATGAGTCGGGGGCAAAAAAAATTCTAAAACAAATCCCTCTTCTCTCTCTTTACTCCAGGAAGTGAGAAACTTAAAATAAGAAAAGCATTCATTCACAAGCATAAACTAAACTGCTGACCTGATAATAAACTGAACCATCTTCATCATGTCTCTTGCAGAGCCTCCTCCTCCTCCTCCCCCTCACACAACCATAATGTACACTCCTTCACCCTCACCCTCGCCCACTGGTAATACTGAGCCTTCGGCCTCTTCCTCTCTTCGTCCTCGTTCACCCTCTGTGTCTGTACTAAGACTCTTCTGCCACCTGCTGGTTTTCTGTCCATACTTCATCTCTACCATCCTACTGCTGTTGATCTGCTGCAGCAGGAAATGAGGTACACTCTCTTATCTAGATTTCAACACATACACCAATCATCCACTTCAGTTCTCCATCCTGATTTCTCAACTCTGCCCACAGGTAACAAACATGATGTATCCATGGAGATGACCGAGGAAGAGGATTGAAGCTGCAACACTTTCAATGTTTCAGTGATTTCTTTTTGAATCTGTTGCATTGATGTGTGGGTTTTTTTTTAAGGTTCATGATTACACTAAAAAAAATCGAACATTTGTGAAATATGAAAATACTGGGCTAATATAAATGTATTTATGTTTGTTAAATGATTTATTTGTATTAAAGGAAATTCAGATCAGCACATTATCTTTTTTAAACACCTGCCATATGCAACACTTGTAGTTTGTAGAATCATGATCTGATTGCTTTACTGTGCCAAACACATTTGCTTTTCAAAGAGAAGCACTATGGACTCTCTGTAGGCTCCTCTTATTCATATTTTTATTGTATTTATTTATTATTTTTATTATTATCTGTTTGGATATTATGCTGGAGCAGGCAGGAGGAGAAGGCCAGGTTGGCAAAAGATAGAAGGAAAAAGAGGAACAGACAAAAAAAGGGACAGAAAGAAAGAGAAAAGAAGTGGGGTGGGGGATGAAACAAGCAGACATGCTGGTCTCGAATTGCTGCATCTGTAGCAAAGCACACTTATCCGCAGTGCCTTAAAGGGAAAACAGGGAGAGCCAGAGGCAGAGAAGAAAGAACCAGGAGACGCCGGCCATCCCCCATGAGTGCTGAAAACCCAAGGCCACACATCACTATCATAACTGTGCCTTCACCCCAGCAGGGGGAGATGGAGGCAGCAGACAGAGCTCCTACAGCCCAGAGCAGGAGTGGCAGGGCAGTGACGACCAGTGAGGAGCAACAGAACACAGGTAAACTGTTAATTCGGTTATAAATTCAACTTTTATAGTTCAGAGACAGTGCTCATACATTATAGTAAATGACTACTGCTTTGAACCATGAAAGTTAAATAAACTATTTTCGTATCTCATAAACCCATATTTTATTTACATTTTAAGAAAAAAAATATATTCAATGACAACACGATCTCTGAAAAACATTGCAATTAGCGCAACAGAAGGCTGAAGAAATAAGTAGCAACAAACAGAAACAGCTGGAGGAACATTTTGCATCTCATTAAGTTACACAGCAACAGGTAAGTATCATTGCATTGTTTTTATTTATATTTTTCACATCTTTACATCTTGTTTGGAACTGTGGTTGTAGTTGTTTCTGACTCTTGTCTTTGAGCTTGTGTTGTTGTAAAATGAATATGGGACTAATCAGGCACTTTCTTGAGAAGAATAAAAATGACCTCAAATTAATGGTGAAGTCTTGACGTAGTTCACTATAAATATCTCTGAACACTTGGACTCCACAGTATAATGCATGTACTTAGCCTGAGGCATGTGCAGGAAATCATGTATATTGAGTCAGGGCTTAAAAACAAACAGCACAGCAAAAAAAAAAAGCAGAACAGAGAACAGAACAGATGGACTATCACCCCCACATCCTCTAAAGTATTCATGAAGGCTGATTTTTAAATGCACAGTGAGCAAAGCAAGGAAGACGTTTGGGATTAGACAAAGTGATTACAAGTTTTCTTTAATCTGAACTGTAAATTTGAAGGAGACTGAAAACTAATACCTTACTTATGTTAAAAGTGTAGTTATTATGAAGTGTTATTGATTAATAAAAAATTGAAATTCTTCTTGTAAAACAAGGACACAGTATCGAGTGTAGTAGAGAGGAGAGTAAGTAAAATTTATTTACATTTTGTAACTTTTTAAATATAAACTGCCTCACAATTATACAAGAAACAAAAGGATAATGTATCATAAAGATATAATACAACATAAAATACCAAGCTTTGTACAAAAATGTGTTTGGCTGCTCTTTTAAAGAGTTAGTAGACTCTATACAGCATGAATGAGTTCTAATATTTCGGTCCAGAGGGAGCACATGAAGCAAACAAGGAATCGGACCCAAAACAGACCCCTGAGGTATCCCAGACGGAACAACTGTTGTTTCAGAGATAACCTGATTCATAAAAACACTAAAAGATCTCCCAGATAGATATGACATGAGCCATTTTAAAACATCACCAGTAATCCCAAACATATTCCTAAGCCTGTTTATCATTAGCTTAATTACAAAACAGTGCAAAAGCTTATTGCACTCAGACTTTAAAAACACTGGTGCATGAGGAATATTGGGAGAGACAAAATTCTTAATTGTATCAAACAAGACTTTAAGATTTTTCTTTTCTGAAGCTATAAGCTTAGAAAAATACTCTATTCTGGCATTTTTTGACCTGTCATTTAGTGAAGAAACTGATTCTTTAACATGTAACTCATGAAGCTGGAGCTTGGAAGCCTTCCACAAATGTTCCAACTTGTACAAATATCTCCTAAAATAATTAATATGTTCATTTTTCCAAATACAAAAACTTGAACATTGGACAATTCTTTGTTTTAGGGGTGCCAGTGTGTCAAAAGTAGACTTACATTCATTTTTAAAGGACAAAATAAATGTGTGAAAATCACTATGAGTCATGTTGGCATCAAAAAAGGCAGAGACCCTCTCAGCAGGATCCTGGTTTATAATCCACCTTTGAATCATCAATTTATGAAGTGAAGGATCCAGAACAAATGACAGACTAAAAAATATACAGCTGTGGTCTGTCACATGTACATTTTTCACACATGCATCATTTGTTTTTAAACCCAGGGAGAAAGCAAGATCCAGCGTGTGGCCTTTTATATGTGTGGGGCCAGAAACATGGTGCTTACAGTTCAAAGACTCAGCAGCTGAGTTACAGGATCCATCGATATGAAGGTTAAAATATCTCAGAATTACAACCTTCCCCAATGTAATGACTGACGATGAAAGGTTGCTGAATTCAGCTGAAAAGACTCTAGAAGGTTGGTAGATTAAAATACAATAAAAGGTTTTCATAGAACCAACATTAATCATCTGTAACTTAAATGAAGAAATAGAGTCTGACTTCATCAGCCTGCATGTGAATCTGTGCACAGCAGAAAGTCCTCTGCCACATCCCGAAAGACACTGAGTTACAATGACGGAAATGCCAGCTGTCCGGATTTCCTCAAAGTAAACATGATCCATATCCTGCTGCAATGTCTCAGTCAGGAGCATGAAGTCTGGAGACTCCTTGATGAAGAGATCATTTAGAATAAGTGGTTTGTCTGTAATGGAGCGGGCATCAAGCAGAGAAAACCGGACTGGTGATGGCTGGTCAGCACACTCAACAGATGACTGCAGCGGCACTTTGATTAAACAGCTGTGCACATCTGTGTACATGACACGTTGGACAGTGAGTCCCGAATCAGGTGAAGCCATCATCAATGTCAGAACATCACTCCTGCCTTTAAAATGTTGGAGAGGTGACAGACACGAGGTTCGCATTCTGCCATCAGGCCATGAAACCCGAGTCTCAGGCATCATCGGTAGTCCCTGAGCAATTATTTTCAGCTCTTATCTGGATTCCTGAAAAAACAGAGTTGTTAACATGTTAGTGACTGTAGGTGCTGTGCAGAGTGAGCAGATTTGACACTGGTTAGATGGTACTTACATGCTTTCACAATTCCTGTTATCACAAGGCAAATTGCTATTATTAGGAAAAGCACAACAAATGAAATTAAACCATAACGATGTCTTGGTGCACTTCCACAGACGACGTCACTGGTTGAGTTTCCTTCTTCAACTATAATCTGGCTTTCAGAGCAACTGTGGCAAAAGAGAAAGAAAAAATAAACAAATCATTATTATCAGTGTTTATTTGTGTTTGCACTGCAAAGATGTTTGTTACAATATGATCATCAGTATTAACTTAGGGCTGGGCTATATCATACCGTTCACGGTAATACCGGTGTAATGTTGGGCAACGATAGGAAAATGAAATATCGCGATAGAATATGGGTAAAACGCGCATGCGCAGTGCCTATGTTTACATACGCACATGGCGGCGACGCAGAATGAGAAGAGCGAAAGTGGATCGTTAAATGAAACGGATGAACCAGAATTGGTTTGTAAAAATGCTGCAACTTCAGTGGTGTGGAACTGGTTTAGCTTTCATCCGTCAGATACACAACAAAGCACTATTTTTGGTAGCGCATGCTAGCGGGCCGTCGTTATTACCGTGCTGTTGGGAAAATACGGCACACTTAAAATCAATCCTTTGATTTTTCTGAAAATCGACAGTGCCCCTTATAATCCCTTATGTGCCTTATGTATGAATTCTGGTTGTGTTTACTGACCTTGAAACGATTTTATGTGGTACACGGCGCTCGAAAATCTGTCAAATGTTTCAGTATGACTTTGCTACGCTATGAACCCGCACCGCTTGATGGATTGTCGGAGCATTATGGCTATCGTAGGCAGGCGCCTCGCGGAGTGATACGTACTGTGCTTCAACATAATATTACCGTATTGTGTGTGCATAACCTCTTTTTAAGTTTTGTGGATATTATACATGGTTATGCTGAAGATATGTCGGCCAATTTCCACTGGAAATACCTTTTGGTTAAACTCTCAGCAAGGAATTTGCACTGTTCATTTTTTATATAACTTTAATGCACTTAAAAAAGCTGCTTGTTTAAGTGAAAATACATTGATGGTTTGTTTTTTTTTGCACTAATAAAGTTGAGGAGTTGTAAAGTATTTTGTCTAGTGTCAATTATATCATCAGTTATATCGGTATTGCAAATTTTCAAATGTATATCGTGATAAATATTTTTGGTCATATCGCCCTGCTCTATATTAACTGTTTAACTGTCCTGTCGTCTGTCTGTGGCTCAGATATGCAGCACAAACATGTCCTGTAATGGACCCAATCAACAAATAGCTGGCTCCACTTTAATATCTAGTTACCTGTAACTACCCAGTAATCTATCTGTGCCCACCCAGTTCTCATCATTTTACTAACATTTTATTGGGCTGTCATGATTCAATTTTCACAACAATCATGTAAATAATCATTATGGCAATATCTATAGAAACACTTTAAAGTCAAAGTTTTCTAAACCTTTATTTTGTCTTTGTGGTAAAATAATTAAACTAAAAAAAAAAAGAGTCTGAGAATGTAGCAAGAGTGTGTACAACAAATAAACAGACAATTATTTATCACTATGTGACTTTCACACTACAGATATTATATTATTAAAATCATGATTATCATCAGTACATAGTTACTGAGACACCACATTATTATTGGTAATTAATAACTGATAATATACGACTGTATATACAGACATGAGAACATGACCACATGGTGTTGCTATAGCAATGATATTCTGGTATGACACTAAATCACATGGAAATTTATGTTGGTATTATTGCAGGCAATGTGATGTGACACAGCCCAGGATATTGGAGATTCCATTAAGACACTGATGATCAATAGCTGAATATATAATACACCTTTAGAGTGATTTGAATATAAATTATGACCTACATCGTCCAAGCCGTGCAGTTCACACCGTCCTTGGAAAAGAATCCTGGCTCACAGTCTTCACACACTGTGTCACTTGTGCTGGTTCCTGAAGGAAACACATTTGTTGTTACACAGAATCCAGAAAAAAAACAAAGATCATAGTTTATCAGCTCATCTAAAAAAATAGACTTAGACTTTACATTTTCTTACCAGGTTCTTTTATCCTCTGACCAGCTGCACACTGTGAATGTTTCTCTGCCAAACTACATCCGTTACTGTCAATCAAGCCTTTGCAGTGATATCCATTTAAAACATCACACACTGTGTCAGTTGTTGCTGTACAGTTCTGCTTGACAGAGAGACCATGACCTAAAAAACCAAAAAACCAAAACCAAAAAACATTAGTGTAAAATGATGTTTCTGTAATTTACTTTTAAATGAAAGCTTCTTTTTTTTCAATCTAAATTTGAAAAAGGATTTCCCATCTGACTGTACCTGTGTCACAGGAAGTGCAGGGGAAACAGTTATACAGGCTGTTGGTTTGGTTCATAAAGGTCCCCAGGTCACATGAATGGCACTGAGTTCCTGAAAATGCTGTGCAGTCTCTCTGAACAACTCTACCTGTTCAACATAACACAACATTTATGTCAGACTTTTAGCATTTAACCCAGAGTGAATCTACAGTTGTGCAGTTGTAGTGTTGGGTGTAATATACAGTAATTCAAGCAGCTACAACATTACAGATCTACAAATTTAACGTGGCCCAGTTTCCTGACCCAGTATCACAGCAAAACATGTAACAGACACATGGGTCCACTGTGTCTATTTCATGCTTCACCTCTCCAAAGCGTGAAATGGACACTTATGCAGAAGCTGAAGCAGAGGGAGACATTTTATTTCAAGCCAACATGAAAATAATCATGGGAAATAATCATGTTTAAACAGACATTATTAACACATTTACATGTAAATACATATTAGCCATCTTTGTTAACTGTTTTAAGAACCATGGAATGTACTTCATAGGTTTCTTGGTCACTACCGACTTCTTGCCTTTACATATATTGTCTCCCATTGCTGGTGATGCAACTTGTGCTTCATTTTACTGCTTGTGATAAATAATAATAAAAATAATAAAACACATATTTCTTCTTTTAAATTTAACTGAGATGCAGGAAGTCAATATTAATTACTTGATTGCAACATAAAATATCTAATAATAGACCGAGCGGCTCTACACTGGGGAAAGAAGTGGCAACGCCCCCTTAAACAAACGTCCTGCCCCCTTAAATCAACCTTTCAGAAGCTGAGAAAGAAAAAAAATAGATTACCCACAAACTGAATATGGACAAGATTTACTACAGCATCTGAAAAATGCACTGGAAAAGGCACAAATGACATGGTTTCACCTCTTGTTCACTCTTTCCCTTCGTGCTCCGTTTGTGCACAGGCTCACACAAAACTCAGCAGAAAACCCCCTCTCACCCTCCCCCCAGCTAAACATCCAATCACTGTTAGTATATAAATGACGCATTGATAGGTTTCTCAGTAGGCAGAGCAGAGCAAAATGAAGCAGCAAATCTCTGTCATCAAAATCACAGCGACTCGTGAGATAATTAACAACTAAAAAATACATCTATTTTAGTCAAGCTCAGCGATTTTACTAAAACTCATTTACTTTTCACCCCAGCTTCCAGCAGCCCGCAAAGGGAAAGTTAATGCTGCGTGATAGGTCCTAACCCCCTGTAGTCGACACCATGTTACATAATAGGTCATTTTGGTCCATGAGAAGTCAGTAGCAAAAAAATTGGATATGGATGAATCTGTAAGAGTTTTCAAAAGGGAAGCAGGAAACTGTTGTTGTAGAGTGGATTGAGGAGAAAGGAGAGTGGAGCTGTTCAGTTGCAAACTGAGTCCAGTTCCATGCAAAGCAAACAAGCTTAAAACAAGACAAAAAAAGAAGAAAAAAGTTACAATGTTCTGTTCTAAATCTTTTGTGTTCTACACAGATTGTGTGATAGGTCCCAACCTCCTAACACAGGCAGACTATGCTTACAGGATGTGATGTTACAACTCTAGTGAAATATTTATGTGTCATATATTTGTTCAAGAGTATTTCTTTGTTATGGTAAATAAAATTAAAATCATGAGTGGTGACTTCTATAACTTTCAGTATGTAATTTGGCATTTTCTACTGATATAGGCTGAAAATAAATACATAATATAATTTCATTCAGTTTAAAGGTTTATTTGCAAGATGCAAAAAACAGACAAAATTGAAAGTTACAAATATTTTGTGCATGAAACAAATTCGGACGTGGTGCAGTTGTGTGTGTCACAAGTTAATCTGGCTGCAGGCTATGGCACTTGGCCACAGGTGGCGATAGTTGACTCGACTCCATTTGCGTGAACACAAAGTAAACTGCACGCTTTAGTTATGAAGCGAAAACGCTGAAGTCGGAGTGATAAAACTTACGAGGGGAACGACAGCGAAGACAAGGTTCTCCAGATCGATTACTCTTGCTGTCCTGTGAACAGCATTTTGTCTACTTTTGTCTATCGTGTCATTTCAAAGACGAAACCAAAAGCGGATCAAATATCAATGTCCCCTTGTCGATATGTGGTTTGTGGGGGGTTTTCTTCTTCTATAAAGCTATTGTGTTTCAGAATGACCTGCTTTGGAGGTTTGTGCCCATTTCTGTCCAAACAATAGTTTGTTTAAATACTGGCCAGAGTTTGATTGCAGTCATCGCTTTTCTTCCTACCTTCATTGCACATCGGGCAGCACTGTCCATCATTTGTTTTATACTCCTTTGGTTGACAGGATAACACGGGCACTATGAAGACGGCAGCATATCCTCCAGGAAAACAAGAATATTAATATCCTGGGATAGGCCTATATCTCAGTTAGCTCACAACCTAAGCTAAAGGTTAGCTTAAGCGAAAAGCTGTGTCGCATGCACGAAACTGCTGCTGTACTTACCGAAGATAAGCAACGCAGACACCATGATATGATACTACATCTTAACACGGTGCTCTGTAATACATTTGTAGGCTTTATTTCACTAAATTACTATACAAATCTAACAGAAACATACGGTGGCCCTGAAGTGCAAACCACAAAAACAAATCACAAAACGCACAACAAATTGAAAAGCGCAAAAACAAATTGAAAAGCACAACAACAAATCACTTAACGCAAAAACAAATCACTTAACGCAAAAACAAATCACAAAACGCACAACAAATTGAAAAGCGCAAAAACAAATTGAAAAGCGCAACAACAAATCACTTAACACAAAAACAAATTGAAAAGCGCAACAACAAATCACTTAACGCAAAAACAAATTGAAAAGCGCAAAAACAAATTCACTTAACGCAAAAACAAATTGAAAAGCGCAAAAACAAATTCACTTAACGCAAAAACAAATTGAAAAGCGCAACAACAAATTCACTTAACGCAAAAACAAATTGAAAAGCGCAAAAACAAATTCACTAAACGCAAAAACAAATTGAAAAGTGCAACAACAAAAACCAAACCGGAAGAGGTAGGTACCAATGCTGCAACAACAGGCATCACTGATTGGATGATGGATCCGGTAGCCTTTTGAACCGGAAGTTGTTCTGCCGAACGTGGTTATGAGAAAGAGCAGTCAACGGCTGTATCCCAATTCAGGGGGCGTTTATCAATATGCGTACTTGTGCGTACTTGCGTTCTCGTGTACTCGTGATACGTCATCAGTCGGAGACCAAGTACTGTTCCAATTCGAAGTACGCATCACGCCGAGAACGCGAAAAAGTCCCGGATGTGTTCTCGATCCGCCCATTTTATCGAGCATGCATCGGTGTAGACTTGGGACAGCTATATATCCCAGAATGCATTTCGTCCAAAACTCAACAGCGGACTCCCGGCACATCGTCCCCCCCCTCCCCTCCCCGCCCGCTCGCGGTCTTCTCACTACTCAGGTTAAAGAAACCCCAGCAGCTGTCTATAGTATTGAGTGTCCACTAGAATAGAAATAAAAGCGTTCTAACATCTCACCTGCTTGTTTTTATTAAGGTATGTACACGTATGTACATGTACACTATTTTTATTAATAGAGGTTTCACTACTGAGGTTAAAAATGATATATAAGTCACTTAGATCACTTCTAAATGTTAATGTTTGGTTTATTTCAGTGTGTTATTTGTTCCTGAGTAAACCGGTTTGGCTGTGATTAAAGTTAAGCTTCATAACATGTTACTCACAGTTAAATTAGGAGGGGCCGGCAGTAAAAACTCGGGACCTGTGACATCATCACGTACGCTGGTACAAATCACGAGTCCGTGCTCGCGTACTTGAGAATTGAGAGACGGCCCACGAGTCCGTGCTCGCGTTCTCGGCGGGTACGTACTCCCGTGCCTTCTCGGCGAGTACGTACTCACCGAGAACGCGAGTATGTACTCGCGTACTTGGGCATTGATAAACGGCCAGGGTCTGCAGCCTTAAAGTACGCAGCCTCAACGATCCTCAAGGGCCGCGTACTCAAAGGCCGCTAAGGCCGGAAGTGCGAGGCTTGTGAAATGGGACGGTCTAGCCTCCGTCGCGCTGCCCAGGTTGCCTAGCAACCATAACACCAACCGCTGGAAACGTTTCATACAGCTTTGACGGAAATGAAGGAGAACATATTTTGTTCGTGTGTTTGTTTCTACACGAGCTTTGTGTGATTTAATAAGTATCTGAGGCTGAGACCACAGGACTGTAAAATATGATTGCTGGCCTTCATATCTGTACTGAACAGTCATTTAAGATTAGCTAGTAAATAACAATTAGCTAATGTTGTTCATGAGACTAAAGTCAGTGTAAATATGATATGGCCAATATTATAGTTATTATATTAATCATAAGTTATTACAGCAGTGAGTTTGAACTCTCAAATCACATCACTTCTATTGTCACATCACATGTGCAGGTACACTGGTACAGCACATGTGAGTGAAATTCATGTGAGTGAACTTTGTGTCTAATACTGAGCTTCAGTAAAGATTCAAGTTGCAGTTATTTATATGTCCTATCACCTTAAATCTTCACTCAAAGACAAGTATCTCTGACAGTGTATATATAGATGTATTATATATAAGAGACAAACATTGTTCTTTCAATATGTTGGCTTTACTAAATTTGGCTCAATGCTTACATATATGTGTAAAAAGAAAATGTACGAGCTGTGATAACTGTTTCTGATAGAATGAAGATCAGACTGATATATGAAATATTCCTTTATTGGGTGAGAAAATCAGACCATGTCATAACTGCTGTAAGTCATGCAGAATAGATATCAGAGCCTTAAACAGGCTGACTTCTGCTAAATGGGTCAAACTGGGCAGAAAGTATACAAACACATAACATCGTTATAGAATATGATGTAACACTATAGATCAACTTAGCTCAGAATATATAAAGCATATAAACAATTACAGCAATATGATGCAACAAACACAGCAGTGCTACTAATCCAAAATACTCAAAGCTTCATAGAACTGAAACAAACATTTATTTTTAGCTCCATTCTGCTGCTGATACATACTTTAGGTTTCTGAATATTAAACTTGTTGCTGCCTTTCATAGTGTGTAACCTGAAGGCCCTGAGTACTTTCTCCCACACTGAAAACACTGGAATGATAACATTATTTGAACATTACCTAATAAGACTGATTCAGGACAGATAATTAGTTATTTTAAACTTTCCTAGCAGTCCTTCACAAACAGGGAACAGTCTGTCTATTCTCTCCATCTGTCAGCTGCTGCTGGCTCTTCCTCCTCCTCTTCCTCACACACTGCTGAGTTTGTCCTGGTGGATCATCAGGGGTGCAAAGCCTCACAGATGATGTGCAGCAGTGGGTCCCTCAGTCTGTCCTCACTCTGGACACTTGCAGTTGTCACACATGGAAATCAAATGTGTGATAAGCTGCAGGATTCAAACACAAGTGTAACTTATAAATACATGTTCATACTTTTATTCCACAATCAGAGAGAAAGAAACAGAGAGAGAGTGCAGGACAGACAGACAGGTGACAGTCTCAGGTGTATACACTGCTACAAAACAGCACAAGAGAAGGAGGATTTAGTGTTTGTGTTATTACGAGTGCTGAACAAGAAGAGTTCCCAGATGGTACAATGGACACGTGCAGGGCCGTTGCTAGCCATTTGGGTGCCCTAAGCACAAATGCTTTATGGTGGCCCCCCCCCCCCGCCACTGAAAAAAAAAAAAAAAAACATTAATACTTTGAATTTCTCAGTGGAATTTGTTTAATTAAATAACAACAAACATGACAGTTAAACAAATAAATAAGGTTAAAGGAGGTTAAAAATACTGTTACAAATAAATACTGAAACAAAAATTGAACATTGGAAGCAAGAACAAAGAGCCTGGCAATAATGTGTAATTTTTTTATAAAAAAATAATATATATAATATAATAGTATTATTATTAATATATTTACAAATAGTTTCACAATAGAATTTAAATAAGAAACTTAAATAAGAAAAATAAGAATTTGAACACAAAAGCCACATTCCTTAAGTAACTATGTTAAACATTTTTACAATTAGTTGTCAGAGTATGCCCTAGAGAGGCACACGCCTGCATTTTCTGGTTGCAAAATCAGCTATAAGGTCATCATATGATAGCTTCTGAGCCACGTCACCATTGATGCTGATAACAGCCAGACCACTTAAACGTTCCTGCCCCATTGATGAACGCAGGTACGTTTTAATGAGTTTGAGCTTTGAAAAGCTTCGCTCAGCAGAGGCAACTGTGACAGGCAGGGTCAGTGCAATACGCAGAGCAATCCACAGATTGGGATATACCTCTTGAAGCTGACTGTCATGTAAAAATGACAGCATTTCCAAAGCAGACGTCTGTGGTGGCAGCTGAGGAAGGTTGATGATTTCCTGCATCATCTCAGGTCCATCAATGTCAGCTACTCCCTTATCTGTCAGTGTCTTCTGTACTTCAGTGCAGTGTTTTTTAAATCCTCCTTGGACATCCCATTCACTTTGCTGAAATCAAGCAGCACTCCATATTTCTCCTTCACTTGATTCATGGTCTCAAACCTCTCCTGTAGGGACATTAAAGCAGAGTCCACAACACAATTGAAAAATGTGACCTCAAGCTTTTTAAGGGCATCATGGAGGGGCTCATCAACAGCTTCATATGCAAACTGCCTTTTTGTGCTCCTGAGCCTTTTCTCCTTCAACTGTGGTTCTATGTTCAGGGCCTCACAGAGTTCTTTGGCAGCTGACACAGCCTCATCAAACCCAGACTGTCTGTATTTAGAGAGGTTACTTTTGGCAGTGTCAATGAGCCTGACAGCAACATCGAGCTGCATGGAGCTGGACTGTAGTAACTTGTTCACCTGGTTTGTGATTGTAAGAAGTTCACACCACACGATGGAGCAAATCAAAAATCGAAATGAGGCTACTTCCTCAGCAAGCACTTGAGCCTCCACCTTTGCGACTGCATCACTTACAGCTTCTCTGGCCTCCAGGAGAGCATCCCTCACTTCTTTTGTCTGACTCCGGACAGCAGTTACACTTTGAAGCCTGCTTTCCCATCTAACGTCACTCCAAGATTTAAGTGTCAATTTCACATGTTTTGTTAAAATGGCCCATCGCTGGGTGGCACTGGAAAAGAAATTGAACAACTTCTGCAAATACCCAAAGTAGCCAGTTGCATCTGGAGAGGACTTGGCAGCATCAGCTATGACCAGATTCATCGTGTGAGCTCCACAAGGCACAAACAATGCTCTCGGGTTTAATTGTAGCAGTCTGGCCTGAACACCTTGCTTCTTCCCCTTCATGTTGGCCCCATTGTCATAGGCCTGTCCTCGACAGTTTTCAAATGGAATGCCAAGCTCCTTCAACTTGTCAAGGACAACATTGGACAGGTTAAGGCCAGTTGTTTGCTCCACATTTATATAGCCAAGAAAGTATTCTTTAATATCTGGTTGTGCTTGGAAACAAACAATGCGTACTATGACTGACATTTGTTCAGTGTGACTCACATCTGGAGTACAGTCAAGAATGATGGAGAAGTATTTTGCCAACTGGATTTGCTTCACAATGGCGCGGAATGTTTCTGAAGAGATAATCTGAATTAGTTCGTTCTGTGTCTCAGGGCTGAGGTAATGTGTGTGGGAACCTTCATCTTTTATGTTGGCCAAGTGATTTGCCATTACAAGGTCATATGTTGCCATAAGCTCTACTTCCTTCAAGAAGTTGCCATTGTCTGGCTCATAAAGACGGTCAGAAGAGCCCCTAAAAGACAAATTTCTGGAAGCCAGTGAGAGAGTTATTGAGAGTAATCGTTTGAGAATCTCTCGCCACTTTTTCCTTTCTGCCTCTAGTAAGGTCAACTCCTGTTGATCTATTGCCATGCTTTTCTTTAGCCGTGTGTCCAGTTCTCTCCACTTAAGCATGCACTGTATGTGGTCTTGGCTACACTCATGACCCCTCAAACGGATGTTGATGTTCGACCAGTCACTGAAGCCCTCTGTACTCAGCTTTATATCCTTCACACTGAAAAGCTTACATGCAAAGCAGAACACAGCATTGTTCTGCGGTGAGTACACTAACCAGCTCCGGTGAACCTTTTCTCCATTGGGAAGAATTTTGAACTTAAGGCTAGTGTGAAATGCTCTTCCATCAGGCCCCTTTGGAAAATTAAAATCAGAGCTGACATTAAAAGGACCTCTCCGCACAATTTCAACACGATCAGCATCTACAATGTGAGCTGGCCAAAGAGCAGGATCGGTTGAAGGGGGCACACATGTCTCCACAGTGTCACTTTCTGATAGTCTCTCAGTGACAGGACTCTCAGTGGTACTTGTGTATGGAACTGTACCTGAACTGGTGGTTGATGGTTCTTGTTCTTCTTGGCTAGGGATTGTTGCAGGGTCTACAATGGCTGGTGGTTGATGTCCAGGGATGGCACTACTACTGGATGGTTCATCCTGTCCTTGAGATCCTCCTTGAACATATTTAAGCATTGACCCTGCATACAAGAGAAAATATTCAGGGATTTTACAGAAATACAATTTTGAATCTACAGTAGGCCTACGAAAAATTGCATTATAAGACTAATAAATTAAGTAAGTCACTGGTACATTTAAAAATTACTAACTATATTTTACATGTATAGATTTTCATAATGGCAAATGGCAATATAAACATGCTGTACATAATTTGATATAAATGCGCAAGTAGGAAATCTATATTACTGGAAGATATAGGTTTCATATTACACTGTAATATGAAACCTATATCTTATTTATGCCGCATAAATAAGATATGCGTCTTTATAGATATCCTGAAATGCAGCAACATACAAAGTAATCTTGTCTAATCTGATAATAATACTTGACTGCATCACTGACCTATCCCAAAGTTAAGGTTAATCAGTAGCATGCATGACGTTAGCCAGCTAGCAACCTGAGGAGGGAAATGCTAGTCTCACGATTGCTAACGTTATCTGAAAACCGTCAATTGAGTGACCATGATGAGTTGCTTTTAGTAGTCCATTCTATATTCATATCCACAACGTAAACAAACTACCCAACATCAATCATTTGCAACATTTGTTAACACAGTATGAACACTGCTAACAGGAGCTATCACAGAGTTGACGGACATGAGCGTGCAAGCAAGGGCTACAATAATGAACTTTTTTTATTATTATTATTTAAACATTGCCTTACCGGCAAGCGACGCCTGAGTTTCATCACGCTTCCTCTTCTTCTTTCTTTTCTCCGCTCCCAACTCCTGTTGCCGTTTCGAGGCCATGTTCAAACAGGTGTTTACCAATACCGAATTGAGGCATTATAGAACAGACCACTGGGAGTGGGGGGCACCAGGAGGAGACTGGAGACAGGGCACAAAGCAGATTCACCCCTTTTCTCGGGAAAATTGTTTTATGTTGCTTTTGTATTGTTTAACCATATTAATGCATATGATATTTATAGTATTAATATGGTTTACTTTTTTTTTTTTTTACGACCCTGATTTTTTTGGTGCCCTACCGGCCATTTGGTGCCCTACGCAGTGTGCGTTATGTGCGTTTGCGGAGCTACGGCACTGGACACGTGTGACTCCTGTGATTAAAGCATCTTTCTTTCAGCTTAACGAGTGAACCGTCAGCTCGTTCAAACACACGTTAAAGTCCGTTTGGCTCGACACCACCGAACAGAGGCAGCAATATAACATAGCTAACATTAACAGTGCAGTGAATCCTGCTTGTGCTGTGATATTCAGGACTGCAAACCGAGCAGCATCACTGACTTTCAGCTTGTTGTGTTTGTGGATATATGACTGACTTTAATTATCCATAAAATCATCACATTCTCTGTAAGATTAAGGTCAACTATTGTATTATTATATTTTAAATGCTTTAAAACAAAGTAAACGCTGAAAGTACAAACATCGCTAATGGAAAATAACTTTGCCGACATGTGGCCAACAGTAATGTTTTAATGTTCCTCATTATTAAACATTTGCACATAAAAAAGTGACATCATATTCAGTACTTACGTTTAACAGTTTACTCTTCGGCCGCTACGCTTCTGCCGTCTGCGGCAAAATTATCCACAGTGACTGCCGCGCTATGAATTGTGGGATATGTTGGGCCACGAAGTCTACACCGCCACAGCCTTAAAATTCAGGGAAATGAAGGCCGAATTTGAGGGCCGCGTTTCGAGCAGCCTTTGAATTGGGACAGCCTTCGGCGCGTCGCGGTGATATAATTGGCCTTAAAATGCAGCCTTTAAGGCTGCAACCCTGAATTGGGATACAGCCAACATGTTTTGTCCAAGTTGTGGAAAAAAGTTGGTAGAGCAGTCACCAAACTTCCGAACAGAACAACTTCCGGTTCAAAAGGCTACCGGATCCATCATCCAATCAGTGATGCCTGTTGTTGCAGCATTGGTACCTACCTCTTCCGGTTTGGTTTTTGTTTTTGCGCTTTTCAATTTGTTTTTGCGTTAAGAGATTTGTTTTTTGCGCTTTTCAATTTGTTTTTGCGTTAAGTGAATTTGTTTTTGCGCTTTTCAATTTGTTGTGCGTTTTGTGATTTGTTTTTGTGGTTTGCACTTCAGGGCCACTGTAGAAACAGATAAAATAAGTTACACTTCGGTTGTGATGTGGGCGTAACAGGAAGAAAACTTGGGGAAGAGAGCCAAAGTCCATCCCACACTGACGATTCTCGTGACGTTTGTCGACAATAAGAAACTGAAGATATTTTACTTATTTTTTATAAGGATCATCTTCGTTTAGACAGAAACAATAGAACAGAGAGAGTTTGAAGGAAGATGAAGGAAATCGTAGGATTTAATGTTTAATTTGTACACATTCCAGCGATTGTTTTTGCTCCTTCTCCTCAACCCGATGAATATTTATGAGTAACACGAGACTGAGGATCGCGGAAGTATTCGTAGCCGAAGATTTTACTAATGAATAATGACATAGCTAAGCTGAGATTTTTATTTGAACCTGCACCTGGATTCTTATTTGCCACTGTGAAATAAAAATTAAATAATTTATAGCCACATAGAGGGTTACCATTAATTAATAATATTTAGGTTTTAAGATTAATTATTTAAGAGAGATTAGTTTGGTGAAACATAATTTCCAGATGATGACACGTCGTGGTGTATTCACTGCAAAGAGTTGAAAATCCAATGATGGCTTGGATAAAAGAGCACGAGAAGTATAAAACAGTTCAGTACCATCATTACTTCAAGTATAAATAGATAAGACAAATAAAAAAATAAAAAACAAAACAAAACAAAAAAACAAGTGAGTGTCTTTATATAGAATTGACTGAAAATGACTTGTAGCCAGTCACTGGTATTCTGGTATTCACTGGTATTATTAAGCAGCATCAGTACAAAGCAGTGATTGGAGAAAACCAGCAGTTTCAACAGCTACGTTATCTTTCAGGACATCCTGATGTCTCTGTCTCCAAGAGTCTCCTCTTCCATTTGATTAATCTTCTTTATATGTAGACTCAAATAATTTGTGACCTCATAATGATCAACATGGCAGTGCTTCACTTACACTGGATCTTGGAAATGTGAGGATGCAAGAAATGAAATAAAACCAGCTGTCTGTGATACCAACTAACATGTTAACTCTTTAAGAAGATGTAAACTTTTTAGAAGACGTGTCCATGAATCTGATGAAGAACTACTGTACGTCTGCTGTACACAAGTTTGTTGAAGGATTTCTTTATTGTCTCTGTGCAGTCAAGCTGTTTATGAAACATTCCCCATAAATACATTACAAGGATAAATATGAACTTGTATCTACACAAACATCCACAATGAATTCCACAGAAAATGTGTATAGCACAGATAGAAACATTACAAACTGGTCCTCTCATTTGTTCCATAATGCTGCAGTAAAGGTCTGATCATCTCATAAATATCGCAAAGTGCTTCACTACAAGATACTGTCATGGTTCTCAAGATCTGGAGAGGTTGTGGTGTGTCTCTTTTCTCCCACCAGGGCAGAAGTGGACCTTGCTTCCCCGCCTCTGAGCCCGCCCTCAACACACACCTGTGGCTCGTTAACACTGATGCTGCTCTGGCTTCTCATCACACGTATTATCCCTGGCAGACTACTTAAGACGGCAGGAGAGGCTGCTTCTTCACTGGATCGTCACACTACCTAGCATCAGTGTCGCCTAGCCCTTTGAGTATTCTTTGGCTGTGTCCCAATTCAGGGTATGCACGCTTGAAGTACGCATTTCAAGTGCGATTACGTCACCGCCACGCGACGACGGCTGTCCCAATTCAAAGTGTACTTCAAATGCGTACTCCAAATGCGCCGTCGATTTCCCCAAATATCAAGCGTGGTCCGGTGCCCGCTTCGTGGCCCCATATATCCCACAATCCATAGCGCGGCGGTGGGTGTGGATAATTTTGCCGCAAAATACGGCAGAAGGGAGCGGCCGAAGAGTGAACTGTCAAAAGTAAGTACTGAATATGATGTCACTTATTTATGTGCGAATGTTTAAGAACATTAAAACATTACTGTTGGTCACATGTCGGCAAAGTTATGTGACATTAGCGATGTTTGTACTTTCAGCGGTAACTTGGTTTTAAAGCCTCTACTTCTAAATATATATATAGTTGACGTTATCTTACAGAGAATGTGATGATTTTATGGATAATTAAAGTCAGTCATATATCCACAAACACAACAAGCTGAAAGTCAGTGATGCTGCTCGGTTTGCAGTCCTGAATATCACGGCACAAGCAGGATTCACTGCACTGTTAATGTTAGCTATGTTATATTGCTGCCTCTGTTCGGTGGTGTCGCCAAACGGTCTTTAACGTCTGTTTGAACGAGCTGACGGTTCACTCGTTAAGCTGAAAGAAAGATGCTTTAATCACAGGAGTCACACATGTGTCCACTGGACCATCTGGGAACTCTTCTTGTTTAGCACTCATAATAACACAAACACTAAATCCTCCTTCTCTTGTGCTGTTTTGTAGCAGTGTATACACCTGAGACTGTCACCTGTCTGTCTGTCCTGCACTCTCTCTCTGTTTCTTTCTCTCTGATTGTGGAATAAAAGTATGAACATGTATTTATAAGTTACACTTGTGTTTGAATCCTGCAGCTTATCACACATTTGATTTCCATGTGTGACAACTGCAAGTGTCCAGAGTGAGGACAGACTGAGGGACCCACTGCTGCACATCATCTGTGAGGCTTTGCACCCCTGATGATCCACCAGGACAAACTCAGCAGTGTGTGAGGAAGAGGAGGAGGAAGAGCCAGCAGCAGCTGACAGATGGAGAGAATAGACAGACTGTTCCCTGTTTGTGAAGGACTGCTAGGAAAGTTTAAAATAACTAATTGTCTGTCCTGAATCAGTCTTATTAGGTAATGTTCAAATAATTTTATCATTCCAGTGTTTTCAGTGTGGGAGAAAGTACTCAGGGCCTTCAAGTTACACACTATGAAAGACAGCAACAAGTTTAATATTCAGAAACCTAAAGTATGTATCAGCAGCAGAATGGAGCTAAAAATAAATGTTTGTTTCAGTTCTATGAAGCTTTGAGTATTTTGGATTAGTAGCACTGCTGTGTTTGTTGCATCATATTGCTGTAATTGTTTATATGCTTTATATATTCTGAGGTAAGTTGATCTATAGTGTTACATCATATTCTATAAGGATGTTATGTGTTTGTATACTTTCTGCCCAGTTTGACCCATTTAGCAGAAGTCGGCCTGTTTAAGGCTCTGATATCTATTCTGTATGACTTAAAGCAGTTATGACATGGTCTGATTTTCTCACCCAATAAAGGAATATTTCATATATCAGTCTGATCTTCATTCACAGCTCGTATTAGCTAATTATTATTTACTAACTAATCTTGAAATGACTGTTCAGTACAGAAATGACGCCCAACTATCATGTTTTACAGTCCTGTGGTCTCAACTAATCAAAGTGATGTCATGACAAAAATGAATGACCAACAAAACATTTTTTCTCCTTCATTTCTGTCACACAATGCTGTAAACGTTTCGCGCGGTTAGTATCATGGTTGCTAGGCAACCTGAACAGCGCGACGAAGGCTAGACCGTCCCAATTCACAAGCCTCTCACTTCCGCACTTCCCGTACTTGTAGTACGCACCGTACGTAGTACGCGTTAGGTGCGTACTTCAAGCGTGCATACCCTGAATTGGGACACAGCCTTTGTGATTTCCTAGAGTTTCGGCCTAACGTTGTTTTCCCTCTGTGTACAGGCCTTCTGGATTCCCTGCCCGTCTTCCCTGCTGTCTGGATTCCTGTGGATGTGTGTGAGTGAGCATGAGCATTCTGGATTGGACTGAGTGAGTTGTGGATTGAGTAGAAGAGGAGCGTGTGTGCGCCTGCCTTGGACCTTCCCTCCCCTTCGGACCCCCCTCCACCCCCCCTGGAGTCCTGTGTTATCTGTCTCACTGTATATATGTATATACAGTGGCTTGCAAAAGTATTCGGCCCCCTTGAACTTTTCCACATTTTGTCACATTACAGCCACAAACATGAATCAATGTTATTGGAATTCCACGTGAAAGACCAATACAAAGTGGTGTACACGTGAGAAGTGGAACGAAAATCATACATGATTCCAAACATTTTTTACAAATAAATAACTGCAAAGTGGGGTGTGTGTAATTATTCAGCCCCCTGAGTCAATACTTTGTAGAACCACCTTTTGCTGCAATTACAGCTGCCAGTCTTTTAGGGTATGTCTCTACCAGCTTTGCACATCTACAGACTGAAATCCTTGCCCATTCTTCTTTGCAAAACAGTTCCAGCTCAGTCAGATTAGATGGACAGCGTTTGTGAACAGCAGTTTTCAGATCTTGCCACAGATTCTGGATTGGATTTAGATCTGGACTTTGACTGGGCCATTCTAACACATGGATATGTTTTGTTTTAAACCATTCCATTGTTGCCCTGGCTTTATGTTTAGGGTCGTTGTCCTGGTAGAAGGTGAACCTCCGCCCTAGTCTCAAGTCTTTTGCAGACTCCAAGAGGTTTTCTTCCAAGATTGTCCTGTATTTGGCTCCATCCATCTTCCCATCAACTCTGACCAGCTTCCCTGTCCCTGCTGAAGAGAAGCACCCCCAGAGCATGATGCTGCCACCACCATATTTGACAGTGGGGATGGTGTGTTCAGAGTGATGTGCAGTGTTAGTTTTCCGCCACACATAGCGTTTTGCATTTTGGCCAAAAAGTTCCATTTTGGTTTCATCTGACCAGAGCACCTTCTTCCACATGTTTGCTGTGTCCCTCACATGGCTTGTGGCAAACTGCAAACAGGACTTCTTATGGTTTTCTGTTAACAATGGCTTTCTTCTTGCCACTCTTCCATAAAGGCCAACTTTGTGCAGTGCACGACTAATAGTTGTCCTATGGACAGATTCCCCCACCTGAGCTGTAGATCTCTGCAGCTCATCCAGAGTCACCATGGGCCTCTTGGCTGCATTTCTGATCAGCGCTCTCCTTGTTCGGCCTGTGAGTTTAGGTGGACGGCCTTGTCTTGGTAGGTTTACAGTTGTGCCATACTCCTTCCATTTCTGAATGATGGCTTGAACAGTGCTCCGTGGGATGTTCAAGGCTTGGGAAATCTTTTTGTAGCCTAAGCCTACTTTAAATTTTTCAGTAAATTTATCCCTGACCTGTCTGGTGTGTTCTTTGGGCTTCATGGTGTTGTTGCTCCCAACATTCTCTTAGACAACCTCTGAGGCCGTCACAGGGCAGTTGTGGAGCTGTTTTGCAAAGAAGAATGGGCAAGAATTTCAGTCTCTAGATGTGCAAAGCTGGTAGAGACATACCCTAAAAGACTGGCAGCTGTAATTGCAGCAAAAGGTGGTCCTACAAATTATTGATTCAGGGGGCTGAATAATTACGCACGCCCCACTTTGCAGTTATTTATTTGTAAAAAATGTTTGGAATCATGTATGATTTTCGTTCCACTTCTCACGTGTACACCACTTTGTATTGGTCTTTCACGTGGAATTCCAATAACATTGATTCATGTTTGTGGCTGTAATGTGACAAAATGTGGAAAAGTTCAAAGGGGCCGAATACTTTTGCAAGCCACTGTATCCTCACTTGGTGCCTCAAAATTTGGGTAAAATTTTGAGGCACCAAATTTTTGGTAAACACCAAAATTTTGTTTACCCAAAATTTTTGTTTTGGGTAAACAAAAATTTACCCAAAAGCAAGTTTAAAAAAGTTGAATTTTTAGCTGCTTTTTTTTTTTTTTTAAAGGAGAAAAAAGAATCCACAACAAACACCTCACTGTTGTCTTACCTGCTGCTTTGACCCATTCAGTGCCTCTGTTTCTTTTCCTTCCTTCACAGAAATAAAAAAAAAAGACATATAAAAAAATGTCATTTCCCTTGTGGTTTTGAGTTCCACTTTTGTCTGAGAAAAGGTTATTGACAGAAAATATAATATAAATCATGATGTCAGTGTTCTTTGTCATCCTCACATTGCTTGTAGATTCCAAATTTAATCACTCAGAGTGCAGCTTCAGGTTAAAATCACACCACAGAAGGCAAATCAGCTTCTTTTGGACAGAACGCTGAATTTAGCCAACAGATTATTTCATCCATCTTATTTTCACTGTAACTTTTACTCTTATTGCAGTTCTTTTTTCCAACAGCTTCTCCCACAGTCTTTGTTTCTTTTCATCAGGTTTGCTTTGAGCTGTTTGCCTGTAAGCTGTGACTTAAAGAGCCGTGAATGAAAAGTGAACCAGCAGCTCACTAGTTAGTTACCATTTTACTTCAAATTAACACAATATTCAGAGTTTATGAAACATTAATTAAGGTATGTTCCACAGTTTCAGCATCAACCAAATACATCATAACAGCCATCAAATCTGTTAGTTTGATTTTAATAACTTTATACAAGACTGAACAGAACTGTATATGATTTATTAACATTTATAATTACATTACATGTTTGTATCAATCTGGTACTCTGGTATGTCTTATAGCAAGAGAATCAACCATTCTAGCTGATGTGTCCTGGTTTACAGCTCCTGTGTTTCTGTGTCTTCATGCAGTGGACACCTTCAGATTCAGTAAAGTCCCTCCACAGACTTGATGTTGCTGTACATGAACTCTTTTCCTTCAGACCAAAGCTCATCAGCACACACAGTACAGAGGATACACTACATTTCTGCACTGTTTAATGTGATACTCTACATCTTAGTCCTTTGTGACTAAATTACATGAATTTTCGTGAATACAGCCTCTGACTTTGGACACATCTGTTTTCTATGGTTAGTTGTGGTGCCAAAAAAGTGATTTTCAGTATTTTCCAAAAAAGTGATTGCCCCCGTTTAAACTGTCAATAATGACCCGTTGGCCTATAATGTGTAAAAAAAATGTCAAATGTTTCCATCATGAATGATATCGAGTCATTTTGAACCACAAACAACATTTTTTCCACAAGGTAGAAGCTGCAATCAGTTTTTGACAAAGTGACTTTTATATATGCTTCATGGATCCAGTTAAAAAAACCTCAAAGACATTAAAAATGTCATTTTAAAGAGATGTTGGGCCAAGAGGCTTGCAGAAATTGCAACAAATATATAACATAAGTTTTTTTAGACATTTTAAGTGGCCAACAACCAGACTGATTATAATTTGGGTACAATAATGCAGTCATAAAGATATTTGGAAAACAGGTAATTTCTTTATTTTATATACAACTCCTTCATAACTCCACTTGACTACAGTCTACCTTCCAATATAAACAAAGACATTACACATTAAAAAACGAAACAAAAAAACATACAGAAACACCAGAAATCACCTTTTGGAACAACACCGTGATCCAAATGCACCTGTTCAGTTGTCGATGGGTCTTCTGGCCTTCCTAGCTAAAAGTCTACTAATGGTATAAATAAATTGCTCATAGTTAGTTCAGTTTTCTTTTTAAAAAGAAATTTTTTTCCTTCCTTCTTTTTCTTTGGTTTATTGGCACACAAAGACAATTAGTGTTACAGCAGGAAAAAAAACCCTAAGCAATAATAAAAAGGCAACACTGTGTTGTTAAGGCTTTAAACTGAAAAATCAACACAATACAGACGACGCACTAACCTGTCACAAGGCTAGTAAATGCTACTGAGCAAAGCAAAAAAGGTAAAAACACAAAGTAATGTTGACTTGATGTTCTCCCACAGGTTGAGCTTCCTTTGACCTTTATCTGTTTAAATACAAAATACAAATAAATCAAAATAAATCCACGTGAAGGTGCAGGACCAAAGAGAATTTTCAATCTAATAATTTTATGTAAATTATTATATTTCAATATCTTGTCATTTGTTGACGAAAAACTGACGTAATTTTGCAATTCTAAATATCACATCAGTAGTTCTAACTTTTAAGTTCTGTCTCGATCTACTGAATAAGTTTTATAATGGTGCTTTCTATGTGTTGATAATACGCACCATGTTTGTAAGAATTTTACACTCTAAGTCAGTGTTTCTCAACCTTTTGGAGCCACGGCACATATTTCACATAAAAAAAAAAAAAACATCACATGGCAAACCACCAAACAAAAATGTCAAAAAAAAGCATATTGATAATTTTTCCCCGAAGAAATAGATTATGATTTCATCAGCCTGCATGTGAGTCTGTGCTGGTACACAGCAGAAACTCTTCTGCCACATCCCGAAAGACACTGAGTTACAATGATGGAGATGCCAGCTGTCCAGATTTCCTCAAAATAAACATGATCCATATCCTGCTGTGATGTCTCAGTGAGGAGCAGAACGTCTGGAGACTCCTTGATGAAGAGATCATTTAGAGTAAGTGGTTTGTCTGTAATGGAGCGAGCATCAAGCAGAGAAAACCGGACTGGTGATGGCTGGTCAGCACACTCAATAGATGACTGCAGCATCACTTTGATTAAACAGCTGTGCACATCTGTGTACATGACACGTTGGACAGTGACTCCTGAACCAGGTGAAGCCATCATCAATGTCAGAACATCACTGCTAACAAAATGTTGGAGAGATGACAGACACGAAGTTCGCATTCTGCCATCAGGCGATCAAGGAGGTTCTTGAACAATTATTTTTTGATCTGATTTTGACCAGAAACCTGAAAAAACAGAGTTGTTAACATGTTAGTGACTGTAGGTGCTGTGCAGAGTGAGCAGATTTGACACTGGTTAGATGGTACTTACATGCTTTCACAAATCCTGCTATCACAAGGCAAATTACTATTATTAGCAAAAGCACAACAGATGAAATTAAACCATAACGATGTCTTGGTCCACAGACGACGTCACTGGTTGAGCTTCCTTCTTCAACTATAATCTGGCGTTCAGAGCAACTGTGGCAAAAGAGAAAGGAAATATAAATAAATCATTATTATCAGTGTTTATTTGTGTTTGCACTGTAAAGATGTTTGTTACAATATGATCATCAGTATTAACTGTTTAACTGTCCTGTCGTCTGTCTGTGGCTCAAATGTGCAGCACAAACATGTCCTGTAATGGACCCAATCAACAAATAGCTGGCTCCACTTTAATATCTAGTTACCTGTAACTACCCAGTAATCTATCTGTGCCCACCCAGTTCTCATCATTTTACTAACATTTTATTGGGCTGTCATGATTCAATTTTCACAACAATCATGTAAATAATCATTGTGGCAATATCTATAGAAACACTTTAAAGTCAAAGTTTTCTAAACCTTTATTTTGTCTTTGTGGTAAAATAATTAAACTAAAAAAAAAAAAGAGTCTGAGAATGTAGCAAGAGTGTGTACAACAAATAATTAGACAATTATTTATCACTATGTGACTTTCACACTACAGATATTATATTATTAAAATCATGATTATCATCAGTACATAGTTACTGAGACACCACATTATTATTGGTAATTAATAATTGATAATATACAACTGTATATACAGACAAGAGAACATGACCACATGGTGTTGCTATAGCAATGATATTCTGGTATGACACTAAATCACATGGAAATTTATGTTGGTATTATTGCAGGCAATGTGATGTGACACAGCCCAGGATATTGGAGATTCCATTAAGACACTGATGATCAATAGCTGAATATATAATACACCTTTAGAGTGATTTGAATATAAATTATGACCTACATCGTCCAAGCCGTGCAGTTCACACCGTCCTTGGAAAAGAATCCTGGCTCACAGTCTTCACACACTGTGTCACTTCTGCTGGTTCCTGAAGGAAACACATTTGTTGTTACACAGAATCCAGAAAAAAACAAAAATTATAGTTTATCAGCTCATCTAAAAAAATAGACTTAGACTTTACATTTTCTTACCAGGTTCTTTTATCCTCTGACCAGCTGCACACTGTGAATGTTTCTCTGCCAAACTACATCTGTTATTGTCAATCAAATCTTTGCAGTGATATCCATTTAAAACATCACACACTGTGTCAGTTGTTGCTGTACAGTTCTGCTTGACAAAGAGACCATGACCTAAAAAAACAAAAAAAATTGGTGTAAAATGATGTTTCTGTAATTTACTTTTAAATGAAAGCTTTTTTTTTTTCAATCTAAATTTGACAAAGGATTTCCCATCTGACTGTACCTGTGTCACAGGAAGTGCAGGGGAAACAGTTATACAGGCTGTTGGTTTGGTTCATAAAGGTCCCCAGGTCACATGAATGGCACTGAGTTCCTGAAAATGCTGTGCAGTCTCTCTGAACAACTCTACCTGTTCAACATAACACAACATTTATGTCAGACTTTTAGCATTTAGCCCAGAGTGAATCTACAGTTGTGCAGTTGTAGTGTTGGGTGTAATATACAGTAATTCAAGCAGCTACAACATTACAGATCTACAAATTTAACGTGGACCAGTTTCCTGACCCAGTATCACAGCAAAACATGTAACAGACACATGGGTCCACTGTGTCTATTTCATGCTTCACCTCTCCAAAGCATGAAATGGACACTTATGCAGAAGCTGCAGTAACAGCAGAGGGAGACATTTTATTTCAAGCCAACATGAAAATAATCATGGGAAATAATCATGTTTAAACAGACATTATTAACACATTTACATGTAAATACATATTAGCCATTTTTGTTAACTGTTTTAAGAACCATGGAATGTACTTCATAGGTTTCTTGGTCACTACCGACTTCTTGCCTTTACATATATTGTCTCCCATTGTTGGTGATGCAACTTGTGCTTCATTTTACTGCTTGTGATAAATAATAATAAAAATAATAAAACACATATTTCTTCTTTTAAATTTGACTGAGATGCAGGAAGTCAATATTAATTACTTGAATGCAACATAAAATATCTAATAATAGACCGAGCGGCTCTACACTGGGGCAAGAAGGGGAAACTCCCCCTTAAACAAACATCCTGTCCCCTTAAATCAACCTTTCAGAAGCTGACAAAGAAAAAAAATTACCCACAAACTGAATACGGACAAGTTTTACTACAGCATCTGAAAAATGCACTGGAAAAGGCACAAATGACATGGTTTCACCTCTTGTTCGCTCTTTCCCTTCGTGCTCCGTTTGTGCACAGGCTCACACAAAACTCAGCAGAAAACCATCTCTCACCCTCCCCCCAGCTAAACATCCATACTGTTAGTATATAAATGACCCAGTGTCAGGTTTCTCAGTAGGCAGAGCAAAATGAAGCAGCAAATCTCTGTCGTCAAAATCACAGCGAAGACAAGGTTCTCCAGATCGATTACTCTTGCTGTCCTGTGAACAGCATTTTAAATGTCCCCTTATCGATATGTGGTTTGTGGGGGGTTTTCTTCTTCTATAAAGCTATTGTGTTTCAGAATGACCTGCTTTGGAGGTTTGTGTACATTTCTGTCCAAACAATAGTTTGTTTAAATACTGGCCAGAGTTTGATTGCAGTCATCGCTTTTCTTCCTACCTTCGTTGCACGTCGGGCAGCACCATCCATCATTTGTTTTATACTCCTTTGGGCGACACGATAACACGGGCACTATGAAGACGGCGGCATATCCTACAGGAAAACAAGAATATTAATATCCTGGGATAGACCTATATCTCAGTTAGCGCACAACCTAAGCTACAGGTTAGCTTAAGCTAAAAGCTATATCGTATACATGAAAATGCTGCTGTACTTACCGAAGATAAGCAACGCAGACACCATGATATCACATCCTAACACGCGGCTCTGTAACACATTTGTAGGCTCTGTTTCACTAAAGTACTATACAAATCTAACAGAAACAGATAAGTTACACTTCGGTTGCGATGTGGGCGTAACAGGAAGAAAACTTGGGGAAGAGAGCCAAAGTCCATCCCACACTGACGATTCTCGTGACTTTTGTCGACAATAAGAAACTGAAGATATTTTACTTATCTTTTATAAGGATCATCTTCGTTTAGACAGAGACAATAAAATAGAGAGAGTTTGAAGGAAGATGAAGGAAATCGTAGGATTTAATGTTTAATTTGTACACATTCCAGCGATTGTTTTACTCCTTCTCCTCAACCCGATGAATATTTATGAGTAACACGAGACAGACTGAGGATTGCGGAAGTATTCGTAGCCGAAGATTTTACTAATGAATAATGACATAGCTAAGCTGAGATTTTTATTTGAACCTGTACCTGGATTCTTATTTGCCACTGTGAAATAAAAAGTAAATAGTTTATAGCCACATAGAGGTTTACCATTAATTAATAATATTTAGGTTTTAAGAGTAATTATTTAAGAGGGATTAGTTTGGTGAAACGTAATCTCCAGATGATGAGACGTCGTGGTGTATTCACTGCAAAGAGTTGAAAATCCAATGATGGATTGGATAAAAGAGCACAAGAAGTATAAAACAGTTCAGTACCATCATTACTTCAAGTATAAATAGGTATCTTTCTGATCTTTTAAATTGGTATTCTTTCCTTTTAAATATTATCTGATTATCTTATTGCACAGTACTTTGGTCAACAGTTGTTGTTTTTAAAAGTGCTATATAAATAAAATTGATTTGATTTTAATGATTCAACTTCTTTACTCAAGTAAAAGTGAAAATGCACACATTCTTTTTTAGAGCTATTTTTGTGCAAAGCTAACCAAACCTTGCTATATTAAGGTAATAATAAAATAATATTAGTAGATGGGAATACAAACTTTATTTTAGTCTAAATTTTAATTCTAGTAAATATTCTCAGCTTGAGTCAGTTAAGGTGAACATGAAAATAAAAATTAGCTCTGTTTTCTCTACTTTGTAGAGGGTGACTTTGCCTCTAAACAGAAATTGTGTACAGTCAGGGGTTAAAGTGAGATACAGCAGGTGGGAGGACCCTAAAATCAGTTGAAATGTCTCAGTGTGCAGAAAAGAATCATAACTTACAATAATTTCTATTGAGAGCTACGGTAGATTTTATAAATGTAAAGGCTGTGATCAGCTGACCTGCTGCTGCTCTGAGGTTTACTGCTCTTTGTGGATTTACACAACTAAATCTATCAAGATGAAAGTGGATGTTTCCTGAGGTGTCCATCCTCTACACTGGAAGTATACTGTTTATATGTACTAACTTTATACTAGACCATGAGCATCACAGCCAATGTGCCCCATCACACAGTACAGCAAACTAACCTGTTTATCCTGCACTAACGTGCAGAGTAGTTTTATCTGATTTAAAAAACATTTAACATTGATAACTCCCACATCTAATGCCAAAACTTGACCCTAATTTCTAAGTTTTAACTGAATTATTAAACTGTTATTGTACTGTTTAACTGCTGTGCTTCTCTGATCATGTCCAGTTCAAACTGGTAAAGTGTGTACAACATAAACAGTGAGGTTATCAGGGCTTAACTGTGCCAGCAAAGTGTATTCTTGTGAAATAATAACTAAATGTCAATACAGTTCAATAAAATCTAATGTATACAGCTCCAAAACACAAGAACAGTCACATCAAGGTGCTTTACATTGTAAGATGAAGGTTCTTCAATTATACTGAGAAAACATCAGATGACCGTCTATGAGCACGTGTGGGGAAGGAGACAGGACAAAAGACATGCTGTGGAAGAGCCAGAGAGTAATAATAACTAATGAATAAATAAGCGAGGGGAAAAAAGATGACTCGAGAAGAAAACCTCACCATGATCGTTGGGGTCATCCCACAGATGTATTATTACCCACAGCAATTTTAATAGCTGCTAAAATTTACTTAGACTCCTCTCTCTCTGACCTTTGACCTTTAGTGACTGTCTTCATGTTGCAGGTGTGTGTGTGCTGCTGCTGTCTGCACCGACTGTTTCTGCAGGTGAGTTTATGGAAGTGAAATTATTCAGTGACACTCGACCAATAATACAAATACATTTACTCTGTCTGTGTTTCTGTCTGTCCTCCAGTCTCTCTGTATGTCAGCCCAAACCATCAGCAGTTCTTTAAAGGAGGCCGTTATGTCTCCCTGAGTTGTGTCGATGATGGTCAGACAGCTGATGGATGGACAGTAAAGAGGACCAGAGGAGTATCCACTGAGGGCTGTGGAGCAGCTGCAGACTTTAGAAGGGTTAATAATTCCTTTTGTGTTCTGGATCTTTCCGTCTCATCTGGTGGAAGTTTCTGGTGTGAAAACTCATCTGGACAGAAGAGCGATGAAGTCTCCATCGCTGTTTCAGGTACAGAAAGCGATCTGTTCCCATCTGTCTTGCTGTCTCTGTATGACTCTGCTTTGTGGACCTCTGTCTCTAAATGACTCTGTTTGTCTCTGCTGGTCAGAAAAACAATTGATCCTGGAGATCCCGGCACTTCCAGTGAACACAGGAAGTAATGTCACTCTGTTCTGCAAAACCAGAAATGGTTCAGCAAAAAAATCGTATTTCTTCAAAGATGAAGTCAAACTTGGAGATGGACCTGAAGGAAAACTGATTCTCCATAATGTACAGCAGTCTGATGAAGGGCTCTACTCGTGTTCTACGGTTATTCATCAGTCTCCTCAAAGCAGGCTGAAGGTCAAAGGTCAGAGCAGCGACATCACTCCTGCTGTAAAGATATGAGTCGGGGGCAAAAAAATCTAAAACAAATCCCTCTTCTCTCTCTTTACTCCAGGAAGTGAGAAACTTAAAATAAGAAAAGCATTCATTCACAAGCATAAACTAAACTGCTGACCTGATAATAAACTGAACCATCTTCATCATGTCTCTTGCAGAGCCTCCTCCTCCTCCTCCTCCCCCTCACACAACCATAATGTACACTCCTTCACCCTCACCCTCGCCCTCTGGTAATACTGAGCCTTCGGCCTCTTCCTCTCTTCGTCCTCGTTCACCCTCTGTGTCTGTACTAAGACTCTTCTGCCACCTGCTGGTTTTCTGTCCATACTTCATCTCTACCATCCTGCTGCTGTTGATCTGCTGCAGCAGGAAGTGAGGTACACTCTCTTATCTAGATTTCAACACATACACCAATCATCCACTTCAGTTCTCCATCCTGACTTCTCAACTCTACCCACAGGTAACAAACATGATGTATCCATGGAGATGACCGAGGAAGAGGATTGAAGCTGCAACATTTTCAATGTTTCAGTGATTTCTTTTTGAATCTGTTGCATTGATTTGTGGGGGTTTTTTTAAGGTTCATGATTACACTAAAAAAAATCGAACATTTGTGAAATATGAAAATACTGGGCTAATATAAATGTATTTATGTTTGTTAAATGATTTATAATTATTGGTTGTATTTGTATTAAAGGAAATTCAGATCAGCACATTATCTTTTTTAAACACCTGCTATATGCAACACTTGTAGTTTGTAGAATCATGATCTGATTGCTTTACTGTGCCAAACACATTTGCTTTTCCAAGAGAAGCACTATGGACTCTCTGTAGGCTCCTCTTATTCATATTTTTATTGTATTTATTTATTATTTTAATTATTATCTGTGTGGATATTATGCTGGAGCAGACAGGAGGAGAAGGCCAGGTTGGCAAAAGATAGTAGAAGACAAAAGAGGAATAGACAAAAAAAGGGACAGAAGGAAAGAAAAAAGAAGTGGGGTGGGGGATGAAACAAGCAGACACGTTGGTCTCCAATTGCTGCATCTTATACGCAGTGCCTTAAAGAGAAAACAGGGAGAGCCAGAGGCAGAGAAGAAAGAACCAGGAGACGCCGGCCATCCGGGGTCCCCCATGAGTGCTGAAGACCCAAGGCCACACATCACTATCACAACTGTGCCTCCCCCCCAGCAGGGGGGAGATGGAGGCACCAGACAGAGCTCCTACAGCCCAGAGCAGGAGTGGCAGGGCAGTGACGACCAGTGAGGAGCAACAGAACACAGGTAAACTGTTAATTCGGTTATAAATTCAGCTTTTATAGTTCAGAGACAGTGCTCATACATTATAGTAAATGACTACTGTTTTGAACCATGAAAGTTGAATATAGTATTTTCGTCTCTCATAAACCCATATTTTATTTACATTTTAAGAAAAAAATATATTCAATGACAACAAGATCTCTCAAAAACATTGCGATTAGTGCAACAGAAGGCTGAAGAAATAAGTAGCAACAAACAGAAACAGCTGGAGGAACATTTTGCATCTCATTAAGATACAAAGCAACAGGTAAGTATCATTGCATTGTTTTTATTTATATTTTGCACATCTTTCCATCTTGTTTGGAAGTGTGGTTGTAGTTGTTTGTGACTCTTATCTTTGAGCTTGTCTTGTTGTAAAATGAATATGGGACTAATCAGGCACTTTCTTTAGAAGAATAAAAATGACCTAAAATTAATGGTGAATGTAGCCCAGTGGCAAACAGATGCAATTAGAGACTGTTTATTGTAATTATTATTAAAGGTGTTTTATTCTGTTCAGTTAAAAACACTCATATTTGGAGAAAGACTCTAAAAAAAAAATCCAAATGATTTTGTATGGAATTGCATTATTTGTGTTATTTATTTATTTTTGTTTCTCAAAGGTTATTTTTTGACCTGGATGCAAATGCGGTTCAACCAATGGGATTGTTTGTCCCGCCTTGTGTTTTCATTTTTGGTTGCGCTGCTAAGACTGCTCAGACCACGCGCCATACTCTAGCTCAGGGGTCACCAACACGGTGCCCGCGGGCACCAGGTCGTCCGCAAGGACCACATGTGTCGCCCGCGGGCCTGTTCTAAAAATAGCTCACCATAACAACTTACCAGTAACCTGCATCTATTTTTATTTTTTCTTGCTATTTTTTTAAATCACAATTGCATTGGTGTCAATTTGTTAGAGACAATATATTAAAAAAAATATTATTAAATATTAGATCAGCGTTAGCTGGTCTCCACGGAAACAGTTGTCGTGAAGACCAGCAAAGGTGAGGAGATGAGGAAAACATGGCGGAAAAAAGAAAGAAAACATATCATTTTCACAGTGAATGGGAGGAAGAGTTCTTTTTTACCACTGT